>NC_133155.1:33524788-33877934 GCF_048418815.1 Hemitrygon akajei
CATTCCCATTGTGTCCAAGGACACAACTCTGATTCCATTTTCCATCCCATAATCCCACTGTCGGAATGCTTCAGCAGATACTGGCTGCTGTCACTGGGAACACTAGAGTGAATGAACAAGCAAGGCTGGTGCAGCGAGCTCTAGTCACTGGGATTAATCAGGAATCCGGGCTTATTTCTGTCTTTTATGATGTGAAATTTGCTGTTTTGCAGCAGCAGTACAGAGCAAGACATAAAATTACCATAAAATACAAAACAAATCAATAGTGCAAAAAATATTCATGGCAGTGTTCCTGGGTTCATGGACCATTCAGAAATGTTCATTCAAAAATATTCATGGTAGTGATCGTGTTTCATGGACCATTCAGAAATCTGATGATGAAGTGGAAGAAGCTGTTCCTGAAACACTGAGTGCAGGTCTCAGGCTCCTGTACCCACTTCTTCTCATTGTGTTGAGACACCATTTCTTGAAGATGTCTTTCATGGTGGGAAAGATTGTACCCATGGTGTAACCAGCTGAGCCTAGTCTCTGCAGACTCCTGTCATCGTGTGCATTGCAGCTTCCATTCCAGGTTGGTGATGCAACTCGTCAGAATGCTCGACACCCTACATCTATAGATGTCTTTGTTATTAACCCTCAGTGAACAGGACAAAGTGTTAACCCCTGATAAGCTGGAGAAGAAAAGTCAGCAGGATGCCTTGAATCTCCATGTAACTCCAGCACCCTCCCTGACTCAAAATCAAATTGCAAACTGGTGTATCACTGACAAAACTGAGGCAACATTGTTCCTTGTCTTTTGTACTCTTTATGTATCAGTTTACCTGTCCTCCCACCTGTCACATTCTCTCTCTTACTCTTGTGACTCTTCCTGCCTGTTTCTTCCTGCATCCCTCTGTCTCTCTCATTCAAGGAGATAAGGTGAGAGAGGGACATAGTGAAGGGGGTGGGGGAGGAGGTGGGGGCATTACCGGAAGTTTGAGAAATCAATGTTCATGCCATCAGGTTGAAATCTCTTTCTGTCTGTCTTTCACCATTTTAAATCAGATAGGTTTTAGCTGGGCTAGGCTAATTACCAACCTAAATCCGAGGTAGAGTGATCTGAGCAGTGAACAGGCAAAGAGGTTTGAGTGGTCGAATAGCAGACTAGGACCCTCATCCTCATTGTCTCTATCTGACTGTCCCAGATGAGAATGCTATCACGTGCATTTCCTTTAGAAGGGATGTTAAACCATTCACACAAGAAAGTCTGCAGATGCTGGAAATCCACAGCAGCACACAAAATGCTGGAGGATCTCAGCAGGTCAGGCAGCATCTATGGAGATGAATAAACAGTTGCCGTTTCAGGCCGAGACCCTTCCCAGTTCTGAAAAGAAAGGGGGAAGATGCCAAATACAAAGGTGGGGGAGGGAAAAGAGAGTAGCTGGAAAAGGAATCTGATAGGAGAGGAGAGTGGACCATGGGAGAAAGGGAAGAAGGAGAGGCAGCAAGGGGAGGTGACAGGCAGGTGAGAAGAGGTAAGAGGCCAGAGTGGGGAATAGAGAAGAGGGGAGGTGGAGAGAAATACTTTTTTACCAGAAGGAGAAATCAATGTTCATGTCTTCAGGTTGGGGGCTACCCAGTTAGAATATAAGGTGTTGTTCCTCCACCCTGGGAGTGCCCTCATCTGGGCACAAGAGGAGGCCATGGACCAACATGTCAGAACGGAAACAGGAATCAGGGTTAAGATATTTGGCCACCAGGAAGTTCCAATTTTGGTAGGTGGAGCAGAGGCGCTCAATGAAGTGGTTCCCCAATTTACGATGGGTTAAACCATTAATCAGTTTTTACTGGTTTATCTTGGTTATTAATTAATGAGACAGGGGGATTGATCCCGAATTGTGCAGGAACTTTCCGGGCTTTGGGGCATTGCAAATTCTTTACAGGCAATGGGGTTTATGCAGAGTACGTGCAGGTATAATGTAGAAGGGCACAAGGCAACGATTGTTGGTTGGAGGGCTGGTATTTGCCAGATCACCGTTCTTGCCTGGAGCCGCTGAGTGTCATGTAAACTTTTGTTTTGTGGCAGTGCAGGACAGTAAAAAAGTTACAAATATAAATAAAGGCATCATTCTGTTGCTGGTACTTTTGCAATTCAGAGGATCCACAGAAGTCAAGGATGAAGCATAAATTTGTTGCTTATGGCTGTTTTATTAAATGTTCGAAGAGCAGAAGATGAACAAGAAAGAGGAGCTGAGAGAACAAAGCAAAGGCAAAAGGAAATAAACAATTGTGGTCTTCCCATACTCAGACTAGAGATAACACAACATCCATAATAACAATTAACCTAGAAAATAATCAAGTTCAACAAGTGTGACACCTGCTACTGAAAACTTTCTAAATAAATACAGAAGCAACTGTGCTGTAATTACAGAAAAACTCACTGAACAAATAAATTATGCAGGAGATTATATTAAATTGACATCCCAACAACTATGAAGTGGAAACTTGCCAACACTGGCAACTTCTACCCCCCCACCCCCCTTCCAGATCAGCATTGTATTTTGTGTTACATGAAAGCGGTGCTTCTCCCTCCATCCATCCCTTCCTTTTCCCTTTTTCCGGTAACCCACGGTATTTAACGGTATCAGCTGAGGCGTGGAAGGGCAGACTCACTGAGCCTCTGACTGACAGGGACTGAAGCTCAAGCTTCAGTTAATCTTCACACTCACTCAAAAGTAAAGGTTAGTGGTCTGGGCATTTTGGACCTGGCTAAACACAATCAGGAGGCTCAGATCCTGATCTCTCAAGAATTGCACTGGCTGTTGCTTTAAGTTAACGCCTCTCTGCTTCAGTCTAACACATGCCATGGGCATATGTAACACCCTGGTAAAGGTTTCACTGCTAATGGGATGGTCTTCTTGCAGAAGCAGTGTTAGAGATAACGGGGGCTTTGGAATGTGAGCCGTCCAATGAAGGGAGTGTGTTTTGTGCCGTGTGCCTGACACCGACCGAAGTGATCTGGGCCTTTTGTTTGGCGGAAGATGGAGAGAGGAGATGTCAGAAAGGAGAGGTTGTAGACACAGAAAGGAGTGGACTTGGAGAGGGGCCAGGAGATCGGAGGAAGATCGGCGAAAGGGAAACCGTGGGCTCCAACTCGTGCACACTAGACTGTTCCATTAAACAGCCCTTTTTTTTGTTTTACTTTACTAACCCTTTAGTCAAATTAAGAATTATAAAGCTAAATCATTTAATTGCATATGGTGTACTGTCTGTTATCTCATGGTACTGATTTGAAACTGGGGAACACATCACACAGCATCCACACAAACAGGAGGTCTTGCACCTCAATCTCATACGTTTGATGGGGCCAGAGACTGTCTCTTTAGACTTACGCAGCCGGCGGAACCTGACGGTTACACACTTTGACAGGAGTAGTTCAGTGTTCACCTCATTCCAGTATCATATTTCCCACATGTCCATTACCTCGAGCACAACAGTAATGAAACCATTTTCACCTGTTATACCCCTTCCAGTTAGCGCATTTAAAAAGGCACATTTCCCTACACCGAGCTGTAAGACCAAATTTGATAACTACACATTTCTCGGTGCTTAACTCCATCTGCAACCGTCTTGCCAATTTACTTAACCATGTTCTTGTATAATTAAAACGAACCGTATTTCATTGTCACCCACGGCCGAATCTCTTCCAGGAACACCTAATTCTGACAAAAGATCAACACTCAGAAATGTCAGCTCTTTTCCCCTCCCCCACAGATGCTGCTCGACCTGCTGAGTATTTCTAGAACCTTCTACTTCTTTTTCCGACTCCAAGCATCTGACGTGTCTTGCGTTTGAAGCTGATTCGCGTGGCTTGCTAAGACTCTGAACTGTCACCTGTTGTCACGAATATAAAACTCAATTCCCTCGCCCGTAAAATAAAATTGAACATCTTAGGAGACTACCACTCTGACTAGTGGCAGGAGATGACGAGGAATGTGGCATTGTCCACCTCCCTCCCCAGCAGGACCAGAATCAGAATCAGGTTATACGTCGTGAAATTTGTCATGCCCACGGGTTCATGGACCGTCCAGAAACCTGATGGCGGAGGGGAAGAAGCTGTTCCTGAAACATTGTGCATCTCCAGGCTCCTGTACTTCCTCCCTGATGGTGGTCATGTGAGGATGATTTGTCCTGGGTGGGGTGATCATCCACCTATCCGAGGCATCGCCTTTTGATGGCGGGGAGCCTAGTGCCCATGACGCGCTGGGTGAGTTTACAGTCCTCTGCAGCCTTTTCTGATCCTGCACACTGGCAGCTCCATACCAGGTGGAGATGCCACCAGTCGGAATGCTCTCCACAGTACATAGCTAGAAGTTTGCTAGCGACATACCAGACCTCCTCACACTCCTAATGAAGTGTTGCTGCTGCATGCCTTCTTAGTAATTGCATCAATATGTTGGGCCTGGGATATATTGACACCCAGGAACTTGAAAATGCTCACCCTTTCCACTGCTGATCCCTCAGTGAGGTCTGGTGTCCCTCCGAGTTCCCCTTCCTGAAGTCCATAATCAACTCCTTGGTCTTACTGACACAGACTGCAAAGTTGAACGGCTTGTAAACCCCAGTTGGAACTTCATAGGTGACAAAATGCAGCCCAGAAATTGTAAGCGACCTTCTTCAATATTGCAACCAAATGACAGAAATATCACTGACTCCTCACAAGTCAACAACAATTCTACTCCATTGGCGCAGATTCCACATCAGTGACAATCTGACAATCTTTAACTCCTTGTTGGAAATAACATCATTTCAAATTTCCAACCTAAATGGAATATTTCTGAATCTACAGAAATGTGGAAAATTATTACTGAACCGTCTGAAGTTTCTTTAAATGTTTCCCTTAACAATCTATGGCAAATTTATCTGTTCCTGGAGATATATTGATTATAAGGCCTATTATTCTATCTTTCTATATTGATTACCATAAACTTACTCTTGGATTATTTGAGGTACCTGTCAAAGTCTACAATCTTGGTTCACAAGGATGTGTGTGTGTGTGTGTGTGTGTGTGTGTGTGTGTGTGTGTGTGTGTGTGTGTGTGTGTGTGAGAGAGAGAGTGAGTGTGTGTGTGTGAGTGTGTGTGCGTGAGTATGTGTGTGTGAGTGTGTGTGTGTGTGTGTGAGAGAGAGAGAGAGTGAGTGTGTGTGTGTGTGTGTGTGTGAGAGAGAGAGAGAGAGTGAGTGTGTGTGTGTTGGCGGAGAAGGGAGTGGGGTGACAGTAATATAGACCCTGAGCAGGAAAGAACAGGTCTCAGTGCACAGTGTGTTCTGCCTGCCCCTGAGATCGGTGCCTATGTGAATCAGGAGATAGGATGCAGCCCTTCCTCACGGTGACTGTGGCCGAATACTCTCTCAGATCTGCAACTCATCTCGTGTGAGAAGCACATTCCCTCTGACCTTAAATTAAATTTATGGAACTCTGGCAGCATTTGATTGGCTTGATCTTGAGATGGCAAAATCTCAGGAGTACAGTTACTCCTCATACAATCTGAAGCCAGAGAGGGTGCGGCCAGAACCCAACGTTTTAATGGAAAATCAATGCCTTTGCACCAAGTGTTATTCTGAACAAAGACATTCAGTTGTAAATATTTAACAACACACATGAGATCGAGGTAGTGCGGTCTGAGTGATTTAACTGTCCAGGGTTCTGCTGAATGAATCAATGCTACAGTTGACAAGTGTGAATCATTCTGAGAGACTACAAGTGACTGGCAAATCAGACAGCACAAGCACGTCCCCTGAAAGGTGGCAGAGGAACTAAACAGCATCAAGTCCAATGTTTCTCCTGCAATTAACATCAGCAGTCATGAAGAAGTCACGCCAACACCTCTTCAGGAGATTTGCCATGTCACCAAATACTCATGCAAATTTCTACTGATGAACTGCTGAAAGTATCCTGACAGGTTGCATCACAGCTTGGTACGACATCTCCAATGCACAGGAACACAGCCAGTTCCATCGTGGGCACAGCATTGACAGTGTCTACTGCCTCAAGAGGGTGACGTTTGACATCAGGGTTCCCCACTGTCAAGGCCATGCCTTCTTCTCACTACCACACTTCAGGTAGAAGCTAAACAAGTCTGAAGTCCCACACGGCCGAGTTCAGGAACAGCTGCAGTTCTGAACCCACCTGCGCAGCCCTAAACCTACCAGAGACCAAGAGACACAAGGGACTGCGAATGCCGGAATCTGGAGCAACACACAATCTGCTGGAGGAACTCAGCAGGTCGAGCAGTACCGCTGGGAGGAAAGGAATTGTCAACGACACAAGGGATTCTGCACTTGCTGGAAAATCAGACCAACACACACAATCTGCTGGAGGAACTCAGCAGGTCGAGCAGCATCTATGGAGGGGAATGAACAAATGACATTTCAGGCCGAAACCCTTCATCAAGACAACCTCTTCCACTTCATTGTGGATTTTTTTGCACTGTCATACTTTTGCAGTCTTATTTTCCACTCTATGGTATAATTTTAAGTGCAATTTATGCATGATTTATACTCTGTGATGCTGCTACCAGCAAAGCCTGTATTTGTCCCTGTACCTCACTGACTGTCGCAGATAAACAGGTCAGCTGTATCATTGCCCATTAATGGTTTTGCTTGGCTTCTGAAAATATGACTTCAAAAGAAATGAACTGGCAAGCATAAGGAGGAGGTGATCCTTGGCAAGAAGTGACTGAATGCTGGACAAATATATGTTCTTTCGTTAAATCTCCAAAGATTAGTTGTTACGTAAATTCAGTTGTTTTACTGATGACAGGAGCTTTGCAACCCACAGAGATCGCCAGATCCTGGCCAAGAACAATATGGCTTCAGTCCAGAAGTACTCTCCACATCCAACCATTTACATCTGCAGGTATATGAGATCCTGAATTATGGGGACACTTAAAGCCTGTGCCCCTGTTAGTGAACCTTCTCCAGCAGTGTGACAGCCCCCTCAGCCCCCCAGTTTCTGCATCACTGAACGCGGGGCAAGAGTGCAGATCCAAGCTGAGAGAATTGACGGGTCAGTTCCCTTCCACCAAGCAAAGAACGAACATCGTCGTCCAGTGAGATTAGTCGACAATGGGCTCAGTCAAGGTTCAAATGGACGAGGGACTCCTACTCACACTCTGAAAAACATCTGTCTGACCAAGTGCATAGTCTACACTCAAAGACAATGTAACAGAATGTCACTTAAAGATTCAATTCTTTAATTCTAGTTGGGGCCTTAAGGTGGGTAAGGCACATGTATTGATGGACTGAATCCTTTTGACTGAAGAAGAGCAACAAAATCCTGAGAGAAAGTGATTTGCAGGGTTTATACGAGGAGCCTACTGAAAGGTCTGGAAAGAGAAGACATGGAGAGGATGTTTCCATTAGCAGAAGAGTCTAGGAACCAGGGGGCTGCCTCACAATAAAGGGATGTCCCTTTAAAAATCAAATGAGGAAGAATTTCTTCAGCCAGGAACTGGTGAGTCTGTGGAATTTGTTGTCACACTGGGGCATGGAGGCCAAATCACTGGAAGTATTTAAGGCAGAGATTGATAGGTTTGGGTGAGGGGTTAAATGTTTCGGGAAGAAGAGGGGAGAGTTAAGTTGACAAAATAAGTCTGCCATGATTGAATGGTGGCTATTGATACAATCAAGTCAGTTACTAAGAAAGAAATTTCTACAAAAACCACCAAGGCCACCAGTAAAGTATTAAACAACAAGTGATTATCTCCACAGGCCACCAAGATTGAGCAAGCCCTGAGACTGACAGCAAATGTTTATGTCACGCAGTCATCTGTGGAAAAGAGTAAACAGTCAACGACTTGGACCCAGGCCCTCCTTCACCAGGACTGGAAAAAAAGATGGGAAGTCAGAGCAAGAAGGTGGGAGGAGAGGAGTTAGAAGTACAAGGCAAAATAAAAACTGCTTATTTTAGGTTTCCAGTATCTGTAGTTTTTTTTTTGTAAACTGTAACATTCTGACTAATTCTATCTTCCAGTTATTCACATGCAGACTCAATGGGCCAAATGCCCTTATTCTACTCCTGAATACAGGATACAGGAGCAGAATTAGGCCATTCAGCCCATCAAGTCTGCTCCATCATTCCATTGTGGCTGATTTATTATCCCTCTCAACACCATTTTCCTGCCTTCTCCCTGTAACCTTTGACACCCTGGCTAATCAAGAACCTATCAACCTCCGCTTTAAATAATCCAATGAGCTGGCCTCTACATCTGTCTGTGGACATGAATTCCACAGATCCACCACCCTCTGGCTAAACAAATTCCTCCTCATCTCTGTTCTAAATCAGCGTCCCTCTATTCTGAGTCTGTGCCCTCTGTTCCTGGACACCCCCACTGTAGGAAACATCCTCTCCACATCCACTCTATCTGTGTCCTCTGGTCCTGGACTCCCCCACTGTAGGAAACATCCTCTCCACATCCACTCTATCTGTGCCCTCTGGTCCTGGACACCCCCCTGTAAGAAACATCCTCTCCACGTCCATTCTATCTGTGCCCTCTGTTCCTAGACTCCCCCACTGTAGGAAACATCCTCTCCACATCCACTCTATCTGTGTCCTCTGGTCCTGGACTCCCTCACTGTAGGAAACATTCTCTCCACATCCACTCTACCTAAGCCTTTCAATATTGTTTTGTGGACAACACTCCAATTTGCTCTTCAAAGCAGGTTGAACAAAGAGTTAAAAATTCATTGGGTTTTACAAGAACCACAGAGAAGACAAACACAAAGAACCTGAAAATTGAGTCTCCAAATAGAATTACAATTCTCCAGCTAAACAGCTCCATTCCTTCTGAAAATGGCGATGAACCAAAGAAACCAAATTCTTACTCCTCACTGAACGCAGTCCTCAGCTTATGATCTGTGCTACACCCCGGTCGGGAGCTCCTCTAATCTCTCCTCCTGCTCTTCTCTTTATGAGCTTCTCAGGGGCTTGTCCCCTTTCACTAATGCAGCTGAGGGTCAAATTCCATCTGATGTTGTTCTTATTGAAGGCTTTGGATAATTGTAAAAAATTGCCGTTGTTTGTGATTAAAATGAATAATAACCGAGCTAGTTCATGAGGTTACAGTGGACTGCGGGGTCCCTTTGTTCAAGCACACACATCCCATTAACGCGACATGAGTCCACGATTTATTGTGGCATATGAACTATTGGCAAAGCTTCATTTATATTTCTAAACTGTCACCAAGTGAATTGAACAAGGCGTTTGGTCGTCATTGCCACAATGATGCATTGTGAATGATGCATACCAGAGAAGGCTGGTATATCTGGCAGAAATTTACCACCATGAGTAAAGTGGCAGGCAGAGTATAGGTAGCTTTGCCTACTGCCCCCCTTTCCCTCAACCCAAGGGCATCCAATACTGAATTCACCTGCAAGAATGTCGCCTGTCTATCTGTCCTTTGGAAGCGTGAGGCAGGTCACCAACTCTAGCTAAACATATTGCCAGAGACTTTGCCCAATGATTTCTACTGCAACGCTGCACGCCTCCCATACGTCAAACACTGCCTTTCTATCGAGTGCTCCTGGTGTGGTCTACTTTACATCGTTGAGACCCAATATAGGTTGGGAGTCTGATTTGTTGAGTACCATCACTCTATTTCCCACCAAAGGCGGATTTTCCAGATGGTCACCCATTTAAATTTTTCATCCCATTCTCATTCCAACATGTCGGTCCATGGCCTCCTCTACTGCCACGATGAGGCCCCACTCGGGAGGAGGAGCAACACCCCACACTCCATCTTGGTAGCATGCAACATGAATTTCTCTAACATCTGGCAATTTGTCTTTCTCTCTCTTCACTCTTTTTAAATTCCCCATTCTGGCTCTCCTTTAAAGACCACAAGGCATGGGAGCAGAATGAGGCCATTTAGCCTTTTGAGTCTGCTCTTCCATTCAGTCATGGCTGATTCTATTTTCCCTTCCTCAGCCCCACTCCCCAGCCTTCTCCCCGTAACCTATGATGCCGTGTCCAATCAATAATCTATCAATCTCCACTTTAAATACACTCAACGACTGGCCTCCACAGCTGCCTGTGGTAACAAATTCCACAAATTCACCCGCCTCTGACAAGAAAATTCTCCACGTCTCTGTTTTAAATGGACACCCCTCTATCCTGAGGCTGGGCCCTCTTGTCCTAGACTCCCCCATCATGAGAAGTATCCTTTCTACATCTACTCAGTCTAGGCCTTTCAACATTCAAAAGGTTTCACTGAGATCCCTCATCATCCTTCTAAATCCCAGTGAGTACAGACCCAGAGACATCAAACGTTCCCCATATGATAACCCTTTCATTCCCAAAATAATCCCTTTACCCCTTCCCTTTTCATTACCTGCACCACCTCCCTCCTTTGTCCCTTCTCCCATGGTCCACTCACCTGATAACAGAATTGATGACTGGCTAAGTTGGAAGGCAATATGGAGAAAGGTGTTGGGCAGGTAGTTCTGAGGAAGTAGTGAGTCTGCAGAAGGATTTAGACAGATTATAGGAATGGCAAAGAAGTGGATGGACTATAATGTGGGAAATGCATGGTCATGCACTTTATTAGAAGGAATAAAGGTATGGACTTTTATGTAAATGGGGAGAAAACTCAAAAAATTTGAGGTGCAAAGGACTTGGGAGTCCTTGTGCAGGATTCCCTAAAGGTTAACTTTCAGTTTGCGTCAGTGGTAAGGAAGGCAAATGCAATGTTAGCATTCATTTCAAAAGGACTAGAATATATAAGCAAGGCTGAGGCTTTATGAAGCATTGTTAGGCCACACTTACAGAATTTTGACTTACAGTTTTGTGCCCTTTATCTAAGAAAGGATGTGCTAGATTTAGAGAGGGTCCTGAGGAGGTTCACGAGAATGATCTCAGGAATGAAAGGGTTAATGTATGAGGCGGGTTTGATGGTTCTGGGCCTGTACTCACTGGAGTTTAAGAAATTGGTGGGAATTGGGAAATCTCATTGAAACCTTGGTTATAGGGCACAGCCTCAGAATAGAAGGATGCCCCTTTAGAATAGAGATTAGAAGGAGTTTCTTGAGGGTGATGAATCTCTGGAATTCATTGCTACAGATGGCTGTGAAGGCCAAGACACCGGATATATTTAAAGTGGAGGTTGTTTAGTAAGGGCATCAGTGGTTATGGAGAGAAAGCAGGAGAATTGGATTGAGAGGGATAATAAATCAGCCATGTTTGAATAGAACAGACTTGATGGCCTAATTCTGCTCCTATGTCTTATGCTCTCCATTCCTAGTCGATTCCTTCCTCTTCAACCCTTTACCTATCCCCTCCATAGACGCTGCCTGACCTGCTGAGTTCCACCAGCACTTTGTGTGATTTGCTCTGGATTTCCAGCATCTGCAGAATCTCTTGTACGATTTACTGCCCTTCTATACCACAGGGAAGCAAAAAGATGCCATTGTGCGGTTAGGGGGATCCCTGAGTATCATTCAATATTGTTACACCTTCAATAAAGAGAAACAACAAAAACTGAAAGCCACAATTTGTTTGTTTTCCTGCTAGAGTTTTCCAGCTCTGAGGATAAGCTTCAGCTCCTGGCTGATTCAGAACGACGCCTGATACATGGCAACAGGGAATGTAGGGGCCAGGGATCAGGAAGAGACCTAACAGGCGCTCAGTCAGGGCCAACTGCTAGGGCAGGGCCATTCAATATCAGACAGTGACAGAGGCTGAACACACCAGGCTGGGTTCTGTAGTCAGCGAGGGACATTTAATCCCACTAGAACATGTCCACTTCCAAACACTCGCAATTATTAAACACTGTCCTGGGAAGCTCCTCACTTGGCATTACAAGCACCAGGTGCTGATATGTTGAAATTGCTGCTCTTTGGCTAATGGCAGTGTCCTGACCCCTCGTCTTCCTGCATCCAGAGTCAGAACATATCACTAAGAAGACTGAGGTCGATTCAGTTCAAACTTGTAGGACCCTAAAGGGACATGACAGAGTAGATGTTGAGATATTTTCCTCTAGCCTTGAATAAGGGGACATAGTGACAAGATAAGGGGCGTATACTTAAACCTGAGGTGCAGTGGTATAGCTTCCCCACACATAGCCGTAAATCTCTGGAATTCCCCATTATAAAGACTCAACAACTGGAGGTCTTTAAGAGGAGTTCAGAATCAGGTTTATTATCACTGACATGCATTGTGAAATCTGTTGTTTAGCAGCAGGAGTGCAGTGCAAGGTATAAAGTTTTAATAAAAGATAAATTAAAAAAAGGAATGGTGAAATAGTATTGATGGGTTCATGAATCACTGATGGTGGACGGGAAGAAGCTGATCCAATACACCAAGTGTGAATCTTCAGGCTCCTGTATCTCCTCCCTGATGGTAGTAATGAGAAGAAAGCACGTCCTGGGTGGTGAGAGTCCTTCACAATGGACTTGAGGTACTGCCTTTTGAAGTAGCCCTCGACAGTGAGGAGGCTTGTGTCTTGATCGAGCTGCCTGAGTCTATAGCCCTGAGCAGCATTTTTCAATCCTGTTCATTTGAACCTCTACACCAGACCAATACACCATGCAACCGATCAGAATGATCTCCACCCTACACCTGTAGAAATTTGCTAAGAGTCCTTGGAGACATACCTAACCTCTCTAAATTCCTAATCAAATTAATCACTGGTGTGCCTTCTCCATGACTGCATTGGTGTGGTGTCCCAGGATAGATTGCTGGCTCCCTGTTCACACTGTGAGGTGAAACTCCCTGACTAGCTCATTGGCAACCAAGGGGTAGACCTGTGGAGAAGGGGCGTAAACAAGATGACCAAACCTGGTGGAATAACAGACCGTACCAGCACATAACTGAGGACAGGAGGTGAGGAAGTCAGGGATGGAAATGTGCTGCTGGATTTTCTCATTGCCTGACTCCATCAGAAACCTTCAACGCTGACGGCTCCTTCATGTTTGAGCTTGAGAGGGGAGATTGGTTTTCTATCTGATTTTCATTTCAGATTTTCTATAAACATGCTGGAAAACCCAACTTATGACAATTGGGGAAGAAACCAGAGAGAGGGAAGGAAATAAATTAAATGTATTGGAGTTGAGACAATGATACAGCACAGATGGAAGCTTCTAGACATAAAACCATATAACAATTACAGCATGGAAACAGGCCATCTTGGCCCTTCTAGTCCGTGCCAAATGCTTACTCTCACCTAGTCCCACCGACCTGCACTCAGCCCATAACCCTCCATTCCTTTCCTGTCCATATACCTATCTAATTTTTTTTAAATGACAAAATTGAACCTGCCTCTACCACTTCTACTGGAAGCTCATTCCACACAGCTACCACTCTCTGAGTAAAGAAGTTCCCCCTTGTGTTACCCCTAAACTTTTGCCCCTTAACTCTTAACTCCTGTCCCCTTGTTGAATCTCCCCTACTCTCAATGGAAAAAACCTATTTATGTCAACTCTATCTATCCCTCTCATAATTTTAAATACCTCTATCAAGTCCCCCCTCAACCTTCTACGCTCCAAAGAATAAAGACCTAATAAAGACCGGTACATGAGATGACTGTGCCAGTTCTGTGAAAAAGCTATCCAACAGCCCTCTTTCTATGTGAGAAGTATTCTTTTCAAGGTCCACCTCTTGTTAACCTTTGCACCCATCACACTTGCACTGTCACCTTGGTCATGATTATCGCAGCTTACTGTGTTAAAGGAAAGCTTCCTCTGCTTACCCTTTGCTCCTGCCAATTATCTGTAATATACATCCTCTGGTTACCAAGTCTCCAGACACATTCTCTTTATTTACTTCTGCAAATCCTTCTCATTCTTCCTGTGGATCTTCTGCCAGTGATCTTAAATCATTGTCCTCTGCTTACTCACCTGTCAGAGAGTAGAATTTCCGTTTTTTTACAATATTCAACTCGCTCTGTGCCTCCTCTGCTTACAGGCAGCTTTACGAACTTGCATTCAATTTAACCCATCTGCGTCCGCAGAACATTGGTTAGGAAGACAGCAGCTGAGGAGACGTACAGAGCTCAATGAGATGGATAAAGAGACACAGGGTTCGCCTCTCTTACAAATTTTAACACTCACAGACTTTAACATCTGCTAAAGTCGGTAACTTTAAATTCTTGGCATTATCCTGTTAGAGGATCGGTCCTGGGACCAACAAGTGGCATCACAAAGAAGGCACAACTCTACTTTCTTCGAAGTTTGCGTAGATTCAGCATGTCACCTAAAACTCTGACAGACTTCTATTGATGCACAGTGGAGAGTGTCTTAGCTGGCTGCATCACAGCCCGGTACTGAAACACTACAACAAAAAAATTGACGGGAAATGTGGGATACAGCCCTCTCCATCACAGGCAAAGCCCTCCTCACCATTCAGCACATTTACATGGAGCACTGCCACAAGAAAACGGCATCCGTCCTCAAGGACCGTTCTCAGACAACCTCTCTTCTCACTAATACCACCAGGAGCCTCAGGTCCCACACCACCGGGTTCAGTAACAGTTATTACCCCTCAACCACCAGGCAGGAGGTACAGGAGCCTCAGGTCTCACACCACCGGGTTCAGTAACAGTTATTACCATACAACCATCAGGCTCGTCAGGCAGTGTGGACAACTTCACTCACCTCAGCCTCCAGACTCACTTTCAAGGGCTCCTCAACTCATACCCTCAGTATTATTTATTCTTATTTGGAGTTGCTTGTCAGTCTTTACGCATGCTTTTTCATAAATTCTATAGTATTTCTTTAGTTCCTTGCAAAAGCCCGCAAGAAGATGAACCTCATGGTAGTATATGGTAAAATATATGTACTTTGATAATAAATTTACTTTGAATTTGAGTTTAAAGTTTGTGATGGAAAGTTTGAGGTGGTTCCAAGTGGAAGTAAGATTGTAAGAGTGTAAAGGGTTTGGGGCAGAAGAAGAAAAGAAAGAAGATATTGAGAATGAAAACGAGTGAGAGAGCAAACAACAGGAAGAGAAAGGGAACTGATCATACAAAGCTGTGCAACTGGAGGGGAGTGAGAGCAGAAGAGGGGAGTAGGACTCAGCCCGAAAGAGGAAAAGTTCAAGATAAAACTAAAGGAGGAAGAAAGTGATGAAGAAGTATCTGAGCTTCCCTGAGATCATACAAGGGAGCTGAGCATTCAAAAGAAAAATACCCAACTGTCCTCCCTTTAATTCCTTGTCCTCTTCCTCTGAAGCTTTGCTTGATGAGGTCTCTGCTGTACGTATCTGCCTACCAGACTCCAGCACCGCACCCTAGGGTGTGTTCCTCGCAGTGCACCTGAAATGAGGACTGTGGGTCACCAAGCTACCTCTGACCTTCAGCTGAAGCCTGGGCGAGGGGAGGATGACCCTCAAGAAGTGGGGGTTTATGGTTGTGGTCACAGGCAGGGTAGCTGCTGTAGGATATGGGCGAGGGGAGACAGCTCTCACATGTGACATAATATCTCCATGTGTACAGCGATGGTCGGGCAGCACAGAACATACCATTGTTCCATTACCTTTGCTCTGCCTGCTGCAAAAGGCAGCTTCAACTGCTGCCAACCCATTCAAATTTACCTTTCCCATTTCCATTCTGACAGGCTTGCCCACAGCCTCGTCTACTGCCACAATGAGACCAGTCCCAGGCTGGTGGGACAATACCTCATATCCTGTTTGGGTAGTGTCCAATCTGATACAAATATTCATTTCTCCAACTTCCGGGAATGTCTCCCTTCTCCCTCCTTCTCACTCTTTCCATTCCCCGTTCTGGTAACCCTCTCCGAAGGGTTTCGGCCCGAAACGTCAACTCTGCTTTTTCCCATAGATGTTGCCTGTCCTGCTGAGTTCCTCCAGAATTCTGTGTGTGTTCACCCTCGCATCCTTTCTCTTTCCCTCACCTGCACATCACCTCCCTCTAGTTCCTCTCCTCCTTCCCTTTCAACCCTGGTCCACTGTCCTCTCCTATCAGGTTCCCTCTACTTCTCCTATCATCTCCAGGCTTCTCACTTTTTTCCCCCTCTTATGCCCACCCACCTTCCTCCTCACCTGGTTTCACCTATCACTAACTTGTACTCCTTCTCCTCACCCATCTTCTTATTCTGGTTTCTACCCCCTTCCTTTCCATTCCTGATGAAGGATCTCATCCTGAAACATAGACTGTTTATTCCTCTCCATAGATGCTGCCTGACTTGCTGAGTTCCTCCAGCATTTTATGTGTGGTTCTCGGAATTTCCATCATCTGTCCAATCTCTTGTGTTTCTGCCCTTTACGTCCAAGGTGAGTATCAATTACCCACCCACACCACTCATTTACCAGTACCTGGTCCATGACCTTCTGTGTCTTGGCCCATCATGGAACTTCTTAAATGTCACGAGAGTCTCTAATTCCAGCTCTGCAGTGCCCTCCAGACTCCAACCACACCCTGGCTGGAAAAACTCTTCCTCAGACCCCCTCTAACCTCAGTACCCTAAAGTTTTAGATATCTCCGCTATGTTCCCTGCAGGCATAGGACGATGAGGGATATGAGCCAAACACAGGCGATGGTCAGCATGGACCAGTTGGCCTGGAAAGCCTGTTTTGATGCTGTATGGCTCTTTGACTCTATTTTACCCTATCGATGCCTTTCATCATTTTGTCCAGTTCTATCAGGATACCCCCCCCCCCTCAAAGGGAAACAACCCCAGCTTCTCTTTTATTTTCTTTCTAACTGAAATCCTCCATCCCAGGTCACAGGACAAAAAGTAGGGCTGGGTCAGTGGGGCATGGCCTGGATGCTTCCACTGTGGTGAGTGATTTTCCTTTAACTAGAACAGGGCACCACACACGGGGGCCGTGAGTTACTGCAGACTCGGACCGCCGTCCCAGTACAGAGACTGTCTTTAACTGGAGAAGAAAGGGAGTGTATAACAGAAACACATAGAATCAGAAGGAGCCAGGGATTACAAGCAGCTCAAAGCATTCCTGAAATGTGTATTAAACATTATCGGGATCCATATTTATTTGGAGGGATTACATAACTGACACTTCTTGTGCAAACTGGCAGTAAATTAAAAGTTTCTCAACAAATCAGTATCTCACTGGAGGAAAGCGTCCGGAAACAGGAGCGTCCGGAGGAAACCCACGTGGTCATGGGGAGAATGAACTGAACCTATGTCGCTGGTACTGTAGGGCGTTACGAAACCGTGCCCCCACCCCCTACCACCAACAAATAAAGTAAAACAAGGGACTGCTGGGCTATGACATCACAGAGCTTGGAGAAATGGGGGAGATTGCAGCTCCACTCCCGTTGTTACCACAGTGCCTCTTGGTTTTCCAGTACGGCACAGGGGCAGCGCCACGCATCCTGGTGAAGGCAAACAGAGTGAAGATGCGATCTTGATGATAGAGGAGTTTGGGAGACTAGAGTGATAAGAATTATAAGATACAAAAGCCATGGAAAAGAACAGAGAGATGAAGTAGTAATCTGTGTGATATTTTGCAGGGAGATACAAATCGCTAACGACATGGCAGCCAGTAACCTGGCAACGCCATGTCTCTGAGTGATGAGCTCACCACTCCGGTATCGCTGGTGATAACAGTTGTATGGCAGGTCACATATTATCTTTTGAAGTGTATTATCTTTTTTTCTCTCCAGCTGGGCTTTCTTTTCCTGATGTGGCAGAGAATTTATTTGGATGGACTGAAAATATTCTTTTTCACATTCCTGCACAAATAGCTTCAATAAAGCAGCTAGCAAAAAAGACCCCACTCATCCAGACATTCTCTCTTCTCCCGTCTTCCACTGGGCAAAAGATGCAAAAGCTTGAAAGCACGTACCACTAGGTTCAAGGACAACTTCTATCCCACTGTTAGAAGACTGTTGAGTATTTTCCTAGTGCAATAAATTATACTATTGACCTCACAAATCTGCCTCATAATAATCTCTCATCTTAATATTTATCTGCACTGCACTTTATTCTGCATTCTGTTATTGTTTTACCTTGCTCTGCCTCAAAGCACTGTAAAATGCTCTGTCCTGTATGCATGGTATGCAAGAAAGATGGTGGTACATGTGACAAAAATAAACCGATTTCAAAACAAAATAATCATTTGATCTAGAGGAGTAGATGGTACTTCACCAAGAGGACAAGGCACTAGAATTGGTTCCGAATGACTACAGCAAAGTTATGCATGGATACAACAAAGCCAAGAGATTGCCATCTGTTCAGTATACTTCAGTAGCTGAAGTATTTGGGCTCCAGAATACATTAGTGAAATCCAAAAGTCCTGGAATAACAAAAGATTCAATAAATAACGTGGTAAGTTGTAGGGTATGTGTGATTTGATCAGCTATTATTGGCTGAGTAACTTCCCTTTGCCTCATCCATGAAGTGTAAGCAAGCCCAACATACAACCCTGAGGATAGGGTTATATACTTGGAGTCCAGCCACCAGTACATGGGATTCTGCCGACTACTGGAGTGATCCACACACTGCACAACTTCCACTTATCACCCTTCTCTGTTATCACGGCACTGAAGGTACTAGGCTGCAAGTGGAACCTGGTGATGGACAGTCGTATGAGCTGTCTGGATAGTCAGCCTCGCTGTTCTCATGCCAGGACCCTGGAAGAATGGAGTTGACCTGATGTTGCATACAGCATTTTCATACATAAACATGCATACGGTGCACTGCTGATGTCTCCTCATATGGTGATGAAATGTTTTCATAACAACTCAACCCAACCAAATAAATAAATCAAATGTTTGGCCAAATCCAGTTGACAAAGGGTATAAATGATCCTACTAAGTTTACTGATACAGTAAATGAGATGGCCGCATGATGAAGTTGAAGTTGTACGTTCTATGTTCCTGCTTACAACACCCAGCGTCCTCTGTGCAATTTTAATGGTCTTCCTAAACCTCTTTGCTGCATGTAAGGAGTCCATGATTCTATTCAGAGGTTAAAGCTTAAAGGTGATTGGAGGAAAGTATGGGGGGATGACAGAGTGAGTGCTGAGTGCTTAGAATGTACTGCCTGGGGTGGTGTTAGAGAAAGATGCATGAAAGGGATTTAGGAAACTCTTAGATCACCACAGGGACAATATGAAAAAATGGAGGGCTATAAGGAGAGAAGAGTTAAAGGGCTTATCGCGGGCTGAAAGGCCTGTGCTATGCAGAAGTGTTGTATGTTCTATGTTCTGCCTTTTATATCACTAACAACCCTTATAGTATTAGGATAGTTGAAGTTCTCCATTATCATCACTGTATTGGTCTTACACCTCTTTCTCTCTTTCCACATCTTTCTCTCTCCTTGTGACTTAAAAGCAGAAATTCCTTCTTTTACTTCTTGGCTCTAGGCATATGGATTCTACATATGCCTATATTAGACCATAAGGCCATAAGACACAGGAACAGAATTAAACCATTTGGTCCATCGAGTCCACTCCTCAATTCCTTCATGGCCGATTCATTCTATCTCTCAACTCCATTCTCATGCCTTTTAACTGTAAGCTTTGATGCCCTGCCTAATATAGAATCTATCAACCTCCACTTTAAATTCCACTGTTGTACTGGCTAAAGGGATTCCTCCTCATCCCTGTTCTTTGTAGTGGAGTAAAGAGAGTTTCAGAGGCATGAGAGAGAAGCTGACCAAAGTTGACTGGAAGTGGACACTGTCAGGGATAACAGCAGAACAGCAATGGCTGGAGCTTCGGGTGGCAATTTGGAAGGTGCAGGATAGATACATTCAAAAGATGAAGTATTCTAAAGGGGATGTGAGGCAATAATGGCTGACCAGGTGACAGGCCCTGATGGTGTACCTGGCAGGGCTCTGAAAACCTGTGCCAACCAACTGGCGGGTGTGTTCAAAGACGTTTTCAAGCTCTCATTGCTACAGCTGGAAGCTCCTATCTGCTTCAAAAGGGCAACAGTCGTGCCCGTGCCAAAGAACAGCGGGGTGAGTTTCCTTCATGACTGTAGTCCAGTACTGCTCACATTTACGGTCATGAAGTGCATTAAGAGGTTAGTCAAGGCTAGAATCAACTCTTGCAAGGACCCGGACACACCACAATTGGCCTATCACCACAATAGGTCTATAGCGGATACAATCTCATTGGCTCTTCATATAGCTTTGGATCAGCTGAATAACACTAATACTTATTGACTACAACTCAGTGTTAAACACAATCATTCCCACAGATCTGATCAAAAAGCTCAAAACCCTGGGTCTCTGTACCTCCCTCTGCAACTGAATCCTCAACTTCCTCACTGGAAAACTACAATCTATGCAGATCAGAAATAACATCTCCACCTCATTGCTAATCAACACCGGAGCACCTCAAGGATGTGTGCTTAGACCACTGCTCTACTCTCTCTACACCCATGACTGAGTGACTACCCACAGGTCACATGCTATCTATAAGTTTGCTGATGACACAACTATTGTCGGCAGGATTTCAGATTGGTGACGAGGAGGCATACAGGAACAGGACAGATCAGCTGGTTGAGTGGTGTTGTAACAACAACCTTGCACTCAACGTCAGTAAGACCAAAGAATTGATTGTGGACTTCAGAAAGGGGAAGATGATGGAACAAACATCATTGAGGGATCAGAAGTGGAAAGGGTGAGCAATTTCAAGTTCCTGGGTGTCTGAGGATCTATCCTGGGCCAACGTATCAATGCAGTTACAAAGAAGGTACAACAGTGATTATGTTTCATTAGGGATTAGTTAGAGGATATTTGGTACGTCACCAAAGACACGCGGAAATTTCAACAGATCTACCGTGGAGATCATTGTAACTGGCTGCGTCACCATCTGGTATGGGGTGGGGTGGCACTGCAGAGGATCAGAATAAATGGCAGAAAGTTGTAAACACTGTCAGCTCCACCATGGCCGCTAGCATTCAGGACATCTTCAAGGAGCAAAGCCTCAAAAAGGCGGCATCCTTCATTGAGGACCCACATCACCCAGGTCATGCCAGGTACTTCTTCCTGTAATTTAGTTTTTATTGTTATTATGTATTGTAATGTTGCATAACAACAAATTTCGTGACATAGACCGGTGACATTAAACCTGACTCTGATTCAAAGACAGCAAAACAGCAAAAGAGTGTGCATATCATAGTGGGGAATTAGAGGCTTGGGATGCTTTTTAAATAAAGAGAAGGCAGCTAAAAAACAATGAGGAGAGAATAAAAAAGAGTTTTTCATATATTTAAAGAGTAAAAGAGGGGCAACTGGGGATATCGGACCACTGGAAATACCAGAAATTTGAGAGTGCCGGGGGGGGGGGGGGCGGGGTGCTATTACTGTGGAGAAGGAGCTTGAGAAGCTGAAAGATCTGAAGCTAGATAAATCACCTGGTCCAGCTGGATTACACCCCAGGATTCTGGAAGAGGTAGATGAAGAGATTATGGAGACATTAGTATTGATCATTTTCAAGAATCACTGAGATTCTCGAATGGTTTCGGTGGGAAGGGAAATTGCAAATGTCACTCCACTCTTTAAGACAGGAAGGAGGCAGAAGAAAGGAAATTATAGGTCAATTAGCATGACCAGTGGCTGAGAAGATGTTGAAGTCCATTATTAAGGATGAGGTTTTGGGGTACTTGTAGAGAGATGATAAAGTAGGCCAAAGTCAGCATAGTTGACTTGCTTGATAAATCTTTTGGAATTCTTTGAGGAAACAGCAGGTCAAATAGACAAAGGAGAGTCAGTGGATGCTGTTTACTTAGATATTCAGAAGGCCTTTGACAAGGTGTCACACATGAGGCTGTTTAACAAGTTAAGAGCCCATGGAAGTACAGGAAAGACACTATCATGGATAGAAGATTGACTGACTGGCAGAAGGCAAATAGTGGGCATAAGGGGGTCCTTTCCTGGTCCACTGCAGTGACTAGTGGTGTTTCACAGTTGTCGGTGTCTGTACTGCTTGTTTTTAAGCTGTTACATATGTCAGTGGTTTGGGTGATGGAATTGACGGCTTTCTGGCCAAATTTGTGGATGAAAGAAAGATATGTAGGTGGGCAGGTACTGTTGAGGAAGCAGGACTCAGATTGGGCAAAGAAGTGGCAGATGGAATATACTGTACAGAGGTACATGGTCATGCGCTTTGGTATAAGGAATAAAGGTGTAGACTGTTTTCTAAAGGTGGAGAAAATTCAAAACTCAGAGGATTGGGGAGTCCTTGTGCAGGATTCCCTAACGGTTCACTTGCAGGGTGAGTTTGTGGTAAGGAAAACAAATACACTTTTAGCATTCATTTCAAGAGGACTACAATATAGGAGCAAGGATGTGATGCTGATGATTTATAAGGCCACATTTAGAGTTTTGTGAGTGGTGTCTGGCTCCTTGTCTGAGAAAAGATATGCTGACACTTGAGGGGATCCAGAGGAATTTAACAAGAATAATTCCAGGAATTAAGGAGTTAATGTATGAGGTGCTTTTGATAGCTCTGGACCTGCACTTGCTAGACTTTAGAAGAATGAGGTGGGGGGGAATCTCGTTGAAACCTATCAAATATTGGAAGGCCAATATAAAGTGGATGTAGAGAGGATATTTCCTGTAGTGGATAAGATTAGAGGGCACAGCCTCAGACAGAGACAACGAGGATACAAGAGGGTGGTGAATCTGTGGAACTGATTTCTACAGATGGCTATGGAGGCCAAGTCATTGGGTATATTTAAAGTGGAGTTTGATAGGTTCTTGATTAGTCAGGGCATCAAAACGTTAAGGGGAGAAGGCAGGTGAATAATGTTGAAAGGGATAGCAGATAAGCCTTGATGGAATGGCACAGCAGACCTGATGGGCTGAATGGGCTAATTTGCTCCTATATCTTGTCGTAAACCAACACCAGTAAACCAACACCAATAAACCAATTCCGTAAACCAACAACAATAAAACAATTCCGTAAACCAACACCAGTAAACCAACACTAGTCAAACAACACCAATAAACCAATTCGGTAAAATATACTAGTAAACCAACACTAATAAACCAACACCAAGAAAACAACACCAATAAACCAACACGAGTAAACCAACACCATTAAACTGACACCAATAAACAAATTCCGTAAATCAACACCAGTGAACAAACATGAAAAAACCAGCACCAGTCAAACAACACCAATAAACCAACAGCAGTAAACCAACACCAGTAAAACAATTCAATAAACCAACACCATTAAACCAACACCAATAAACCAATTCGGTAAAATACACTAGTAAACCAACACCAATAAACCAACACAAATAAACCAACACCAGTAAACCAACACCAATAAACCAACATCAAAAAACCAGCAACGGTCAAACAACACCAATAAACCAACACCAGTAAACCAGCACAATTAAACCAACACCAATAAACAAATTCCATAAATCAACACCAATAAATGAACAGCAATAAATCAATTCCATAAACCAACATCAATAAACCAACACCAATAAACCAACACCAGTAAACCAACACCAATAAGCCAACAGCAATAAACCAATTCAGTAAAAGAACACCAGTAAACCAACACCAGTCAAACAACACCAATAAACCAATTCGGTAAACCAACACTAGTAAACCAACACCAGTAAACCAGCACAATTAAACCAACAGCAATAGACAAATTCTGTAAACCAACGCCAATAATCCAACAGCAATAAATCAATTCAGTAAACCAACACCAGTAAACCAACACCAATAAACCAATACAAGTCAAACAACAGAAATAAACCAAATCGGTAAGCCAACACCAGTAAACCAACAACAATAAACCAACACAAATGAACTAATTCCGTAAACCAATACCAGTAAACCAACACCAGTAAACCAACACCAATAAACCAACAACAATAAAGCAACATCAAATACCAGCACCAGTCAAGCACAACCAATAAACCAATAGCAGTAAACCAACACCAGTAAAACAACACCAATAAACCAACAGCAATAAACCAATTCAGTAAAAGAAAACCAGTAAACCAACACCAGTCAAACAACACCAATAAACCAATTTGGTAAACCAACACTAGTAAACCAATACCAATGAGCCAACACCAGTAAACCAGCACAATTAAACCAACACCAATACAAATTCCATAAACCAACACCAATAAACCAACAGCAATAAATCAATTCCCTAAACCAACACCAGAAAACCAACACCAATAATCCAATTCTGTAAACCAACATCAGTAAAATAACACCAATAAACGAACACCAGTAAACCAACACCAATAAACCAATTCCGTAAACCAATACCAATAAACCAAAACCAATAAAAATATTCCGTAAAGCAACAGCAGTAAATGAAAAGCAATAAACAAAGTTCAAAAACCAACAGCAGTAAACCAACACTAATAAACCAACACCAATAAAACAACACCAGTAAACAAAAACAATTAAACCAACACATATAAACCAATTCTGTAGACCAACACCAATAAACCAATTCTGTAAATGAACACCAATATTCCAACAGCAGTAAACCAACACCAGTCAAACAACACCAATAAACCAATTCATTAAAATACACTAGCAAACCAACACCAATAAACCAACACCAGTAAACCAACAGTATTAAACCAACGCCAATAAAAAATTCTGTAACAAAAACACCAGTAAACCAACACCAATAAACCAACATCAAAAAACCAGCAACAGTCAAAAAACACCAATAAACTAACAGCAGTAAACCAACACCAGTAAACGAACACCAATAAACCAACAGCAATAAACCAATTCCATAAAGCAACACCAGTAAACCAGTACCAATAAACCAACACTAATAAACCAATTCCGTAAACCAACAACAATAAACCAATTTCCTTAATCAACACCAGTAAATAAATACCAATGAAGCAACACCGGTAAACCAGAACCAATAAAGCAACACTAATAAACCATTTCCGTAAACCAACAACAATAAATCAATTCCGTAAACCAACCCCAGTAAACAAACACCAATAAACAAATTCCGAAAACGAACCCCAGTAAAGCACCAGTAAACCAACACCAATAAATCCGTTCTGTAAATAAACACAAGTAAACCAACATCAATAAATGAAAACAAATAAACCAACACAAGAAAACAAACACCAATAATCCAATTCTGTAACCCAACATCAGTAAAATAACACCAATAAACGAACACCAGTAAACCAACACCAATAAACCAATTCCGTAAACCAACACCAATAAACCAAAACCAATAAAACAATTCCATAAAGCAACACCAATAAACCAAAACCAATAAAACAATTCCGTAAAGCAACAGCAGTAAACAAAAAGCAATAAACCACTTCCGTAAACCAACACCAATAAACCAACACCAATAAACCAACACCAGTAAACCAACACCAATGAACCAACAGCAATAAACCAATTCCAATAAACCAACACCAGTAAACCAACGACAGTAAATCAATTCCATAAACCAACACTAATAAACCAACACCAATAAACCAAAACTAATAAAACAATTCCGTAAACCAACACCGGTAAACCTACACCAGTAAACGAAGAGCAATAAACCATTTCGGTAAACCAACACCAGTAAAGAAACACCAATAAACTAACACCAATTAACCAATTCCGTAAATCAACATCAATAAACAAACACCAGTAAACCAAAACCAATAAACCAACACGAGTCAAACAACACAACTAAACCAATTCGGTAAGCCAACACCAGAAAACCAACACCAGTAAACCAAAACCAATAAACCAACACCAGTAAACCAACACCAATGAACCGACAGCAAAAACCAATTCCAATAAACCAACACCAGAAAACCAACAACAGTAAATCAATTCCATAAAGCAACACTAATAAACCAACAACAATAAACCAAAACCAATAAAACAATTCCGTAAATCAACCCCAGTAAACAAACACCAATAAACCAACACCAATAATCAAATTCTGAAAACCAACATCAGTAAAACAACACCAGTAAACCAACATCAATAAACCAACACATGTCAAACAACACCAATAAACCAATTCGGTATGCCAACACCAGTAAACCGACACCAATAAACCAACACCTATAAACCAATTCTATAAACCAACACCAGTAAACCAAAACCAGTAAACCACTTCCGTAAGCCAACACCAGTAAACCAACACCAATAGACCAAAACCAATAAAACAATTCCGTAAACCACTAGCAGTAAACGAACAGCAATAAAAAACTTCGTAAACCAACACCAGTAAACCAACACCAATAAACCAACACCTGTAAATCAACAAAAATAAACCAATTCTGTAAACCTACATCAGTAAACCAACACCAATAAAACAACACGTCAAACAACACCAATAAACCAATTCGGTAAGCCAACACCAGTAAACCAACACCAGTAAACCAAAACCAGTAAACCACTTCCGTAAACCACACCAGTAAACAAAAACCAATAAACCAACACCAATAAACCAATTCCGTAAACCAACACCAATAAACCAACACCAGTAAACCAGCACCAATGAACCAACAGCAATAAACCAATTCCAATAAACCAACACGAGTAAACCAACAACAGTAAATCAATTCCATAAACCAAAATTAATAAACAAACACCAGTAAACCAAAAACAATAAAACAATTCCGTAAATCAACACCAGTAAACCAAAACCCTTAAACGAACAGCAATAAACCAATTCCATAAATCAACATCAATAAACCAACACCAGAAAACCAACACCAATAAACCAACACAAGTCAGACAACACAAATAAACCAATTTGGTAAGCCAACACCAGAAAACCAACACCAGTAAACCAACACAAGTCAAACAACACCAATAAACCAATTCGGTAAGCCAACACCAGTAAACCAACAAGAATAAACCAACACAAGTCAAACAACACCAATAAACCAATTCCGTAACCCAACACCAGTAAACCGACACCAATAAACCAACACCTATAAACCAATTCTATAAACCAACACCAGTAAACCAAAACCAATAAACCACTTCTGTAAGCCAACACCAGTAAACCAACACCAATAGACCAAAACCAATAAAACAATTCCGTAAACCACCAGCAGTAAACGAACAGCAATAAAAAAACTTTGTAAACCAACACTAGTAAACCAACACCAATAAACCAACACCTGTAAATCAACAAAAATAAACCAATTCCATAAACCAACATCAGTAAACCAACACCAATAAAACAACACAAGTCAAACAACACCAACAAACCAATTCTGTAAATCAACATCAATAAACCAACTCCAGTAAACCAACACAAGTCAAACAACACAAATAAACCAATTCGGTAAGCCAACACCAGAAAAACAACACCAGTAAACCAAAACCAATAAAACAATTCCGTAAACCAAAACCGGAAATCAAACACCAATAAACCAACACAAGTCAAAGAACACAAATAAACCAATTCGGTAAGCCAACACCAGTAAACCAAAACCAATAAACCACTTCCGTAAACCAACACCAGTAAACAAAAACCAATAAACTAACACTAATAAACCAAATCCGTAAACCAACTCCAATAAACCAACACCAGTAAACCAGCACCAATGAACCAACAGCAATAAACCAATTCCAATAAACCAACACCAGTAAACCAACAACAGTAAATCAATTCCATAAACCAACACTAATAAACAAACACCAATAAACCAAAAACAATAAAACAATTCCGTAAACCAACACCAGTAAACCAAAACCGTTAAACGAACAGCAATAAACCAATTCCGTAAATCAACTTCAATAAACCAACACCAGAAAACCAACACCAATAAACCAAAACCAATAAAACAATTCCATAAACCAACACCGGTAAACCTACACCAGTAAACAAAAAGCAATAAACCATTTCCGTAAACCAACCCCAGTAAACAAACACCAATAAACCAATTCCGTAAATCAACATCAATAAACCAACACAAGTCAAACAACACAAATAAACCAATTCGGTAGGCCAAAACCAGAAAACAAACACGAGTAAACCAAAACCATTAAACCACATCCGTAAACCAACACCAAGAAACCAACACCAGTAAACCAACACCAATGAACGTACAGTAATAAACCAATTCCAATAAACCAACACCAGTAAACTAACAACAGTAAATCAACACTAGTAAACCAATTCCAATAAACCAACAACAGTAAATCAATTCCATATACCAACACTAATAAACCAACACCAATAAACCAAAACAATAAAACAATTCCATAAACCAACACCGGTAAACCAACACCCGCAAACGAACAGCAATAAACCAATTCCGTAAACCAGCCCCAGTAAACAAACACCAATAAACCAACACCAATAAACCAACATCAAAAAACCAGCACCAGTCAAAAAACAGCAATAAACCAACACCAGTAAACCAACACCAGTAAACGAATACCAATAAACCAACATCAATAAACCAATTCCATAAACCAACACCAGTAAAACAACACTAATAAACCAATTCCGTAAACCAACAACAATAAATCCATTCAGTAAATCAACACCAATAAACCAACATCAATAAACGAACACAAATAAACCAACACCAGTAATCCAACACCAATAAACCAATTCTGTAAACCAACATCAGTAAACTAACACCAATAAACGAACAAAAGTAAACGAACACCAATAAACCAATTCCGTAAACCAACACCAATAAAACAACACCAATAAACCAAAACCAATAAAACAATTCCGTAAACAAACAGCAGTAAACCAACAGCAATAAACAAACTTCGTAAACCAACATCTGTAAATCAACACCAATAAACCAACACCTATAAAACAACACAAGTCAAACAACACCAATAAACCAATTCTGTAAACCAACACCAGTAAAGCAAAAACAATAAACCAACACCAGTAAACCAACACCAATAAACCAATTCTGTAAACGAACACCAGTAAAGCAACACCTGTAAAGCAAAACAAGCAAACCAACAACAATAAACCAACACAAGTAAACCAACATCAATAAACCAACACAAGTCAAACAATACCAATAAACCAATTCCGTAAACCAGCACTAGTAAAGCAAAAATAATAAACCAACACCAATAAACCAATTCCGTAGACCAACAACAGTAAACCAACACCAATAAACCAACACAAATAAACCAATTCGGTAAGCCAACACCAGAAAACCAACACCAGTAAACCAAAACCAATAAACCACTTCCATAAACCAACACCAGTAAACCAACACCAATAAACCAACAATAGTAAACCAACACCAATGAACCAACAGCAATAAACCAATTCCAATAAACCAACACCAGGAAACCAACAACAGTAAATCAATTCCATAAATCAACAGTAATAAACCAACACCAATAAACCAAAACCAATAAAACAATTCCATAAACCAACACCAGTAAACCAACAGTAATAAACCAATTCCGTAAATCAACAACAATAAATCAATTCCATAAACCAACACTAATAAACCAACACCAATAAAACAACACCAGTAAACAAAAACAATTAAACCAACACATATAAACCAATTCTATAGACCAACACCAATAAACCAATTCTGTAAACGAACACCAATATTCCAACACCAGTAAACCAACACCAGTCAAACAACACCAATAAACCAATTCGTTAAAATAAACTAGCAAACCAACACCAATAAACCAACACCAGTAAACCAACAGTATTAAACCAACGCCAATAAAAAAATTCTGTAAACAAACACCAGTAAACCAACACCAATAAACCAACATCAAAAAACCAGCAACAGTCAAAAAACACCAATAAACTAACAGCAGTAAACCAACACCAGTAAACGAACACCAATAAACCAACAGCAATAAACCAATTCCATAAAGCAACACCAGTAAACCAGTACCAATAAACCAACACTAATAAACCAATTCCGTAAACCAACAACAATAAACCAATTTCCTTAATCAACACCAGTAAATAAATACCAATGAAGCAACACCGGTAAACCAGAACCAATAAAGCAACACTAATAAACCATTTCCGTAAACCAACAACAATAAATCAATTCCGTAAACCAACACCAGTAAACAAACACCAATAAACAAATTCCAAAAATGAACCCCAGTAAAACACCAGTAAACCAACACCAATAAATCCGTTCTGTAAATAAACACAAGTAAACCAACATCAATAAACAAAAACAAATAAACCAACACCAGAAAACCAACACCAATAATTCAATTCTGTAACCCAACATCAGTAAAATAACACCAATAAACGAACACCAGTAAACCAACACCAATAAACCAATTCCGTAAACCAACACCAATAAACCAAAACCAATAAAACAATTCCGTAAAGCAACACCAATAAACCAAAACCAATAAAACAATTCCGTAAAGCAACAGCAATAAACGAAAAGCAATAAACAAAGTTCGAAAACCAACACCAGTAAACCAACACTAATAAACCAACACCTGTAAATCAACACCAATAAACCAATTCCGTAAACCAACACCAGTAAAGCAAAAACAATAAACCAACACCAGTAAACCAACAGCAATAAACCAATTCTGTAAACGAACACCAGTAAAGCAACACCTGTAAAGCAATACAAGGAAACAAACAACAATATACCAACACAAGTTAAGCAACATCAACAAACCAACAACAATAAACCAACTCAAATAAACCAACACAAGTCAAACAACACCAATAAACCAATTCCGTAAACCAGCACCAGTAAAGCAAAAATAATAAACCAACACCAATAAACCAATTTTGTAGACCAACAACAGTAAACCAACACCAATAAACCAACACCAATAAACCAATTACGTTTACCAACACAAGTAAAACAACACCAATAAAACAACACCAGTAAACAAAAACAATTAAACCAACACCTATAAACCAATTCTATAAACCAACACCAATAAACCAACACCAGTAAACCAAAACCAATAAACCACTTCCGTAAGCCAATACCAATAAACTAATACCAATGAACCAACAGCAATAAACCAATTCCAATAAACCAACACCAGTAAATCAATTCCATAAACCAACACTAATAAACCAACACCAATAAACCAAAACAATAAAACAATTCCGTAAAACAACTCCAGTAAACAAAAACAATTAAACCAACACCTATAAACCAATTCTATAAACCAACACCAATACATCAACACCAGTAAACCAAAACTAATAAACCAACACCAGTAAACCAACACCAATGAACCAACAGCAATAAACCAATTCCAATAAACCAACACCAGTAAACTAACAACAGTAAACCAACACTAGTAAACCAATTCCAATAAACCAACAACAGTAAATCATTTCCATAAACCAACACTAATAAACCAACACCAATAAACCAAAACAATAAAACAATTCCGCAAACCAACACCGGTAAACCAAAACCATTAAATGAACAGCAATAAACCAATTCCGTAAATCAACATCAATAAACCAACACCAATAAACCAAATCCGTAAATCAACATCAATAAACCAACACCAGTAAACCAAAACCAATAAACCAACACAAGTCAAACAACACAAATAAACCAATTCGGTATGCCAACACCAGAAAACCAACACCAATAAACCAACACCAATGAACCAACAGTAGTAAACCAGTTCCAATAAACCAACAACAGTAAATCAATTCCATAAACCAACAGTAATAAACCAACACCAGTAAACCAACACTATTAAACCAACGCCAATAAAAAAATTCTGTAAACAAACACCAGTAAACCAACACCAATAAATCAACATCAAAAAACCAGCACCAGTCAAAAAACACCAATAAACCAACAGCAGTAAACCAACACCAGTCAACGAACACCAATAAACCAACACAAGTCAAACAACACAAATAAACCAATTCGGTAAGCCAACACCAGAAAACAAACAGCAATAAACCAATTCCGTAAACCAGCCCCAGTAAACAAACACCAATAAACCAATTCCGTAAATCAACATTGATAAACCAACACCAGTAAACCAACACCAATAAAGCAATTCGGTAAACTAACAGTAGTAAACCGACAACAATAACCCAACAGCAGTGAACAAAAACAATTAAACCAACACCTATAAACCAATTATATAAACCAACACCAGCAAACCAAAGTCAATAAACCACTTCCGTAAGCCAACACCAGTAAACCAACACCAATAAACCAACACCAATGAACCAACAGCAATAAACCAATTCCAATAAACCAAAACCAGTAAACCAACAACAGTAAAACAATTCCATAAACCAACACCGGAAAACCAACACCCGTAAACGAACAGCAATTAACTATTTCCATAAACCAGCCCCAGAAAACAAACACCAGTAAACCAACACCAATAAACCAATTCCGTAAATCAACATCAATAAACCAACACCAATAAACCAACACAAGGCAAACAACACAAATAAACTAATTCGGTAAGCCAACCCCAGAAAAGCAACACCAGTAAACCAAAACCAAAAAACCACTTCCGTAAACCAACACCAGTAAACCAACACCATTAAACCAACACGAATAAACCAATTCCGTAAACCAACACCAGTAAACTAACAACAGTAAATCAACACTAATAAACCAACACCAATAAACCAAAACAATAAAACAATTCCATAAACCAACACCGGTAAACCAAAACCCTTAAACGAACAGCAATAAACCAATTCCGTAAATCAACATCAATAAACCAACACCAGTAAACCAACACCAATAAACCAACACAAGTCAAACAACACAAATAAACCAATTAGGTAAGCCAACACCAGTAAACCAACACCAATAAACCATTTCCGTAAACCAACACCAGTAAACCAACAGCAATAAACCAAAACCAATAAACCAACAGCAATAAACCAAAACCAATAAACCAACACCAATAAACCAATTCCGTAAATCAAAATCAATAAACCAACACCAGTAAAGCAACACCAATAAACCAACACAAGTCAAACAACATCAATAAACCAATTCGGTAAACCAACACCAATAAACCAATTCTATAAAAGAACAACAATAATCGAACACCAGTAAACCAACACAAGTAAACAACACCAATAATCCAATTCGGTAAACCAACAGTAGTAAACCAACACCAAAAAACCAACACAAGTAAACCAACACCAGTAAACCAACACCAATAAACCAACAGCAGTAAACAAAAACAATTAAACCAACACCTATAAACCAATTCTACAAACCAACACCAGTAAACTAAAACCAATAAATGACTTCCATAAGCCAATACCTGTAAACCAACACCAATAAACCAACACCAGTAAGCCAACACAAATGAACCATTTCCATAAACCAACACCGGTAAACCAACACCCGTAAACGAACAACAATAAACCATTTCCGTAAATCAACAGTAGTAAAACAGCAGCAATAAACCAAAACCAATAAATCAACAACAATAAACCATTTCAGCAAACCAACCCCATTAAACAAACACCAGTCAAACAACACCAATAAACCAATTCGGTAAACCAACAGTAGTAAACCAACAGCAATAAACCAAAACCAATAAACCAACACGAATAAACCAATTCCGTAAATCAAAATCAATAAACCAACACCAGTAAAGCAACACCAATAAACCAACACAAGTCAAACAACATCAATAAACCAATTCGGTAAACCAAAACCAGTAAACCAACACCAGTAAACAAATAGAATTCAAACAACAACTATAAACCAATTCTGTAAACCAACACCAATAAACCAACACAAATCAAACAACATCAATAAACCAATTCGGTAAACCAACACCAGTAAACCAACACCAATAAACCAACCCCAGTAAACAAATAGAATTCAAACAACAACAATAAACCAATTCCGTAAACCAACAGTAGTAAAACAGCAGCAATAAACCAAAACCAATAAACCAACACCAATAAACCATTTCAGTAAACCAACCCCAATAAACTAACACCAGTCAAACAACACCAATAAACCATTTCAGTAAACCAACCCCAATAAACTAACATCAGTAAACCATCACCAATAAACCAACACAGGTAAAGCAACACCAGTAAACAAGCACAAATAAACCAACACCAGTCACAACAACACCAATAAAACAAAAGAGGAAACCAACACCAGTAAACCAATTCCGTAAACCAACACCAATAAACCATTTCAGTAAACCAACACCAATAAACCAACACTAGCAATCCAACACCAGTAAACCAACACCAGTAAACAATTACCAATAAACCAAAACCAGTAAAACTGACACTAGTAAAACCAACACCAGTAAACGAACACCAATAAAAAATTCTGTAAAGCAACAACAGTAAACGAATAGCAATAAACCAACACCAGTAAACCAACACCAATAAACCAACCCCAGTAAACAAATAGAATTCAAACAACAACAATAAACCAATTCCGTAAACCAACAGTAGTAAAACAGCAGCAATAAACCAAAACCAATAAACCAACACCAATAAACCATTTCAGTAAACCAACCCCAATAAACTAACACCAGTCAAACAACACCAATAAACCATTTCAGTAAACCAACCCCAATAAACTAACATCAGTAAACCATCACCAATAAACCAACACAGGTAAAGCAACACCAGTAAACAAGCACAAATAAACCAACACCAGTCACAACAACACCAATAAAACAAAAGAGGAAACCAACACCAGTAAACCAATTCCGTAAACCAACACCAATAAACCATTTCAGTAAACCAACACCAATAAACCAACACCAGTGAACTAACACAAGTCAAACAACACCAATAAATCAGTTCCGTAAACCAATTCCGTAAACCAACACCAATAAACCAATTCCGTAAACCAACACCAATAAACTAATTCAGTAAATCAACACCAGTACACCAACACCAAAACATCAATTCCGTAAGCCAACACCAATAAACCAATTCCATAAACCTACACCAATATACCAACACAAATAAATCAATTCTGTAAACCCACCAATAAACCAATTCCATAAAGCAACACCAGAAAACAAACTCCAGTAAACCAATTCCGTAAACCAACACCAGCAAGCCACTTCCATAAGCCATCACCAATAAACCAACACCAATAAACCATTTCAGTAAACCAACCCCAATAAACTAACACCAGTCAAACAACACCAATAAACCATTTCAGTAAACCAACCCCAATAAACTAACATCAGTAAACCATCACCAATAAACCAACACAGGTAAAGCAACACCAGTAAACAAGCACAAATAAACCAACACCAGTCACAACAACACCAATAAAACAAAAGAGGAAACCAACACCAGTAAACCAATTCCGTAAACCAACACCAATAAACCATTTCAGTAAACCAACACCAATAAACCAACACCAGTGAACTAACACAAGTCAAACAACACCAATAAATCAGTTCCGTAAACCAATTCCGTAAACCAACACCAATAAACCAATTCCGTAAACCAACACCAATAAACTAATTCAGTAAATCAACACCAGTACACCAACACCAAAACATCAATTCCGTAAGCCAACACCAATAAACCAATTCCATAAACCTACACCAATATACCAACACAAATAAATCAATTCTGTAAACCCACCAATAAACCAATTCCATAAAGCAACACCAGAAAACAAACTCCAGTAAACCAATTCCGTAAACCAACACCAGCAAGCCACTTCCATAAGCCATCACCAATAATCTAACACCAATAAACCAACAACAGTAAGCGAATTCCATAAGATAACACCAGAAAACAAATATCAATAAACAGACACTAGTAAGCCAACACCAGTAAACCAACACCAATAAACCAACACCAATAAACAAACACCAGTAATCCAACACCAGCAAACCAACACCAATAAACAAACACCAGTAATCCAACACCAGCAAAACAACACCAATATACCAACACCAATAAATCAATTCCGTAAACCATCACCAATAAACCAATTCCATAAAGCAACACCAGAAAACCAACACCAGTAAACCAATTCCATAAACCAACACCAGCAAACCACTTCCGTAAGCCATCACCAATAAACCAACACCAATAATGCAACACGAATAAACTACACCAGTAAACCAACACCAGTAAACCAATTCCGTAAATCAACACCAGTAAACCAACACCAATAAACCAACAGCAATAAACCAAAACCAGTAAACAAACCCCAATAAAAAATTCTGTAAAGCAACAACAGTAAGCGAACAGCAATAAACCAACACCAGTAAACAAACACCAATAAACCAACACCAGTAAACCAACACCAGTAAACGAACACCAATAAAAATTTCTGTAAACCAACAACAGTAAACCAACACCAATAAACCAACACTAGCAATCCAACACCAGTAAACCAACACCAGTAAACAATTACCAATAAACCAAAACCAGTAAAACTGACACTAGTAAAACCAACACCAGTAAACGAACACCAATAAAAAATTCTGTAAAGCAACAACAGTAAACGAATAGCAATAAACCAACACCAGTAAACCAACACCAATAAACCAACTGCAGTAATCCAACACCAGTAAACGAATACCAATAAACAAATTTTGTAAACCAAATCCAGTAAACTAACACCAATAAACCAACTGCAGTAATCCAACACCAGTAAACGAATACCAATAAACAAATTTTGTAAACCAAAACCAGTAAACTAACACCAATAAACAAACACCAGTAAACCAATACCAATAAACCAATTCCGTAAACCAACGCCAGTAAACTAACAACAATAAATGAACACCAGTATACCAAAATCAGTAAACCAAAGCCAATAAACCAATTCCGTAAACCAACACCAGTAAACCAACACCAATAAACCAACACCAGTCAATCAAAACCAAAAAACCAATTCTTTAAACTAACACCAATAAACCAACACCAATTAATCAACAACAGTAAACCAACACCAGTATTGAACACCAATAGACCAACACAAGTCAAACAACACCAATAAACCAACACCAGTAAACCAACACCATTAAACCAACACCAATAAATCAATTCCATTAACCAGCACTAGAAAACCAACACGAATAAACCAATTCTGTCAGCCAACACCAGTAAACCAACACCAATAAACCAACACCAGTAAACTAACACAAGTCAAACAACACCAATAAATCAGTTCCGTAAACCAACTTCAGTAAACCAACATCAATAAACCAACACAGGTAAAGCAACACCAGTAAACCAACACAAATAAACCAACACCAGTCAAACAACAGCAATAAACCAACAAGAGTAAACCAACACCAGTAAACCAATTCTGTAAACCAACACCAATAATCCAATTCCGTAAACCAACACCAATAAACCATTTCAGTAAACCAACACCAATAAACCAACACCAGTAAACTACCACAAGTCAAACAACACCAATAAATCAGTTCCGTAAACCAATTCCGTAAACCAACACCAATTAACCAATTCAGTAAATCAACACCAGTACACCAACACCAAAACATCAATTCCGTAAGCCAACACCAATAAACCAATTCCATAAACCTACACCAATATACCAACACAAATAAATCAATTCTGTAAACCCACCAATAAACCAATTCCATAAACCAACACCGGAAAACCAACACCAGTAAACCAATTCCATAAACCAACACCAATAAACCAATTCCATAAAGCAACACCAGAAAACAAACTCCAGTAAACCAATTCCGTAAACCAACACCAGCAAGCCACTTCCATAAGCCATCACCAATAATCTAACACCAATAAACCAACAACAGTAAGCGAATTCCATAAGATAACACCAGAAAACAAATATCAATAAACAGACACTAGTAAGCCAACACCAGTAAACCAACACCAATAAACCAACACCAATAAACAAACACCAGTAATCCAACACCAGCAAACCAACACCAATAAACCAACAACAATAAACAAACACCAGTAATCCAACACCAGCAAACCAACACCAATATACCAACACCAATAAATCAATTCCGTAAACCATCACCAATAAACCAATTCCATAAAGCAACACCAGAAAACCAACACCAGTAAACCAATTCCATAAACCAACACCAGCAAACCACTTCCGTAAGCCATCACCAATAAACCAACACCAATAATGCAACACGAATAAACTACACCAGTAAACCAACACCAGTAAACCAATTCCGTAAATCAACACCAGTAAACCAACACCAATAAACCAACACCAATAAACAAACACCAGTAATCCAACACCAGCAAACCAACACCAATAAACCAACACCAATAAACAAACACCAGTAATCCAACACCAGCAAACCAACACCAATATACCAACACCAATAAATCAATTCCGTAAACCATCACCAATAAACCAATTCCATAAAGCAACACCAGAAAACCAACACCAGTAAACCAATTCCATAAACCAACACCAGCAAACCACTTCCGTAAGCCATCACCAATAAACCAACACCAATAATGCAACACGAATAAACTACACCAGTAAACCAACACCAGTAAACCAATTCCGTAAATCAACACCAGTAAACCAACAGCAATAAACCAAAACCAATAAACCAATTCCGTAAACCAACACCAGTTAACATACACCAGTAAACCAACACCAGTAAACGAAGACCAATAAAAATTTTCGTATACCAACAATAGTAAGCCAACACCAATAAACCAACACCAGTAAACCAACACCAATAAACCAACACCAGCAATCCAACACCAGTAAACCAACTCAGTAAACCAACACCAGTAAACCAATTCCATAAGATGACACCAGTAAACCAACAACAATAAACAGACACTATTAAACCAATTCCGTAAACCAACACCAGTAAATCAACAACAATAATCCAATCCCATAATCCAACAGCAGTAAACCAACACCAATAAACCAATTCCGTAAACCAAAACCAGTAAACCAACACCAGTAAACAATAATCAGGAAACCAACACCACTAAGCCAGTTCCGTAAATCAACACCAGTATACCAACACCTATAAACCAACACCAGTAAATAAAAACAATTAAACCAACACCTATAAATAACTTCTATTACCCAGCACCAATAAACCAACACCAATAAACCAACACCAGTAAACAAACCCCAATAAAAAATTCTGTAAAGCAACAACAGTAAGCGAACAGCAATAAACCAACACCAGTAAACCAACACCAATAAACCAACACCAGTAAACCAACACCAGTAAACGAACACCAATAAAAATTTCTGTAAACCAACAACAGTAAACCAACACCAATAAACCAGCACCAGTAAACCAACACCAATAAACCAACTCTGTAAACAAACACCAGTAAACCAATTACTTAAGTTAACACCAGTAAACCAACAACATTAAACAGACACTATTAAACCAATTCCGTGAACCAACACCATTAAACGAACAACAATAAACCAATCCCATAATCCAACACTAGTAATCCAACACCAGTAAACCAACACCAATAAACCAACACCAATAAACAAACACCAGTAATCCAACACCAGCAAACCAACACCAAAAACCAACATCAATAATTCAATTCCGTAAACCAACACCAATAAACAAATTCCATAAAGCAACACTAGAAAACCAACACCAGTAAACCAATTCTGTAAACCAACACCAGCAAACCACTTCCGTAAGCCATCACCAATAAACCAACACCAATAATCCAGCACCAATAGACCAACACCAGTAAACAAACACCAGTATACCAACACCAATAAACCAACACCAGTAAATAAAAACAATTAAAGCAACACCTATAAACCAATTCTATAAACCAACACCAATAAACCAACAGTAATAAACCAATTCCATAAATGAGCACCAAAATTCCAACACCAGTAAACCAACACCATTAAACCAACACCAATAAACCAATTCCGTAAACCAACACTAGTAAACCAACACCAATAAACCAACACCAGTAAACCAACACCAATAAACCAACACCAGCAATCCAACACCAGTAAACCAACTCAGTAAACCGACACCTGTAAACCAATTCCATAAGTTAACACCAGTAAACAAACAACATTAAACAGACACTATTAAACCAATTCCGTAAACCAACACCAGTAAACCAACAACAATAAACCAATCCCATAATCCAACAGCGGTAAACCAACACAAATAAATGGACACCAATAAACCAATTCCATAAAGCAACACCAGTAAACCAACACCAATAAACCAACACCAGTAAACAAACATCAGGAAACCAACACCACTAAACCATTTCCGTAAATCAACACCAGTATACCAACACCAATAAACCAACACCAGTAAACCAACACCAATGAACATAAACCAATAAACCAATTCCGTAAACCAACACCAGTAAACCAACACCAATAAACAAATTCCATAAACCAAAACCAGTAAACTAACACCAATATACCAACACCGATAAATCAATTCCGTAAACCAACAGCAATAAGCCAATTTCATAAACCAACACCAGGAAACAAACACCAGTAAACCAATTCTATAAACCAACACCAGTAAACCAATTCCGAAAACCAACACCAGTAAACCAACATCAATAAACCAACACCAGTAAACCAGCTCCAATAAACCAACACCAGTAAACCAATTCAGTAAACCAACACCAATAAACCAACACCAGTAAACCAACACCAATAAACCAACACCAATAAACCAAAACCAATAAGCCAATTCTGTAAACCAACACCAGCAAACCAACACCAGCAAACCAACACCAGTAAACCAACACCAATAAACCAACATCAGTAAACCAACACCAGCAAACCAACACCAGTAAACCAACACCAGTAAACCAACACCAATAAACCAATTCCATAAACCAACATCAGTAAAATAACACCAATAAACGAACACAAATAAACCAATTCCGTAAACCAACACCAATAAAAACACTTTCGTACACTGCCCGCAGTCATTCACCGTGCAACATGTCGTACACAGTTTCTGCAGTCATTTACTGCGCACAATGTTATAAATTGTGTACGCAGTCACTCACTGTGCACCATGTCGTACACTGTGTATGCAGTCACTCACTGTACACAATGTCGTACACTGTGTCCGCAGTCACTCACTGTGCAGAATGTCGTACACTGTGTACGCAGTCACTCACTGTGCAGAATGTCGTACACTGTGTACGCAGTCACTCACTGTGCAGAATGTCGTACACTGTGTACGCAGTCACTCACTGTGCACCATGTCGTACACTGTGTACACAGTCACTCACTGTACACAATGTCATACACTGTGTCCGCAGTCACTCACTGTACACAATGTCGTACACTGTATACGCAGTCACTCACTGTGCACCATGTCGTACACTGTGTACACAGTCACTCACTGTGCACCATGTCGTACACTGTGTACACAGTCACTCACTGTGCAGAATGTCGTACACTGTGTACGCAGTCACTCACTATGTACAATGTCGTACACTGTGTATGCAGTCACTCACTATGTACAATGTCGTACACTGTGTCCGCAGTCACTCACTGTGCGCAATGTCATACACAGTGTACGCAGTCACTCACTGTACACAATGTCGTACACTGTGTACGCAGTCACTCACTATGTACAGTGTCGTACACTGTGTATGCAGTCACTCACTATGTACAATGTCGTACACTGTGTCCGCAGTCACTCACTGTGCGCAATGTCATCCACTGTGTCCGCAGTCACTCACTGTGCACAATGACGTACACTGTGTACACAGTCACTCACTATGTACAATGTCTTACACTGTGTCCGCAGACATTCACCGTGCACAAACCGGAGTCAAACGCCGTTGTTCCCCCACTGACATCGGGAAAACCTCCTTCCATCTTTATCGTCGTGACCCACGTTCGGTGTAGGAGCCGAAGCATCGTTTGAGACGTCTTGACCTCTCACGTCCTGGAGTGTCTGCAAGACTAACGGAGCCTTTCCTGGCGTTGTAATTTCTGACACTGAACCTGCAAGGTACTGTCGCGTACAAACTTTTCCGGCCATTTACTCAACTCGCTCCAGGACTTTATAAGCTGCACCACCACCGTATCAGTCTCGATTCGGACATTGAAGCAACATGCCGGACCGGTCTACAGGTCTCGCAGGCCTTCGGGGAGTTCTGCAATGGCGGCTGCCTCTCCAGCCTCGGACAACGCTGTTTCGGTTGGTGGAAGTGGAACACGGGGTGCAATGTATTTTGTGTCCTGGAACTACCCTGGAAAAGTGCGCGGTGGCTATGGAGGACTTGTTGGGGAGAGATGGTGTTTTGGCCACTGAGAAAGAGTTCGGGAAGGCAGTGTTTTATCTGAGGAATGATGAGTTGGCGCATCGCCCCCTCAGTAGGGGGATCACGGTGGAAAACATCTTTTTACAGATGGAGCTGGTGACAGCTCCCACACAACGCATCGTCCTCGGTCACGTAAAGCCTTTCATCCCCAACGAGGACCTGCTTCCCGCACTAGCACGCTTGGGGCAAGTACGGTCAGAAATAACTGCCATCAGGCAAAAATTTAAGAGACGCACCCTCCGTACAGTAATCTCTTTCCGGCGACAGGTATTCGTGCAGCTGGAAAGGGAGGACGAAGTTGAGGGCCGGTTTACTGTCCGGCACGAGTGGGTAGATTAGCAGGTGTATTGGAGCTCTGAGCCCCCACGGTGCCATGCGTGCGGGGAGGTGGGGCACTTTCGGAGGGACTGTCCTAGCACCCGAAAACCCAGGGAGTCCACTTCGGGAACTAGTGCCCCAGGTACCTCTGCCCCTGATCCCATTCCTGCTCCTACACCTGTGCCGGCCCCTGTTCCTGCCCCTGACCCTGTCTCTACCCCTGTCCCTATTCCTATGTCTGTTCCAGTCCCTTCTCCTACCCCTGTGGTTCAGGCGAGTGATCCTGAGGCTACGTGCAGGGAGGTTCAGGCAAGGGACGGGGTGGAGCCTGTGCGGGGAAGGAAAGCGAGGAAGAAATCGAAACACATGAAGAAGTCGGCCCCCGAGACCGCAGAGCTCACGCCCATTTGCCCTGAAGTGGAGCGGGAGGCTCGGGGAAGTGCACAGTCGGACGGGGTGATGGAATCGGAGAGTAACGCTCCATCGGTGAATCCCGCACCTGTGTGCTCCTCCGGCTTGAAGAGGAGAAGGGAATGTTCCCCCAAGAGAGCAGGGAATGTAGATGCAGGGGAATCCCAGAAAGCGGTGGGAATCCGGGTGGAAGTTGTGTTTAACCCTGAATCCCCAGATGTAGCCACCAGCCCTGTGGTAGGTGGTGTGGTTGTACAGGAAGCTAGTGCTGGGCCTGTTTGCACAACTAAAACAGATCTGGAGCCCTGCACCCAGGACTTAGCAGTAAGCGCCTCCCTGGAGGCAAGTGTATTAAATAGTATGAGCGGGGTGGGGACCAAGCTCTCTCACTGTCAGCATCAGGCTGCTGGAGAATCCCTTGGACCAGAGCTGCTGGGGTCCCCTTCATGCCTGTCTCCTGGGGAGGGTGATATAACCTGCATGCCGACCCCATCAACTAATGGCCTGTAGGGAGTCCCTGGGGATTTTCCCTTCATCGTCGTAAATGTGGATAAGACTGATGCGACGGTGGAGCGGGAAGGTATGAGGGAGGTACCCGCTGCGCAGTGTGGGTTACAAGTGCAGCCACCTTACACATCACACGAGGAGGAAGATGGGGGATCTGTCTGCAGTGAGGGGTTGGAGGGAGACTCTTTTGATAGCGAGACAATGGACATCCTCACCCCTCCTGAAAAATCCCCATTGATACCTGTGGAGGAGATCAGAGAGTTCATTCACTCCTCTGTGGGTGCAAAGCATCGGCCTGAACTAGCCTCACCTTGCTGGCCTAGCATGCCGAGGCTGGTGAAGTCCCTGCGAGTCATCCTCGGACGGAAGGGGAAGGGGAAGAGGAATGGTGTGTCGGGGAATGACAGACGGCAGCTGAAATCCTTCCTGGATGACCTGGTGAGGGACATCAGGGTGAAAAGCAGCCTCGCTCCTTCGGGAGATGGTGGGTCACAGGGTAGAGATGGTAGCAGTCGGGCCCGGAAAGCAAAGAATATTCTTGGTTTTCTTCGGGATAGTGTGGCTGAGGACGCCACCGCTCTCAGTGGGAAGGGTACTGGTGCTGAGGCCTAGTGTGCTCCCGACATGAAACTTACCATAGCTAGTCTTAATGTAAACGGTAGCAGGGGCTCTCTCCGCAGATATAACAATCTCTCAGTCCTCAGGGATGGGAGATACGCGGTGAATTTCCTGCAGGAAACCCATACCACCCCGGGGGACGAGTCGGCTTGGCTCCTGGAGTGGTAGGGCGGGGTCTACATGAGTCACCTTAGCTCCAACTCTAGCGGGGTGGCAATCCTGTTGGCCCCAACCTTTCGGCCAGAAATCGTAGGAGTCCAAGATGTTGTGCCCGGCCGTCTGCTCCACCTGGCTGTGCGCCTGGATGGAGTACCGCTGCATTTTATCAACGTGTATGCTTCGAGGCGCGGGGTGATGCAGACACGCCTATTCTGTCAGCTGTCCACCTTGCTGAGTTCCATCGATCCTGGGGACTGCGTCATCCTCAGAGGAGACTTCAACTGTACCCTCGAGGTGGAGGACCGCTCGGGCCTCCAACGCGACCCAGCATTGGCAAAAAAGTTAAAGGAGCTAGTCGGCTCCTTTGCCTTGGTGGACAGCTGGCGGAATCTTCAACCCGACTCTAGCGCCTTCTCCAGAAGATCTAGAGAGAGGAGTTCCCGGATGGACCAACTGTATATCTCTCGGGCTTATATCTCCCGCGTGTCAGCGTCCTCCATGCGGACGGTGTTGTGCTCGGATCATCACCATGTGTGGATGGAATTTACTCCTCTGCACCCTCGGGTGGGATCCGGGTAGTGGCACTTCCAGGATTCGTTCCAAGCGTTCTGGGCCACCTGGAGAGAGAGACAGAGAGAGCTCTGCTCCCTACGGTTGTGGCGGGATCAGGTTTTTATATCGGGAGTACACTAGGGGGTCAACAAAGAGGCGGGGCTCTGAGATTGAGTGGCTTGAGAGAGCGTTGCTTGACCTAGAGTCCCATCTTGGTCCGACCGGTGGAGACCAACAGCTGTGGTAGGAATACCAGAAGGACGCACTAAGGAATCTGCAGCTTCAGCAGTCCCGAGGTGCAAATGCGAGGTCGCGGATCCAAATGCTGCAAGTGGCGGGGAGTTCAAAGCAGCTGGTGGACTACTGGCTGCCGATGGCTCCTCCATCACGGACCCCGACGGAATTATCAAAGAAGTCCGCACTTTATATCGGTCCTTATTCTCACCAGATTCGTCAAATGCAGAGGCATGTAATGAGGTCTGGGAAGATTTGCCAAAGGTCAGCCCAGAGGACGCAGCGCGTCTGGACGCTCCCCTGACTGGGGAGGAGCTGTCTACTGCCCTTCGGCAGCTCCGGAGGGGTGAGTCCCCTGTCTTAGATGGTCTGAGTGTGGACTTCTATCAAGCTTTTGGGGATGTCCTGGGGGTTGATTACAGCCTTTTTCTAGGGGAGAGCCTAGCCACTGGGGAAATGCCCCTCTCATGGCGCAGAGCTGTTGTGGTCCTACTGTCCAGGAAGGGAGACCTCCGCCTGCTAAAGAACTGGCGCCCGGTCTCCCTCTTGTGCGTGGACTACAAGATCTTCGCCCGGACAATGGCCAACAGTCTTGCTTCAGTACTGAGACAGGTGATCCATCCTGACCAATCTTACACGGTCCCGGGCCGCTCCATCCAGGACAATGTCCACCTAGTACGGGACCTGATACACCTGCAGCAGGAGACTGGGTCCCGGGCCGCTCCATCCAGGACAATGTCCACCTAGTACGGGACCTGATACAGCTGCAGCAGGAGACTGGGTCCCGGGCCGCTCCATCCAGGACAATGTCCAACTAGTACGGGACCTGATCCACCTGCAGCAGGAGACTGGGTCCCGGGCGGCGTTTCTTTCTCTTGACCAGGAGAAGGCGTTTGACCGGATAGACCACAGTTTCCTGGAGGGCACTCTGCAGGCCTTTGGGCTCGGACCACACTTTGTGGCCTGAGTTCGGCTCCTATACTCTGCCGCAGAATGCCTTGTTAAGATCAATGGATCACTGGCAGCGCCCATTCCCTTCAGAAGAGGAGTGCGTCAAGGGTGCCCCATGTCCGGTCAATTGTACGCGATTTGTGTCGAGCCATTCCTGAGCCTTCTTCTGTGAAGGCTGACAGGTCTGGTTCTGCGTGAACCCGACATGGAGGTCGTCCTCCCGGCCTATGCCGATGATGTACTCCTCATGATGACAGATCCCAATGACCTGCGGAGGATGCGCGAGTGCCAAGAAGTTTTCTCGGCGGCATCCTCTGCTAGGATCAACTGGGCGAAATGTATTCATGGCCCGGCTGGGATGCTGGTCAGACCTTCTCAGGGTGCTTTCCTATCGAGGCAGGGTGGTGGTCATAAACCAGCTGGTGGCCTCAATGTTGTGGTATCGGATGGTCACCTTGGCCCCTCCTGCCCCGTTTGTTGCAAGAATGCAGAGGAAGTTGGTGGACTTCTTCTGGGGCAACGGGAAACACTGGGTCTCTGCAGCGGTCTTGAGTCTCCCAGTGGGAGAGGGCGGACAGTCGCTAGTGTGCGTTTGAACGCGACTGGCGGCTCTCCGCCTCGGGACTCCGCAGAGATTCCTGTACGCCGAGCACCCTCCCAGGTGGCACGTGTTGGCAACATTCTTCCTCCAGAGGGGCTGCTGTCTTCATGAAGACATGCGGCTATCACCGGCGGGCGTCAGCCGTGCTGCTTTGCGGAGTCTGCCCGGCTTCTATCAGGACCTACTGAGAGTCTGGAACATGGTTGCCTCAGGCCGGGAATCCCCTCCTCTGGCAGAGGGTGGAGTCCTGGCCGACCCTTGTCCTACCTCAGTGGGTGTCGGTACGGCTCAGGTGTGTGGACCGACTCAGGCTGAGCTGCTTGTCGGGCCCAGGCCCCGCAATCTTGTCCGGGAGACGTGTCCACACAACTTGAGCCGTCTCTCCTCGACACCCACCGTCCCATTCAGGGATGCAAGTAGAAGGTATTTGTATGGGCTGCTGCTCCACACCCTCCACTTCCTTGCCCTTGTCCACCGTCCCGACACGCCATGGCGGTCGGTCTTTCTATCCGGAGGTGAGGTGGGTCCACACTGGAAGTCCCTTTACAAGGGGGTTCTGCCCATGCACCTGGGGGATCTCAGCTGGAGGGTGCTGCATAGAGCGGTGCCCTGCAATAAGTTCTTCAGTCTGTACACGGATCTCCCACCCGCATGTCATTTCTGTGGGCTGGAGGAGACCGTGTACCACATGTATCTGGAGTGTGCGAGGCTGCAGCCCTTTTTTGCGTATTTGCGTGGGCTGCTTCTCGCCTTCTGGTTGCATTTTAGCCCCACCCTATTTATATATGGTCATCCAGTAAGGAAGGGCGCATGGAGGGATGAGGATGTCCTAGTCAACTTGCTCCTGGGGCTGGCGAAATCCGCCATCCGAGGGTCTTGGAAACGGGAGGCGGGAGGATCTCCCCGGGCAGAATATTTAGAGGGTATGTTCGTGCTCGGGTGAATATTGAAAAAGAACACACGCAGTTCAGGGCGACCTTAGAGGAGTTTCAAGACAGATGGCCTCCGCGGGGTGTAAATGCCATCGTTGATAGAGACGGCAACATTCTGGTGAAATGTCTATTGTCTATTTGTAGTGAAGTAATTGCGTTTGCCACTGTTTTGTATATATTGTATAGCACCGAAATTTGTAATAAAGGATTTTGTAAAAAAAAAAGCTGTGTCCGCATTCACTCACTGTCCCGAATGTCCTACACTGTGTCCACAGACATTCACTGTCCCGAATGTCGTACACTGTGTCCACAGACATTCACTGTCCCGAATGTCGTACACTGTGTCGACAGACATTCACTGTCCCGAATGTCGAACACTGTGTCCGCAGTCATTCACTGTGCTGAATGTCGTACACTGCCCACAGTCATTCAGTGTGCACAATGTCATGCACTGTGTCCGCAGTCACTCACCGTGCCCAATGTCGTACACAGTGTCCGCAGGCACTCACTGAGTAGAATGTTGTTCTCTGTGTCCGCAGTCATTCACTGTGCACAATTACGTACACCCTAGCCACAGTCATTCTCTCAACAATATCATACAGTGTGTCCACAGTCATTCACTGTACACAATGTTGTACACTGTGTCCGCTTTCATTCACTGAGCAAAATGTCGTACACTGTGTCCGCAGTAACTCACCATGCACAATGTCGTACAGAGTGTCCGCAGTCACTAAGTGTGCAATATGTCATTCACTGTGTCCACAGTCATTCACTGAGCAGAATGTCGTACACTCAGTCTGCAATCACTCTCTGTGCACAATGTAATACACTGTGTCTGCAGTCACTCACTGTGCACAATGCCGTACACAGTTTCTGCAGATATTCACTGTGCACAATGTCGTACACTGTGTCCTCAGTCATTCACTGTGCACAATGTCATAAACTGTGTCCACAGTCATTCACTGTGCACATTTACGTACACTCTTTCCGCAGTCATTCTCTATGAACAATGTAGTACACTTCATCTGCAGTCACTCACTGTTCACAATGTCATAAACTGTGTCCACAGTCATTCACTGTGCACATTTACGTACACTCTTTCCGCAGTCATTCTCTATGAACAATGTAGTACACTTCATCTGCAGTCACTCACTGTTCACAAAGTCTTAAACTGTGTCCTCAGTCATTCACTGTGCTCATTGTCCTCCACTGTGTCTGCAGTCACTCACCGTGCACAAAGTCGTACACAGTGTCTGCAGTCACTCTCTGAGCAGAATGTCGTTCACTGTGTCCTCAGTCATTCACTGTGCACATTTACGTACACTCTTTCCGCAGTCATTCTCTATGAACAATGTAGTACACTTCATCTGCAGGCATTCACTGTTCACAATGTCGTAAACTGTGTCCGCAGTCATTCACTGAGCACAAAGTCGTAAACTGAGTCCTCAGTCATTCACTGAGCACAATGTCTTAAACTGTGTCCTCAGTCATTCACTGAGCACAAAGTCTTAAACTGTGTCCTCAGTCATTCACTGAGCACAAAGTATTACACTGTATCCTCAGTCATTCACTGAGCACAAAGTCTTATACTGTCCGCAGCCATTCACCAGATACAGTGTCGTACACTGTACCACAGTCATTCACAGTGAAAAATGTCGTACACTGTGTCCGCAGTCATTCACTGAGCACAATGTCATAAACTGTGTCCTCAGTCATTCACTGTGCACATTTACGTACACTCTTTCCGCAGTCATTCTCTATGAACAATGTAGTACACTTCATCCGCAGTCATTCACTGTTCACAATGTCGTAAACTGAATCCTCGGTCATTCACTGAGCACAAAGTCTTAAACTGTGTCCTCAGTCATTCACTGTGCACAAAGTATTACACTGTATCCTCAGTCATTCACTGAGCACAAAGTCTTAAACTGTGTCCTCAGTCATTCACTGTGCACAAAGTCTTAAACTGTATCCTCAGTCATTCACTGAGCACAAAGTATTACACTGTATCCTCAGTCATTCACTGAGCACAAAGTATTACACTGTATCCTCAGTCATTCACTGAGCACAAAGTCTTATACTGTCCGCAGCCATTCACCAGATACAGTGTCGTACACTGTACCACAGTCATTCACAGTGAAAAATGTCGTAAACTGTGTCCGCAGTCATTCACTGTGTATAATTACGTACACTGTGTCCGCAGTCATTCACTGTGCACAATGTCGTGCAGAGTGTCCGCAGTCACTAAGTGTGCAATATGTCATTCACTGTGTCCACAGTCACTCACTGAGCAGAATGTCGTACATTCACTCACTGTGCACAATATCGTAAAATGTGTCCGCAGTCATTCACTGAGCAGAATGTCGTACACTCTGTCTGCAATCACTCACTGTGCACAATATCGTAAAATGTGTCCGCAGTCATTCACTGAGCAGAATGTCGTACACTCTGTCTGCAATCACTCACTGTGCACAATATCGTAAAATGTGTCCGCAGTCATTCACTGAGCAGAATGTCGTACACTCTGTCCGCAATCACTCACTGTGCACAATGTAGTACACAGTGTCTGCAATCACTCACTGTGCACAATGCCGTATACCGTGTCCTCAGTCATTCACTGTACACAATGTCATAAACTGTGTCCACAGTCATTCACTGTGCCGAATGTCGTTCACTGCCCGCAGTCATTCAGTGTGCACTATGTCATTCACTGTGTCCGCAGTCATTCACTGTGCCAAATGTCGTACACTGTGCGCAGTCATTGAATGAGCACAATGTCATATACTGTGTCCTCAGTCATTCTCTGTGCCGAATGTCGTACACTGTATCCGTACACATTGACTGTGCACAATGTTGTGCACTGTGTCCACAGCCATTCTCTGTGCACAATGTCGTACACTGTGTATGTAGTCACAGACTGTGCACAATGTCGTACACTATGCCCGCAGTCATTCTCTGTGCACAATATCGTACACTGTGTCCACATTCATTCACTGAGCACAAAGTATTACACTGTCCGCAGCCATTCACCAGATACAGTGTCGTACACTGTACCGCAGTCATTCACAGTGAAAAATGTCATACACTGTGTCCGCAGTCATTCACTGTGTATAATTACGTACACTCTGCCCACAGTCATTCTCTGTGCACAATGTCGTACAGAGTGTCCGCAGTCACTAAGTGTGCAATATGTCGTACACTCTGTCCGCAATCACTCTCTGTGCACAATGCCGTACACAGTTTCCACAGATATTCACTGTGCACAATGTCGTACACTGTGTCCTCAGTCATTCACTGTACCGAATGTCGTACACTGTGTCCACAGTCATTCAATGTGTACAATGTCATGCACTGTGTCCGCAGTCACTCACTGAGCAGAATGTCGTTCACTGTAACCGCAGTCATTCACTGTGCACAATTACGTACACACTCGCCGCAGTCATTCTCTTTGAACAATATCATACAGTGTGTCCGCAGTCATTCACTGTACACAATGTTGTACACTGTGTCCGCAGTCATTCACTGTACACAATGTCATGCACTGTGTCCGGAGTCACTCACCGTGCCCAATGTCGTACACAGTGTCCGCAGTCACTCACTGAGCAGAATGTCGTTCACTGTAACCGCAGTCATTCACTGTGCACAATTACGTACACACTCGCCGCAGTCATTCTCTTTGAACAATATCATACAGTGTGTCCGCAGTCATTCACTGTACACAATGTTGTACACTGTGTCCGCAGTCATTCACTGTACACAATGTCATGCACTGTGTCCGGAGTCACTCACCGTGCCCAATGTCGTACACAGTGTCCGCAGGCACTCACTGAGTAGAATGTCGTTCACTGTGTCCGCAGTCATTCACTGTGCACAATGTTGTACACTGTGTCCGCATTCATTCACTGAGCACAATGTCGTACACTGTGTCCGCAGTAACTCACCGCGCACAATGTCATACAGAGTGTCCGCAGTCACTAAGTGTGCAATATGTCATTCACTGTGTCCACAGTCATTCACTGAGCAGAATGTCGTACACTCAGTCAGCAATCACTCACTGTGCACAATGCCGTACACAGTTTCTGCAGATATTCACTGTGCACAATGTCGTACACTGTGTCCTCAGTCATTCACTGTGCACAATGTCATAAACTGTGTCCACAGTCATTCACTGTGCACATTTACGTACACTCTTTCCGCAGTCATTCTCTATGAACAATGTAGTACACTTCATCTGCAGTCATTCACTGTTCACAATGTCGTAAACTGTGTCCGCAGTCATTCACTGAGCACAAAGTATTACACTGTATCCTCAGTCATTCACTGAGCACAAAGTATTACACTGTATCCTCAGTCATTCACTGAGCACAAAGTATTACACTGTGTCCTCAGTCATTCACTGAGCACAAAGTATTACACTGTATCCTCAGTCATTCACTGAGCACAAAGTATTACACTGTGTCCTCAGTCATTCACTGTGCACATTTACGTACACTCTTTCCGCAGTCATTCTCTATGAACAATGTAGTACACTTCATCTGCAGGCATTCACTGTTCACAATGTCGTAAACTGTGTCCGCAGTCATTCACTGAGCACAATGTCTTAAACTGTGTCCTCAGTCATTCACTGTGCACAATATCATACAGTGTGTCCACAGTCATTCACTGTGCACATTTACGTACACTCTTTCCGCAGTCATTCTCTATGAACAATGTAGTACACTTCATCTGCAGGCATTCACTGTTCACAATGTCGTAAACTGAATCCTCGGTCATTCACTGAGCACAAAGTCTTAAACTGTGTCCACAGTCATTCACTGTGCATAAAGTCTTAAACTGTATCCTCAGTCATTCACTGAGCACAAAGTATTACACTGTATCCTCAGTCATTCACTGAGCACAAAGTATTACACTGTATCCTCAGTCATTCACTGAGCACAAAGTCTTATACTGTCCGCAGCCATTCACCAGATACAGTGTCGTACACTGTACCACAGTCATTCACAGTGAAAAATGTCGTAAACTGTGTCCGCAGTCATTCACTGTGTATAATTACGTACACTGTGTCCGCAGTCATTCACTGTGCACAATGTCGTGCAGAGTGTCCGCAGTCACTAAGTGTGCAATATGTCATTCACTGTGTCCACAGTCACTCACTGAGCAGAATGTCGTACACTCTGTCTGCAATCACTCACTGTGCACAATATCGTAAAATGTGTCCGCAGTCATTCACTGAGCAGAATGTCGTACACTCTGTCCGCAATCACTCACTGTGCACAATGTAGTACACAGTGTCTGCAATCACTCACTGTGCACAATGCCGTATACCGTGTCCTCAGTCATTCACTGTACACAATGTCATAAACTGTGTCCACAGTCATTCACTGTGCCGAATGTCGTTCACTGCCCGCAGTCATTCAGTGTGCACTATGTCATTCACTGTGTCCGCAGTCATTCACTGTGCCAAATGTCGTACACTGTGCGCAGTCATTGAGTGAGCACAATGTCATATACTGTGTCCTCAGTCATTCTCTGTGCCGAATGTCGTACACTGTATCCGTACACATTGACTGTGCACAATGTTGTGCACTGTGTCCACAGCCATTCTCTGTGCAGAATGTCGTACACTGTGTATGTAGTCACAGACTGTGCACAATGTCGTACACTATGCCCGCAGTCATTCTCTGTGCACAATATCGTACACTGTGTCCACATTCATTCACTGAGCACAAAGTATTACACTGTCCGCAGCCATTCACCAGATACAGTGTCGTACACTGTACCGCAGTCATTCACAGTGAAAAATGTCATACACTGTGTCCGCAGTCATTCACTGTGTATAATTACGTACACTCCGCCCACAGTCATTCTCTGTGCACAATGTCGTGCAGAGTGTCCGCAGTCACTAAGTGTGCAATATGTCATTCACTGTGTCCACAGTCATTCACTGAGCAGAATGTCGTACACTCAGTCTGCAGTCACTCACTGTGCACAATGTAGTACACAGTGTCTGCAGTCACTCACTGTGCACAATGTCGTACACTGTGTCTGCAGTCACTCACTGTGCACAATGTAGTACAGAGTGTCTGCAGTCACTCACTGTGCACATTGTCGTAAAATGTGTCCGCAGTCATTCACTGAGCAGAATGTCGTACACTCTGTCTGCAATCACTCACTGTGCACAATATCGTAAAATGTGTCCGCAGTCATTCACTGAGCAGAATGTCGTACACTCTGTCCGCAATCACTCTCTGTGCACAATGCCGTACACAGTTTCCACAGATATTCACTGTGCACAATGTCGTACACTGTGTCCTCAGTCATTCACTGTACCGAATGTCGTACACTGTGTCCACAGTCATTCAATGTGTACAATGTCATGCACTGTGTCCGCAGTCACTCACTGAGCAGAATGTCGTACACAGTAACCGCAGTCATTCACTGTGCACAATTACGTACACACTCGCCGCAGTCATTCTCTTTGAACAATATCATACAGTGTGTCCGCAGTCATTCACTGTACACAATGTTGTACACTGTGTCCGCAGTCATTCACTGTACACAATGTCATGCACTGTGTCCGGAGTCACTCACCGTGCCCAATGTCGTACACAGTGTCCGCAGGCACTCACTGAGTAGAATGTCGTTCACTGTGTCCGCAGTCATTCACTGTGCACAATGTTGTACACTGTGTCCGCATTCATTCACTGAGCAAAATGTCGTACACTGTGTCCGCAGTAACTCACCATGCACAATGTCGTACAGAGTGTCCGCAGTCACTAAGTGTGCAATATGTCATTCACTGTGTCCACAGTCATTCACTGAGCAGAATGTCGTACACTCTGTCTGCAATCACTCACTGTGCTCAATGTAGTACACAGTGTCTGCAGTCACTCACTGTGCACAATGCCATACACAGTTTCTGCAGATATTCACTGTGCACAATGTCGTACACTGTGTCCTCAGTCATTCACTGTGCACAGTGTCATAAACTGTGTCCACAGTCATTCACTGTGCACATTTACGTACACTCTTTCCGCAGTCATTCTCTATGAACAATGTAGTACACTTCATCTGCAGGCATTCACTGTGCACAATGTCGTAGAGTGTCCGCAGTCACTAAGTGTGCAATATGTCATTCACTGTGTCCACAGTCATTCACTGAGCAGAATGTCGACCTCTCTGTCTGCAATCACTCACTGTGCACAATGTAGTACACTGTGTCCGCAGTCACTCACTGTGCACATTGTCGTAAAATGTGTCCGCAGTCATTCACTGAGCAGAATGTCATACACTCTGTCTGCAATCACTCACTGTGCACAATATCGTAAAATGTGTCCGCAGTCATTCACTGAGCAGAATGTCGTACACTCTGTCCGCAATCACTCACTGTGCACAATGTAGTACACAGTGTCTGCAATCACTCACTGTGCACAATGCCGTATACCGTGTCCTCAGTCATTCACTGTACACAATGTCATAAACTGTGTCCACAGTCATTCACTGTGCCGAATGTCGTTCACTGCCCGCAGTCATTCAGTGTGCACTATGTCATTCACTGTGTCCGCAGTCATTCACTGTGCCAAATGTCGTACACTGTGCGCAGTCATTGAGTGAGCACAATGTCATATACTGTGTCCTCAGTCATTCTCTGTGCCGAATGTCGTACACTGTATCCGTACACATTGACTGTGCACAATGTTGTGCACTGTGTCCACAGCCATTCTCTGTGCACAATGTCGTACACTGTGTATGTAGTCACAGACTGTGCACAATGTCGTACACTATGCCCGCAGTCATTCTCTGTGCACAATATCGTACACTGTGTCCACATTCATTCACTGAGCACAAAGTATTACACTGTCCGCAGCAATTCACCAGATACAGTGTCGTACACTGTACCGCAGTCATTCACAGTGAAAAATGTCATACACTGTGTCCGCAGTCATTCACTGTGTATAATTACGTACACTCCGCCCACAGTCATTCTCTGTGCACAATGTCGTATAGAGTGTCCGCAGTCACTAAGTGTGCAATATGTCATTCACTGTGTCCACAGTCATTCATTGAGCAGAATGTCGTACACTCTGTCTGCAATCACTCAATGTGCACAATGTAGTACACAGTGTCTGCAGTCACTCACTGTGCACATTGTCGTAAAATGTGTCCGCAGTCATTCACTGAGCAGAATGTCGTACACTCTGTCTGCAATCACTCACTGTGCACAATGTAGTACACAGTGTCTGCAGTCACTCACTGTGCACAATGCCGTACACCGTGTCCTCAGTCATTCACTGTGCACAATGTCATAAAATGTGTCCACAGTCATTCACTGTGCCGAATGTCGTACACTGCCCGCAGTCATTCAGTGTGCACTATGTCATTCACTGTGTCCGCAGTCATTCTCTGTGCCGAATGTCGTACACTGTGTCCGCACGCATTGACTGTGCACAATGTTGTGCACTGTGTCCACAGTCATTCTCTGTGCACAATGTCATACACTGTGTATGTAGTCACTGACTGTGCACAATGTCGTACACTCTGCCCGCAGTCATTCCCAGTGCACAATATCGTACACTGTGTCCGCAGTCATTCCCAGTGCACAATATCGTACACTGTGTCCGCAGTCATTCACTGTGCACAATTACGTACACTCTCTCAGCAGTCATTCTCTATGAACAATGTAGTACACTTCATCCGCAGTCATTCACTGTACACAATGTCGTAAACTGTGTCCGCAGTCATTCACTGTGTATAATTACGTACACTCCGCCCACACTCATTCTCTGTGCACAATGTCGTACAGAGTGTCCGCAGTCACTAAGTGTGCAATATGTCATTCACTGTGTCCACAGTCATTCACTGAGCAGAATGTCGTACACTCTGTCTGCAATCACTCACTGTGCACAATGTAGTACACAGTGTCTGCAGTCACTCACTGTGCACAATGCCGTACACCGTGTCCTCAGTCACACACAGTGCACAATGTCGTACACAGCGTCCGCAGACACTCACTGAGCAGAATGTCGTTCACTGTGCCTGCAGTCATTCACTGTGCCGAATGTCGTACACTGCCCGCAGTCATTCAGTGTGCACTATGTCATTCACTGTGTCCTCAGTCATTCTCTGTGCCGAATGTCGTACACTCTGTCCGCACACATTGACTGTGCACAATGTTGTGCACTGTGTCCACAGTCATTCTCTGTGCACAATGTCATACACTGTGTATGTAGTCACTGACTGTGCACAATGTCGTGCACTGTGTACGCAGACACTGACTGTGCCTAATGTCGTACACTATGTCCGCAGTGACTTACCGCGTACAATGTCGTTCACAGTGTCCACAGTCATTCTCTGGGCAGAATATTGTACACTGTATACTCAGTCATTCACTGAGCACAAAGTCTTACACTGTGTCCTCTGTCATTCACTGAGCAGAAAGTCTTACACTGTCCGCAGCCATTCAACAGATACAGTGTAATACACTGTATCAACAGTCATTCACAGGGCACAATTACGTACACTCCGCCCACAGTCATTCTCTTTGAACAATGTTGTACACTGTGTCCGCAGTCATTCACTGTGCACAATTACATACACACTCGCCGCAGTCATTTTCTTTGAACAATATCATACAGTGTGCCCGCATTCATTCACTGTACACAATGTTGTACACTGTGTCCGCATTCATTCACTGAGCAAAATGTCGTACACTGTGTCCGCAGTAACTCACCATGCACAATGTCGTGCAGAGTGTCCGCAGTCACTAAGTGTGCAATATGTCATTCACTGTGTCCACAGTCATTCACTGAGCAGAATGTCATACATTCAGTCTGCAAACACTCTCTGTGCACAATGTAGTACACTGAGTCTGCAGTCACTCACTGTGCATAATGCCGTACACAGTTTCCACAGATATTCACTGTGCACAATGTCGTACACTGTGTCCTCAGTCATTCACTGTGCCGAATGTCGTACACTGTGTCCACAGTCATTCACTGTGTACAATGTCATGCACTGTGTCCGCAGTCACTCACCATGCACAATGTCGTACACAGTGTCCGCAGTTACTCACTGAGCAGAATGTCGTTCAGTGTGTCCGCAGTCATTCACTGTGCACAATTTTGTACACTGTGTCCACATTCATTCACTGAGCACAATGTCGTACACTGTGTCCACAGTAACTCACAACGCACAATGTCGTACAGAGTGTCCGCAGTCACTAAGTGTGCAATATGTCATTCACTGTGTCCACAGTCACTCACTGAGCAGAATGTCGTACATTCACTCACTGTGCACAATATCGTAAAATGTGTCCGCAGTCATTCACTGAGCAGAATGTCGTACACTCTGTCTGCAATCACTCACTGTGCACAATATCGTAAAATGTGTCCGCAGTCATTCACTGAGCAGAATGTCGTACACTCTGTCTGCAATCACTCACTGTGCACAATATCGTAAAATGTGTCCGCAGTCATTCACTGAGCAGAATGTCGTACACTCTGTCTGCAATCACTCACTGTGCACAATATCGTAAAATGTGTCCGCAGTCATTCACTGAGCAGAATGTCGTACACTCTGTCCGCAATCACTCACTGTGCACAATGTAGTACACAGTGTCTGCAATCACTCACTGTGCACAATGCCGTATACCGTGTCCTCAGTCATTCACTGTACACAATGTCATAAACTGTGTCCACAGTCATTCACTGTGCCGAATGTCGTTCACTGCCCGCAGTCATTCAGTGTGCACTATGTCATTCACTGTGTCCGCAGTCATTCACTGTGCCAAATGTCGTACACTGTGCGCAGTCATTGAATGAGCACAATGTCATATACTGTGTCCTCAGTCATTCTCTGTGCCGAATGTCGTACACTGTATCCGTACACATTGACTGTGCACAATGTTGTGCACTGTGTCCACAGCCATTCTCTGTGCACAATGTCGTACACTGTGTATGTAGTCACAGACTGTGCACAATGTCGTACACTATGCCCGCAGTCATTCTCTGTGCACAATATCGTACACTGTGTCCACATTCATTCACTGAGCACAAAGTATTACACTGTCCGCAGCCATTCACCAGATACAGTGTCGTACACTGTACCGCAGTCATTCACAGTGAAAAATGTCATACACTGTGTCCGCAGTCATTCACTGTGTATAATTACGTACACTCCGCCCACAGTCATTCTCTGTGCACAATGTCGTGCAGAGTGTCCGCAGTCACTAAGTGTGCAATATGTCATTCACTGTGTCCGCAGTCATTCACTGAGCAGAATGTCGTACACTCTGTCCGCAATCACTCTCTGTGCACAATGCCGTACACAGTTTCCACAGATATTCACTGTGCACAATGTCGTACACTGTGTCCTCAGTCATTCACTGTACCGAATGTCGTACACTGTGTCCACAGTCATTCAATGTGTACAATGTCATGCACTGTGTCCGCAGTCACTCACTGAGCAGAATGTCGTTCACTGTAACCGCAGTCATTCACTGTGCACAATTACGTACACACTCGCCGCAGTCATTCTCTTTGAACAATATCATACAGTGTGTCCGCAGTCATTCACTGTACACAATGTTGTACACTGTGTCCGCAGTCATTCACTGTACACAATGTCATGCACTGTGTCCGGAGTCACTCACCGTGCCCAATGTCGTACACAGTGTCCGCAGTCACTCACTGAGCAGAATGTCGTTCACTGTAACCGCAGTCATTCACTGTGCACAATTACGTACACACTCGCCGCAGTCATTCTCTTTGAACAATATCATACAGTGTGTCCGCAGTCATTCACTGTACACAATGTTGTACACTGTGTCCGCAGTCATTCACTGTACACAATGTCATGCACTGTGTCCGGAGTCACTCACTGTGCCCAATGTCGTACACAGTGTCCGCAGGCACTCACTGAGTAGAATGTCGTTCACTGTGTCCGCAGTCATTCACTGTGCACAATGTTGTACACTGTGTCCGCATTCATTCACTGAGCACAATGTCGTACACTGTGTCCGCAGTAACTCACCGCGCACAATGTCATACAGAGTGTCCGCAGTCACTAAGTGTGCAATATGTCATTCACTGTGTCCACAGTCATTCACTGAGCAGAATGTCGTACACTCAGTCAGCAATCACTCACTGTGCACAATGCCGTACACAGTTTCTGCAGATATTCACTGTGCACAATGTCGTACACTGTGTCCTCAGTCATTCACTGTGCACAATGTCATAAACTGTGTCCACAGTCATTCACTGTGCACATTTACGTACACTCTTTCCGCAGTCATTCTCTATGAACAATGTAGTACACTTCATCTGCAGTCATTCACTGTTCACAATGTCGTAAACTGTGTCCGCAGTCATTCACTGAGCACAATGTGGTACACTGTGTCCGCAGTCATTCACTGAGCACAATGTGGTACACTGTGTCCGCAGTCATTCACTGAGCACAATGTGGTACACTGTGTCCTCAGTCATTCACTGAGCACAAAGTATTACACTGTATCCTCAGTCATTCACTGAGCACAAAGTATTACACTGTGTCCTCAGTCATTCACTGTGCACATTTACGTACACTCTTTCCGCAGTCATTCTCTATGAACAATGTAGTACACTTCATCTGCAGGCATTCACTGTTCACAATGTCGTAAACTGTGTCCGCAGTCATTCACTGAGCACAATGTCTTAAACTGTGTCCTCAGTCATTCACTGTGCACAATATCATACAGTGTGTCCACAGTCATTCACTGTGCACATTTACGTACACTCTTTCCGCAGTCATTCTCTATGAACAATGTAGTACACTTCATCTGCAGGCATTCACTGTTCACAATGTCGTAAACTGAATCCTCGGTCATTCACTGAGCACAAAGTCTTAAACTGTGTCCACAGTCATTCACTGTGCATAAAGTCTTAAACTGTATCCTCAGTCATTCACTGAGCACAAAGTATTACACTGTATCCTCAGTCATTCACTGAGCACAAAGTATTACACTGTATCCTCAGTCATTCACTGAGCACAAAGTCTTATACTGTCCGCAGCCATTCACCAGATACAGTGTCGTACACTGTACCACAGTCATTCACAGTGAAAAATGTCGTAAACTGTGTCCGCAGTCATTCACTGTGTATAATTACGTACACTGTGTCCGCAGTCATTCACTGTGCACAATGTCGTATAGAGTGTCCGCAGTCACTAAGTGTGCAATATGTCATTCACTGTGTCCACAGTCACTCACTGAGCAGAATGTCGTACACTCTGTCTGCAATCACTCACTGTGCACAATATCGTAAAATGTGTCCGCAGTCATTCACTGAGCAGAATGTCGTACACTCTGTCCGCAATCACTCACTGTGCACAATGTAGTACACAGTGTCTGCAATCACTCACTGTGCACAATGCCGTATACCGTGTCCTCAGTCATTCACTGTACACAATGTCATAAACTGTGTCCACAGTCATTCACTGTGCCGAATGTCGTTCACTGCCCGCAGTCATTCAGTGTGCACTATGTCATTCACTGTGTCCGCAGTCATTCACTGTGCCAAATGTCGTACACTGTGCGCAGTCATTGAGTGAGCACAATGTCATATACTGTGTCCTCAGTCATTCACTGTGCCAAATGTCGTACACTGTGCGCAGTCATTCACTGAGCACAAAGTCTTAAACTGTGTCCTCAGTCATTCACTGTGCACAAAGTCTTAAACTGTATCCTCAGTCATTCACTGAGCACAAAGTATTACACTGTATCCTCAGTCATTCACTGAGCACAAAGTATTACACTGTATCCTCAGTCATTCACTGAGCACAAAGTCTTATACTGTCCGCAGCCATTCACCAGATACAGTGTCGTACACTGTACCACAGTCATTCACAGTGAAAAATGTCGTAAACTGTGTCCGCAGTCATTCACTGTGTATAATTACGTACACTGTGTCCGCAGTCATTCACTGTGCACAATGTCGTGCAGAGTGTCCGCAGTCACTAAGTGTGCAATATGTCATTCACTGTGTCCACAGTCACTCACTGAGCAGAATGTCGTACACTCTGTCTGCAATCACTCACTGTGCACAATGTAGTACACTGTGTCCGCAGTCACTCACTGTGCACATTGTCGTAAAATGTGTCCGCAGTCATTCACTGAGCAGAATGTCGTACACTCTGTCTGCAATCACTCACTGTGCACAATATCGTAAAATGTGTCCGCAGTCATTCACTGAGCAGAATGTCGTACACTCTGTCCGCAATCACTCACTGTGCACAATGTAGTACACAGTGTCTGCAATCACTCACTGTGCACAATGCCGTATACCGTGTCCTCAGTCATTCACTGTACACAATGTCATAAACTGTGTCCACAGTCATTCACTGTGCCGAATGTCGTTCACTGCCCGCAGTCATTCAGTGTGCACTATGTCATTCACTGTGTCCGCAGTCATTCACTGTGCCAAATGTCGTACACTGTGCGCAGTCATTGAGTGAGCACAATGTCATATACTGTGTCCTCAGTCATTCTCTGTGCCGAATGTCGTACACTGTATCCGTACACATTGACTGTGCACAATGTTGTGCACTGTGTCCACAGCCATTCTCTGTGCACAATGTCGTACACTGTGTATGTAGTCACAGACTGTGCACAATGTCGTACACTATGCCCGCAGTCATTCTCTGTGCACAATATCGTACACTGTGTCCACATTCATTCACTGAGCACAAAGTATTACACTGTCCGCAGCAATTCACCAGATACAGTGTCGTACACTGTACCGCAGTCATTCACAGTGAAAAATGTCATACACTGTGTCCGCAGTCATTCACTGTGTATAATTACGTACACTCCGCCCACAGTCATTCTCTGTGCACAATGTCGTATAGAGTGTCCGCAGTCACTAAGTGTGCAATATGTCATTCACTGTGTCCACAGTCATTCATTGAGCAGAATGTCGTACACTCTGTCTGCAATCACTCAATGTGCACAATGTAGTACACAGTGTCTGCAGTCACTCACTGTGCACAATGCCGTACACCGTGTCCTCAGTCATTCACTGTGCACAATGTCATAAAATGTGTCCACAGTCATTCACTGTGCCGAATGTCGTACACTGCCCGCAGTCATTCAGTGTGCACTATGTCATTCACTGTGTCCGCAGTCATTCTCTGTGCCGAATGTCGTACACTGTGTCCGCACGCATTGACTGTGCACAATGTTGTGCACTGTGTCCACAGTCATTCTCTGTGCACAATGTCATACACTGTGTATGTAGTCACTGACTGTGCACAATGTCGTACACTCTGCCCGCAGTCATTCCCAGTGCACAATATCGTACACTGTGTCCGCAGTCATTCCCAGTGCACAATATCGTACACTGTGTCCGCAGTCATTCACTGTGCACAATTACGTACACTCTCTCAGCAGTCATTCTCTATGAACAATGTAGTACACTTCATCCGCAGTCATTCACTGTACACAATGTCGTAAACTGTGTCCGCAGTCATTCACTGTGTATAATTACGTACACTCCGCCCACACTCATTCTCTGTGCACAATGTCGTACAGAGTGTCCGCAGTCACTAAGTGTGCAATATGTCATTCACTGTGTCCACAGTCATTCACTGAGCAGAATGTCGTACACTCTGTCTGCAATCACTCACTGTGCACAATGTAGTACACAGTGTCTGCAGTCACTCACTGTGCACAATGCCGTACACCGTGTCCTCAGTCACACACAGTGCACAATGTCGTACACAGCGTCCGCAGACACTCACTGAGCAGAATGTCGTTCACTGTGCCTGCAGTCATTCACTGTGCCGAATGTCGTACACTGCCCGCAGTCATTCAGTGTGCACTATGTCATTCACTGTGTCCTCAGTCATTCTCTGTGCCGAATGTCGTACACTCTGTCCGCACACATTGACTGTGCACAATGTTGTGCACTGTGTCCACAGTCATTCTCTGTGCACAATGTCATACACTGTGTATGTAGTCACTGACTGTGCACAATGTCATACACTGTGTATGTAGTCACTGACTGTGCACAATGTCGTGCACTGTGTACGCAGACACTGACTGTGCCTAATGTCGTACACTATGTCCGCAGTGACTTACCGCGTACAATGTCGTTCACAGTGTCCACAGTCATTCTCTGGGCAGAATATTGTACACTGTATACTCAGTCATTCACTGAGCACAAAGTCTTACACTGTGTCCTCTGTCATTCACTGAGCAGAAAGTCTTACACTGTCCGCAGCCATTCAACAGATACAGTGTAATACACTGTATCAACAGTCATTCACAGGGCACAATTACGTACACTCCGCCCACAGTCATTCTCTTTGAACAATGTTGTACACTGTGTCCGCAGTCATTCACTGTGCACAATTACATACACACTCGCCGCAGTCATTTTCTTTGAACAATATCATACAGTGTGCCCGCATTCATTCACTGTACACAATGTTGTACACTGTGTCCGCATTCATTCACTGAGCAAAATGTCGTACACTGTGTCCGCAGTAACTCACCATGCACAATGTCGTGCAGAGTGTCCGCAGTCACTAAGTGTGCAATATGTCATTCACTGTGTCCACAGTCATTCACTGAGCAGAATGTCATACATTCAGTCTGCAAACACTCTCTGTGCACAATGTAGTACACTGAGTCTGCAGTCACTCACTGTGCATAATGCCGTACACAGTTTCCACAGATATTCACTGTGCACAATGTCGTACACTGTGTCCTCAGTCATTCACTGTGCCGAATGTCGTACACTGTGTCCACAGTCATTCACTGTGTACAATGTCATGCACTGTGTCCGCAGTCACTCACCATGCACAATGTCGTACACAGTGTCCGCAGTTACTCACTGAGCAGAATGTCGTTCAGTGTGTCCGCAGTCATTCACTGTGCACAATTTTGTACACTGTGTCCACATTCATTCACTGAGCACAATGTCGTACACTGTGTCCACAGTAACTCACAACGCACAATGTCGTACAGAGTGTCCGCAGTCACTAAGTGTGCAATATGTCATTCACTGTGTCCACAGTCACTCACTGAGCAGAATGTCGTACATTCACTCACTGTGCACAATATCGTAAAATGTGTCCGCAGTCATTCACTGAGCAGAATGTCGTACACTCTGTCTGCAATCACTCACTGTGCACAATATCGTAAAATGTGTCCGCAGTCATTCACTGAGCAGAATGTCGTACACTCTGTCTGCAATCACTCACTGTGCACAATATCGTAAAATGTGTCCGCAGTCATTCACTGAGCAGAATGTCGTACACTCTGTCTGCAATCACTCACTGTGCACAATATCGTAAAATGTGTCCGCAGTCATTCACTGAGCAGAATGTCGTACACTCTGTCCGCAATCACTCACTGTGCACAATGTAGTACACAGTGTCTGCAATCACTCACTGTGCACAATGCCGTATACCGTGTCCTCAGTCATTCACTGTACACAATGTCATAAACTGTGTCCACAGTCATTCACTGTGCCGAATGTCGTTCACTGCCCGCAGTCATTCAGTGTGCACTATGTCATTCACTGTGTCCGCAGTCATTCACTGTGCCAAATGTCGTACACTGTGCGCAGTCATTGAATGAGCACAATGTCATATACTGTGTCCTCAGTCATTCTCTGTGCCGAATGTCGTACACTGTATCCGTACACATTGACTGTGCACAATGTTGTGCACTGTGTCCACAGCCATTCTCTGTGCACAATGTCGTACACTGTGTATGTAGTCACAGACTGTGCACAATGTCGTACACTATGCCCGCAGTCATTCTCTGTGCACAATATCGTACACTGTGTCCACATTCATTCACTGAGCACAAAGTATTACACTGTCCGCAGCCATTCACCAGATACAGTGTCGTACACTGTACCGCAGTCATTCACAGTGAAAAATGTCATACACTGTGTCCGCAGTCATTCACTGTGTATAATTACGTACACTCCGCCCACAGTCATTCTCTGTGCACAATGTCGTGCAGAGTGTCCGCAGTCACTAAGTGTGCAATATGTCATTCACTGTGTCCGCAGTCATTCACTGAGCAGAATGTCGTACACTCTGTCCGCAATCACTCTCTGTGCACAATGCCGTACACAGTTTCCACAGATATTCACTGTGCACAATGTCGTACACTGTGTCCTCAGTCATTCACTGTACCGAATGTCGTACACTGTGTCCACAGTCATTCAATGTGTACAATGTCATGCACTGTGTCCGCAGTCACTCACCGTGCACAATGTCGTACACACTGTCCGCAGTCATTCACTGTGCACAATGTCGTACACAGTGTCCGCAGTCACTCACTGAGCAGAATGTCGTTCACTGTAACCGCAGTCATTCACTGTGCACAATTACGTACACACTCGCCGCAGTCATTCTCTTTGAACAATATCATACAGTGTGTCCGCAGTCATTCACTGTACACAATGTTGTACACTGTGTCCGCAGTCATTCACTGTACACAATGTCATGCACTGTGTCCGGAGTCACTCACTGTGCCCAATGTCGTACACAGTGTCCGCAGGCACTCACTGAGTAGAATGTCGTTCACTGTGTCCGCAGTCATTCACTGTGCACAATGTTGTACACTGTGTCCGCATTCATTCACTGAGCACAATGTCGTACACTGTGTCCGCAGTAACTCACCGCGCACAATGTCATACAGAGTGTCCGCAGTCACTAAGTGTGCAATATGTCATTCACTGTGTCCACAGTCATTCACTGAGCAGAATGTCGTACACTCAGTCAGCAATCACTCACTGTGCACAATGCCGTACACAGTTTCTGCAGATATTCACTGTGCACAATGTCGTACACTGTGTCCTCAGTCATTCACTGTGCACAATGTCATAAACTGTGTCCACAGTCATTCACTGTGCACATTTACGTACACTCTTTCCGCAGTCATTCTCTATGAACAATGTAGTACACTTCATCTGCAGTCATTCACTGTTCACAATGTCGTAAACTGTGTCCGCAGTCATTCACTGAGCACAATGTGGTACACTGTGTCATCAGTCATTCACTGAGCACAAAGTGGTACACTGTGTCCTCAGTCATTCACTGTGCACAAAGTATTACACTGTGTCCTCAGTCATTCACTGTGCACATTTACGTACACTCTTTCCGCAGTCATTCTCTATGAACAATGTAGTACACTTCATCTGCAGGCATTCACTGTTCACAATGTCGTAAACTGTGTCCGCAGTCATTCACTGAGCACAATGTCTTAAACTGTGTCCTCAGTCATGCACTGAGCACAAAGTATTACACTGTGTCCTCAGTCATTCACTGTGCACATTTACGTACACTCTTTCCGCAGTCATTCTCTATGAACAATGTAGTACACTTCATCTGCAGGCATTCACTGTTCACAATGTCGTAAACTGTGTCCGCAGTCATTCACTGAGCACAATGTGGTACACTGTGTCCTCAGTCATGCACTGAGCACAAAGTATTACACTGTATCCTCAGTCATTCACTGAGCACAAAGTATTACACTGTGTCCTCAGTCATTCACTGTGCACATTTACGTACACTCTTTCCGCAGTCATTCTCTATGAACAATGTAGTACACTTCATCTGCAGGCATTCACTGTTCACAATGTCGTAAACTGTGTCCGCAGTCATTCACTGAGCACAATGTCTTAAACTGTGTCCTCAGTCATTCACTGTGCACAATATCATACAGTGTGTCCACAGTCATTCACTGTGCACATTTACGTACACTCTTTCCGCAGTCATTCTCTATGAACAATGTAGTACACTTCATCTGCAGGCATTCACTGTACACAATGTCGTAAACTGAATCCTCAGTCATTCACTGAGCACAAAGTCTTAAACTGTGTCCACAGTCATTCACTGTGCATAATGTCTTAAACTGTATCCTCAGTCATTCACTGAGCACAAAGTATTACACTGTATCCTCAGTCATTCACTGAGCACAAAGTATTACACTGTATCCTCAGTCATTCACTGAGCACAAAGTCTTATACTGTCCGCAGCCATTCACCAGATACAGTGTCGTACACTGTACCACAGTCATTCACAGTGAAAAATGTCGTAAACTGTGTCCGCAGTCATTCACTGTGTATAATTACGTACACTGTGTCCGCAGTCATTCACTGTGCACAATGTCGTATAGAGTGTCCGCAGTCACTAAGTGTGCAATATGTCATTCACTGTGTCCACAGTCACTCACTGAGCAGAATGTCGTACACTCTGTCTGCAATCACTCACTGTGCACAATATCGTAAAATGTGTCCGCAGTCATTCACTGAGCAGAATGTCGTACACTCTGTCCGCAATCACTCACTGTGCACAATGTAGTACACAGTGTCTGCAATCACTCACTGTGCACAATGCCGTATACCGTGTCCTCAGTCATTCACTGTACACAATGTCATAAACTGTGTCCACAGTCATTCACTGTGCCGAATGTCGTTCACTGCCCGCAGTCATTCAGTGTGCACTATGTCATTCACTGTGTCCGCAGTCATTCACTGTGCCAAATGTCGTACACTGTGCGCAGTCATTGAGTGAGCACAATGTCATATACTGTGTCCTCAGTCATTCTCTGTGCCGAATGTCGTACACTGTATCCGTACACATTGACTGTGCACAATGTTGTGCACTGTGTCCACAGCCATTCTCTGTGCAGAATGTCGTACACTGTGTATGTAGTCACAGACTGTGCACAATGTCGTACACTATGCCCGCAGTCATTCTCTGTGCACAATATCGTACACTGTGTCCACATTCATTCACTGAGCACAAAGTATTACACTGTCCGCAGCCATTCACCAGATACAGTGTCGTACACTGTACCGCAGTCATTCACAGTGAAAAATGTCATACACTGTGTCCGCAGTCATTCACTGTGTATAATTACGTACACTCCGCCCACAGTCATTCTCTGTGCACAATGTCGTGCAGAGTGTCCGCAGTCACTAAGTGTGCAATATGTCATTCACTGTGTCCACAATCATTCACTGAGCAGAATGTAGTACACTCTGTCTGCAATCACTCACTGTGCACAATGTAATACACTGTGTCTGCAGTCACTCACTGTGCACAATGTAGTACACAGTGTCTGCAGTCACTCACTGTGCACAATGTCGTACACTGTGTCTGCAGTCACTCACTGTGCACAATGTAGTACAGAGTGTCTGCAGTCACTCACTGTGCACATTGTCGTAAAATGTGTCCGCAGTCATTCACTGAGCAGAATGTCGTACACTCTGTCTGCAATCACTCACTGTGCACAATATCGTAAAATGTGTCCGCAGTCATTCACTGAGCAGAATGTCGTACACTCTGTCCGCAATCACTCTCTGTGCACAATGCCGTACACAGTTTCCACAGATATTCACTGTGCACAATGTCGTACACTGTGTCCTCAGTCATTCACTGTACCGAATGTCGTACACTGTGTCCACAGTCATTCAATGTGTACAATGTCATGCACTGTGTCCGCAGTCACTCACTGAGCAGAATGTCGTACACAGTAACCGCAGTCATTCACTGTGCACAATTACGTACACACTCGCCGCAGTCATTCTCTTTGAACAATATCATACAGTGTGTCCGCAGTCATTCACTGTACACAATGTTGTACACTGTGTCCGCAGTCATTCACTGTACACAATGTCATGCACTGTGTCCGGAGTCACTCACCGTGCCCAATGTCGTACACAGTGTCCGCAGGCACTCACTGAGTAGAATGTCGTTCACTGTGTCCGCAGTCATTCACTGTGCACAATGTTGTACACTGTGTCCGCATTCATTCACTGAGCAAAATGTCGTACACTGTGTCCGCAGTAACTCACCATGCACAATGTCGTACAGAGTGTCCGCAGTCACTAAGTGTGCAATATGTCATTCACTGTGTCCACAGTCATTCACTGAGCAGAATGTCGTACACTCTGTCTGCAATCACTCACTGTGCTCAATGTAGTACACAGTGTCTGCAGTCACTCACTGTGCACAATGCCATACACAGTTTCTGCAGATATTCACTGTGCACAATGTCGTACACTGTGTCCTCAGTCATTCACTGTGCACAATGTCATAAACTGTGTCCACAGTCATTCACTGTGCACATTTACGTACACTCTTTCCGCAGTCATTCTCTATGAACAATGTAGTACACTTCATCTGCAGGCATTCACTGTTCACAATGTCGTAAACTGAATCCTCGGTCATTCACTGAGCACAATGTGGTACACTGTGTCCGCAGTCATTCACTGAGCACAATGTGGTACACTGTGTCCTCAGTCATTCACTGTGCACATTTACGTACACTCTTTCCGCAGTCATTCTCTATGAACAATGTAGTACACTTCATCTGCAGTCATTCACTGTTCACAATGTCGTAAACTGAATCCTCGGTCATTCACTGAGCACAAAGTCTTAAACTGTGTCCTCAGTCATTCACTGTGCACAAAGTCTTAAACTGTATCCTCAGTCATTCACTGAGCACAAAGTATTACACTGTATCCTCAGTCATTCACTGAGCACAAAGTATTACACTGTATCCTCAGTCATTCACTGAGCACAAAGTCTTATACTGTCCGCAGCCATTCACCAGATACAGTGTCGTACACTGTACCACAGTCATTCACAGTGAAAAATGTCGTAAACTGTGTCCGCAGTCATTCACTGTGTATAATTACGTACACTGTGTCCGCAGTCATTCACTGTGCACAATGTCGTGCAGAGTGTCCGCAGTCACTAAGTGTGCAATATGTCATTCACTGTGTCCACAGTCACTCACTGAGCAGAATGTCGTACACTCAGTCAGCAATCACTCACTGTGCCCAATGTAGTACACTGTGTCTGCAGTCACTCACTGTGCACAATGCCGTACACAGTTTCCACAGATATTCACTGTGTACAATGTCGTACACTGTGTCCTCAGTCATTCACTGTGTATAATTACGTACACTGTGTCCGCAGTCATTCACTGTGCACAATGTTGGACAGAGTGTCCGCAGTCACTAAGTGTGCAATATGTCATTCACTGTGTCCACAGTCACTCACTGAGCAGAATGTCGTACACTCTGTCTGCAATCACTCACTGTGCACAATGTAGTACACTGTGTCCGCAGTCACTCACTGTGCACATTGTCGTAAAATGTGTCCGCAGTCATTCACTGAGCAGAATGTCGTACACTCTGTCTGCAATCACTCACTGTGCACAATATCGTAAAATGTGTCCGCAGTCATTCACTGAGCAGAATGTCGTACACTCTGTCCGCAATCACTCACTGTGCACAATGTAGTACACAGTGTCTGCAATCACTCACTGTGCACAATGCCGTATACCGTGTCCTCAGTCATTCACTGTACACAATGTCATAAACTGTGTCCACAGTCATTCACTGTGCCGAATGTCGTTCACTGCCCGCAGTCATTCAGTGTGCACTATGTCATTCACTGTGTCCGCAGTCATTCACTGTGCCAAATGTCGTACACTGTGCGCAGTCATTGAGTGAGCACAATGTCATATACTGTGTCCTCAGTCATTCTCTGTGCCGAATGTCGTACACTGTATCCGTACACATTGACTGTGCACAATGTTGTGCACTGTGTCCACAGCCATTCTCTGTGCACAATGTCGTACACTGTGTATGTAGTCACAGACTGTGCACAATGTCGTACACTATGCCCGCAGTCATTCTCTGTGCACAATATCGTACACTGTGTCCACATTCATTCACTGAGCACAAAGTATTACACTGTCCGCAGCAATTCACCAGATACAGTGTCGTACACTGTACCGCAGTCATTCACAGTGAAAAATGTCATACACTGTGTCCGCAGTCATTCACTGTGTATAATTACGTACACTCCGCCCACAGTCATTCTCTGTGCACAATGTCGTATAGAGTGTCCGCAGTCACTAAGTGTGCAATATGTCATTCACTGTGTCCACAGTCATTCATTGAGCAGAATGTCGTACACTCTGTCTGCAATCACTCAATGTGCACAATGTAGTACACAGTGTCTGCAGTCACTCACTGTGCACATTGTCGTAAAATGTGTCCGCAGTCATTCACTGAGCAGAATGTCGTACACTCTGTCTGCAATCACTCACTGTGCACAATGTAGTACACAGTGTCTGCAGTCACTCACTGTGCACAATGCCGTACACCGTGTCCTCAGTCATTCACTGTGCACAATGTCATAAAATGTGTCCACAGTCATTCACTGTGCCGAATGTCGTACACTGCCCGCAGTCATTCAGTGTGCACTATGTCATTCACTGTGTCCGCAGTCATTCTCTGTGCCGAATGTCGTACACTGTGTCCGCACGCATTGACTGTGCACAATGTTGTGCACTGTGTCCACAGTCATTCTCTGTGCACAATGTCATACACTGTGTATGTAGTCACTGACTGTGCACAATGTCGTACACTCTGCCCGCAGTCATTCCCAGTGCACAATATCGTACACTGTGTCCGCAGTCATTCCCAGTGCACAATATCGTACACTGTGTCCGCAGTCATTCACTGTGCACAATTACGTACACTCTCTCAGCAGTCATTCTCTATGAACAATGTAGTACACTTCATCCGCAGTCATTCACTGTACACAATGTCGTAAACTGTGTCCGCAGTCATTCACTGTGTATAATTACGTACACTCCGCCCACACTCATTCTCTGTGCACAATGTCGTACAGAGTGTCCGCAGTCACTAAGTGTGCAATATGTCATTCACTGTGTCCACAGTCATTCACTGAGCAGAATGTCGTACACTCTGTCTGCAATCACTCACTGTGCACAATGTAGTACACAGTGTCTGCAGTCACTCACTGTGCACAATGCCGTACACCGTGTCCTCAGTCACACACAGTGCACAATGTCGTACACAGCGTCCGCAGACACTCACTGAGCAGAATGTCGTTCACTGTGCCTGCAGTCATTCACTGTGCCGAATGTCGTACACTGCCCGCAGTCATTCAGTGTGCACTATGTCATTCACTGTGTCCTCAGTCATTCTCTGTGCCGAATGTCGTACACTCTGTCCGCACACATTGACTGTGCACAATGTTGTGCACTGTGTCCACAGTCATTCTCTGTGCACAATGTCATACACTGTGTATGTAGTCACTGACTGTGCACAATGTCGTGCACTGTGTACGCAGACACTGACTGTGCCTAATGTCGTACACTATGTCCGCAGTGACTTACCGCGTACAATGTCGTTCACAGTGTCCACAGTCATTCTCTGGGCAGAATATTGTACACTGTATACTCAGTCATTCACTGAGCACAAAGTCTTACACTGTGTCCTCTGTCATTCACTGAGCAGAAAGTCTTACACTGTCCGCAGCCATTCAACAGATACAGTGTAATACACTGTATCAACAGTCATTCACAGGGCACAATTACGTACACTCCGCCCACAGTCATTCTCTTTGAACAATGTTGTACACTGTGTCCGCAGTCATTCACTGTGCACAATTACATACACACTCGCCGCAGTCATTTTCTTTGAACAATATCATACAGTGTGCCCGCATTCATTCACTGTACACAATGTTGTACACTGTGTCCGCATTCATTCACTGAGCAAAATGTCGTACACTGTGTCCGCAGTAACTCACCATGCACAATGTCGTGCAGAGTGTCCGCAGTCACTAAGTGTGCAATATGTCATTCACTGTGTCCACAGTCATTCACTGAGCAGAATGTCATACATTCAGTCTGCAAACACTCTCTGTGCACAATGTAGTACACTGAGTCTGCAGTCACTCACTGTGCATAATGCCGTACACAGTTTCCACAGATATTCACTGTGCACAATGTCGTACACTGTGTCCTCAGTCATTCACTGTGCCGAATGTCGTACACTGTGTCCACAGTCATTCACTGTGTACAATGTCATGCACTGTGTCCGCAGTCACTCACCATGCACAATGTCGTACACAGTGTCCGCAGTTACTCACTGAGCAGAATGTCGTTCAGTGTGTCCGCAGTCATTCACTGTGCACAATTTTGTACACTGTGTCCACATTCATTCACTGAGCACAATGTCGTACACTGTGTCCACAGTAACTCACAACGCACAATGTCGTACAGAGTGTCCGCAGTCACTAAGTGTGCAATATGTCATTCACTGTGTCCACAGTCACTCACTGAGCAGAATGTCGTACATTCACTCACTGTGCACAATATCGTAAAATGTGTCCGCAGTCATTCACTGAGCAGAATGTCGTACACTCTGTCTGCAATCACTCACTGTGCACAATATCGTAAAATGTGTCCGCAGTCATTCACTGAGCAGAATGTCGTACACTCTGTCTGCAATCACTCACTGTGCACAATATCGTAAAATGTGTCCGCAGTCATTCACTGAGCAGAATGTCGTACACTCTGTCTGCAATCACTCACTGTGCACAATATCGTAAAATGTGTCCGCAGTCATTCACTGAGCAGAATGTCGTACACTCTGTCCGCAATCACTCACTGTGCACAATGTAGTACACAGTGTCTGCAATCACTCACTGTGCACAATGCCGTATACCGTGTCCTCAGTCATTCACTGTACACAATGTCATAAACTGTGTCCACAGTCATTCACTGTGCCGAATGTCGTTCACTGCCCGCAGTCATTCAGTGTGCACTATGTCATTCACTGTGTCCGCAGTCATTCACTGTGCCAAATGTCGTACACTGTGCGCAGTCATTGAATGAGCACAATGTCATATACTGTGTCCTCAGTCATTCTCTGTGCCGAATGTCGTACACTGTATCCGTACACATTGACTGTGCACAATGTTGTGCACTGTGTCCACAGCCATTCTCTGTGCACAATGTCGTACACTGTGTATGTAGTCACAGACTGTGCACAATGTCGTACACTATGCCCGCAGTCATTCTCTGTGCACAATATCGTACACTGTGTCCACATTCATTCACTGAGCACAAAGTATTACACTGTCCGCAGCCATTCACCAGATACAGTGTCGTACACTGTACCGCAGTCATTCACAGTGAAAAATGTCATACACTGTGTCCGCAGTCATTCACTGTGTATAATTACGTACACTCCGCCCACAGTCATTCTCTGTGCACAATGTCGTGCAGAGTGTCCGCAGTCACTAAGTGTGCAATATGTCATTCACTGTGTCCGCAGTCATTCACTGAGCAGAATGTCGTACACTCTGTCCGCAATCACTCTCTGTGCACAATGCCGTACACAGTTTCCACAGATATTCACTGTGCACAATGTCGTACACTGTGTCCTCAGTCATTCACTGTACCGAATGTCGTACACTGTGTCCACAGTCATTCAATGTGTACAATGTCATGCACTGTGTCCGCAGTCACTCACTGAGCAGAATGTCGTTCACTGTAACCGCAGTCATTCACTGTGCACAATTACGTACACACTCGCCGCAGTCATTCTCTTTGAACAATATCATACAGTGTGTCCGCAGTCATTCACTGTACACAATGTTGTACACTGTGTCCGCAGTCATTCACTGTACACAATGTCATGCACTGTGTCCGGAGTCACTCACCGTGCCCAATGTCGTACACAGTGTCCGCAGTCACTCACTGAGCAGAATGTCGTTCACTGTAACCGCAGTCATTCACTGTGCACAATTACGTACACACTCGCCGCAGTCATTCTCTTTGAACAATATCATACAGTGTGTCCGCAGTCATTCACTGTACACAATGTTGTACACTGTGTCCGCAGTCATTCACTGTACACAATGTCATGCACTGTGTCCGGAGTCACTCACTGTGCCCAATGTCGTACACAGTGTCCGCAGGCACTCACTGAGTAGAATGTCGTTCACTGTGTCCGCAGTCATTCACTGTGCACAATGTTGTACACTGTGTCCGCATTCATTCACTGAGCACAATGTCGTACACTGTGTCCGCAGTAACTCACCGCGCACAATGTCATACAGAGTGTCCGCAGTCACTAAGTGTGCAATATGTCATTCACTGTGTCCACAGTCATTCACTGAGCAGAATGTCGTACACTCAGTCAGCAATCACTCACTGTGCACAATGCCGTACACAGTTTCTGCAGATATTCACTGTGCACAATGTCGTACACTGTGTCCTCAGTCATTCACTGTGCACAATGTCATAAACTGTGTCCACAGTCATTCACTGTGCACATTTACGTACACTCTTTCCGCAGTCATTCTCTATGAACAATGTAGTACACTTCATCTGCAGGCATTCACTGTTCACAATGTCGTAAACTGTGTCCGCAGTCATTCACTGAGCACAAAGTATTACACTGTGTCCTCAGTCATTCACTGTGCACATTTACGTACACTCTTTCCGCAGTCATTCTCTATGAACAATGTAGTACACTTCATCTGCAGGCATTCACTGTTCACAATGTCGTAAACTGTGTCCGCAGTCATTCACTGAGCACAATGTCTTAAACTGTGTCCTCAGTCATTCACTGTGCACAATATCATACAGTGTGTCCACAGTCATTCACTGTGCACATTTACGTACACTCTTTCCGCAGTCATTCTCTATGAACAATGTAGTACACTTCATCTGCAGGCATTCACTGTTCACAATGTCGTAAACTGAATCCTCGGTCATTCACTGAGCACAAAGTCTTAAACTGTGTCCACAGTCATTCACTGTGCATAAAGTCTTAAACTGTATCCTCAGTCATTCACTGAGCACAAAGTATTACACTGTATCCTCAGTCATTCACTGAGCACAAAGTATTACACTGTATCCTCAGTCATTCACTGAGCACAAAGTCTTATACTGTCCGCAGCCATTCACCAGATACAGTGTCGTACACTGTACCACAGTCATTCACAGTGAAAAATGTCGTAAACTGTGTCCGCAGTCATTCACTGTGTATAATTACGTACACTGTGTCCGCAGTCATTCACTGTGCACAATGTCGTATAGAGTGTCCGCAGTCACTAAGTGTGCAATATGTCATTCACTGTGTCCACAATCACTCACTGAGCAGAATGTCATACAATCAGTCTGCAATCACTCACTGTGCACAATGTAATACACTGTGTCTGCAGTCATTCACTGAGCAAAATGTCGTAAAATGTGTCCGCAGTCATTCACTGAGCAGAATGTCGTACACTCTGTCCGCAATCACTCTCTGTGCACAATGCCGTACACAGTTTCCACAGATATTCACTGTGCACAATGTCGTACACTGTGTCCTCAGTCATTCACTGTACCGAATGTCGTACACTGTGTCCACAGTCATTCAATGTGTACAATGTCATGCACTGTGTCCGCAGTCACTCACCGTGCACAATGTCGTACACAGTGTGCGCAGTCACTCACTGAGCAGAATGTCGTTCACTGTAACCGCAGTCATTCACTGTGCACAATTACGTACACACTCGCCGCAGTCATTCTCTTTGAACAATATCATACAGTGTGTCCGCAGTCATTCACTGTGCCGAATGTTGTACACTGGCCGCAGTCATTCAGTGTGCACAATGTCATGCACTGTGTCCGGAGTCACTCACCGTGCCCAATGTCGTACACAGTGTCCGCAGGCACTCACTGAGTAGAATGTCGTTCACTGTGTCCGCAGTCATTCACTGTGCACAATTACGTACACACTTGCCTCAGTCATTCTCTCAACAATATCATACAGTGTGTCCGCAGTCATTCACTGTACACAATGTTGTACACTGTGTCCGCATTCATTCACTGAGCACAATGTCGTACACTGTGTCCGCAGTAACTCACCATGCACAATGTCGTACAGAGTGTCCGCAGTCACTAAGTGTGCAATATGTCATTCACTGTGTCCACAATCATTCACTGAGCAGAATGTCGTACACTCAGTCTGCAATCACTCACTGTGCACAATGCCGTACACCGTGTCCTCAGTCACACACAGTGCACAATGTCGTACACAGCGTCCGCAGACACTCACTGAGCAGAATGTCGTTCACTGTGCCTGCAGTCATTCACTGTGCCGAATGTCGTACACTGCCCGCAGTCATTCAGTGTGCACTATGTCATTCACTGTGTCCTCAGTCATTCTCTGTGCCGAATGTCGTACACTCTGTCCGCACACATTGACTGGGCACAATGTTGTGCACTGTGTCCACAGTCATTCTCTGTGCACAATGTCATACACTGTGTATGTAGTCACTGACTGTGCACAATGTCGTACACTGTGTACGCAGACACTGACTGTGCCTAATGTCGTACACTATGTCCGCAGTGACTTACCGCGTACAATGTCGTTCACAGTGTCCACAGTCATTCTCTGGGCAGAATATTGTACACTGTATACTCAGTCATTCACTGAGCACAAAGTCTTACACTGTGTCCTCTGTCATTCACTGAGCAGAAAGTCTTACACTGTCCGCAGCCATTCAACAGATACAGTGTAATACACTGTATCAACAGTCATTCACAGGGCACAATTACGTACACTCCGCCCACAGTCATTCTCTTTGAACAATGTTGTACACTGTGTCCGCAGTCATTCACTGTGCACAATTACATACACACTCGCCGCAGTCATTTTCTTTGAACAATATCATACAGTGTGCCCGCATTCATTCACTGTACACAATGTTGTACACTGTGTCCGCATTCATTCACTGAGCAAAATGTCGTACACTGTGTCCGCAGTAACTCACCATGCACAATGTCGTGCAGAGTGTCCGCAGTCACTAAGTGTGCAATATGTCATTCACTGTGTCCACAGTCATTCATTGAGCAGAATGTCATACATTCAGTCTGCAAACACTCTCTGTGCACAATGTAGTACACTGAGTCTGCAGTCACTCACTGTGCATAATGCCGTACACAGTTTCCACAGATATTCACTGTGCACAATGTCGTACACTGTGTCCTCAGTCATTCACTGTGCCGAATGTCGTACACTGTGTCCACAGTCATTCACTGTGTCCGCAGTCACTCACTGTGCACAATGTCGTACACTGTGTCCTCAGTCATTCACTGTGCCGAATGTCGTACACTGTGTCCTCAGTCATTCACTGTGCCGAATGTCGTACACTGTGTCCACAGTCATGCACTGTGTCCGCAGTCACTCACTGTGCACAATGTCGTACACAGTGTCCGCAGTTACTCACTGAGCAGAATGTCGTTCAGTGTGTCCGCAGTCATTCACTGTGCACAATTTTGTACACTGTGTCCACATTCATTCACTGAGCACAATGTCGTACACTGTGTCCACAGTAACTCACAACGCACAATGTCGTACAGAGTGTCCGCAGTCACTAAGTGTGCAATATGTCATTCACTGTGTCCACAGTCATTCACTGAGCAGAATGTCGTACACTCAGTCTGCAGTCACTCACTGTGCACAATGCCGTACACAGTTTCTGCAGATATTCACTGTGCACAATGTCGTACACTGTGTCCTCAGTCATTCACTGTGCACATTTACGTACACTCTTTCCGCAGTCATTCTCTATGAACAATGTAGTACACTTCATCTGCAGTCACTCACTGTTCACAATGTCGTAAACTGTGTCCTCAGTCATTCACTGAGCACAAAGTCTTAAACTGTGTCCTCAGTCATTCACTGAGCACAAAGTATTACACTGTATCCTCAGTCATTCACTGAGCACAAAGTATTACACTGTATCCTCAGTCATTCACTGAGCACAAAGTATTACACTGTATCCTCAGTCATTCACTGAGCACAAAGTCTTATACTTTCCGCAGCCATTCACCAGATACAGTGTCGTACACTGTACCACAGTCATTCACAGTGAAAAATGTCGTACACTGTGTCCGCAGTCATTCACTGTGTATAATTACGTACACTCTGCCCACAGTCATTCTCTGTGCACAATGTCGTACAGAGTGTCCGCAGTCACTAAGTGTGCAATATGTCATTTACTGTGTCCACAGTCATTCACTGAGCAAAATGTCGTACACTCTGTCTGCAATCACTCACTGTGCACAATGTAGTACACTCTGTCTGCAATCACTCACTGTGCACAATGTCGTAAAATGTGTCCGCAGTCATTCACTGAGCAGAATGTCGTACACTCTGTCTGCAATCACTCACTGTGCACAATATCATAAAATGTGTCCGCAGTCATTCACTGAGCAGAATGTCGTACACTCTGTCCGCAATCACTCTCTGTGCACAATGCCGTACACAGTTTCCACAGATATTCACTGTGCACAATGTCGTACACTGTGTCCTCAGTCATTCACTGTACCGAATGTCGTACACTGTGTCCACAGTCATTCAATGTGTACAATGTCATGCACTGTGTCCGCAGTCACTCACCGTGCACAATGTCGTACACACTGTCCGCAGTCATTCACTGTGCACAATGTCGTACACAGTGTCCGCAGTCACTCACTGAGCAGAATGTCGTTCACTGTAACCGCAGTCATTCACTGTGCACAATTACATACACACTCGCCGCAGTCATTCTCTTTGAACAATATCATACAGTGTGTCCGCAGTCATTCACTGTGCCGAATGTTGTACACTGGCCGCAGTCATTCAGTGTGCACAATGTCATGCACTGTGTCCGGAGTCACTCACCGTGCCCAATGTCGTACACAGTGTCCGCAGGCACTCACTGAGTAGAATGTCGTTCACTGTGTCCGCAGTCATTCACTGTGCACAATTACGTACACACTTGCCTCAGTCATTCTCTCAACAATATCATACAGTGTGTCCGCAGTCATTCACTGTACACAATGTTGTACACTGTGTCCGCATTCATTCACTGAGCACAATGTCGTACACTGTGTCCGCAGTAACTCACCACGCAGAATGTCATACAGAGTGTCCGCAGTCACTAAGTGTGCAATATGTCATTCACTGTGTCCACAATCATTCACTGAGCAGAATGTCGTACACTCAGTCTGCAATCACTCACTGTGCTGAATGCCGTACACCGTGTCCTCAGTCACACACAGTGCACAATGTCGTACACAGCGTCCGCAGACACTCACTGAGCAGAATGTCGTTCACTGTGCCTGCAGTCATTCACTGTGCCGAATGTCGTACACTGCCCGCAGTCATTCAGTGTGCACTATGTCATTCACTGTGTCCTCAGTCATTCTCTGTGCCGAATGTCGTACACTCTGTCCGCACACATTGACTGGGCACAATGTTGTGCACTGTGTCCACAGTCATTCTCTGTGCACAATGTCATACACTGTGTATGTAGTCACTGACTGTGCACAATGTCGTACACTGTGTACGCAGACACTGACTGTGCCTAATGTCGTACACTATGTCCGCAGTGACTTACCGCGTACAATGTCGTTCACAGTGTCCACAGTCATTCTCTGGGCAGAATATTGTACACTGTATACTCAGTCATTCACTGAGCACAAAGTCTTACACTGTGTCCTCTGTCATTCACTGAGCAGAAAGTCTTACACTGTCCGCAGCCATTCAACAGATACAGTGTAATACACTGTATCAACAGTCATTCACAGGGCACAATTACGTACACTCCGCCCACAGTCATTCTCTTTGAACAATGTTGTACACTGTGTCCGCAGTCATTCACTGTGCACAATTACATACACACTCGCCGCAGTCATTTTCTTTGAACAATATCATACAGTGTGCCCGCATTCATTCACTGTACACAATGTTGTACACTGTGTCCACATTCATTCACTGAGCACAATGTCGTACACTGTGTCCGCAGTAACTCACCATGCACAATGTCGTACAGAGTGTCCGCAGTCACTAAGTGTGCAATATGTCATTCACTGTGTCCACAGTCATTCACTGAGCAGAATGTCGTACACTCAGTCTGCAATCACTCACTGTGCACAATGTAGTACACAGTGTCTGCAGTCACTCACTGTGCACAATGTCAAAAACTGTGTCCACAGTCATTCACTGTGCACAATGTCGTACACAGTGTCTGCAGTCACTAAGTGTGCACTATGTCATTCACTGTGTCCGCAGTCATTCACTGTGCCGAATGTCGTACACTGTGTCCGCACACATTGACTGTGCACAATGTTGTGCACTGTGTCCACAGGCCTTCTCTGTGACAATGTCATACACTGTGTATGTAGTCACTGACTGTGCACAATGTCGTACACTCTGCCCGCAGTCATTCCCAGTGCACAATATCATACACTGTGTCCGCAGTCATTCACTGTGCACAATTACGTACACTCTCTCAGCAGTCTTTCTCTATGAACAATGTAGTACACTTCATGTAGTGCCATGCACTGTACACAATGTTGTAGACGGTGTCCGCATTCATTCACTGAGCACAATGTCGTACTCTGTGTCCGCAGTAACTCACCGCGCACAATGTCGTACAGAGTGTCCGCAGTCACTAAGTGTGCAATATGTCATTCACTGTGTCCACAGTCATTCACTGAGCAGAATGTCATACACTCAGTCTGCAATCACTCTCTGTGCACAATGTAGTACACTGTGTCTGCAGTCACTCACTGTGCACAATGTAGTACACTGTGTCTGCAGTCACTCACTGTGTACAATGTAATACACTGTGTCTGCAGTCACTCACTGTGCCGAATGTCATACACTGCCCGCAGTCATTCACTGTGGCACAATGTCATGCACTGTGTCCGCAGTCACTCACCGTGCACAATGTAATACACTGTGTCTGCAGTCACTCACTGTGCACAATGCCGTAGACAGTTTCCGGAGATATTCACTGTGCACAATGTAGTACACTGTGTCCTCAGTCATTCACTGTGCACAATGTCATAAACCGTGTCCACAATCATTCACTGTGCCGAATGTCGTACACTGCCCGCAGTCATTCAGTGTGCACAATGTCTTACACAGTGTCCGCAGTCACTCAGTGAGCAGAATGTCGTTCACAGTGTCCTCAGTCATTCACTGTGCACAATGTCATAAACTGTGTCCACAGTCATTCACCGTGCACAATGTCGTACACTGTGTCCGCAGTCACTCACTGAGCAGAATGTCGTTCACTGTGTCCGCAGTCACTCACCGTGCACAATGTCATAAACTGTGTCCACAGTCATTCACTGTACCAAATGTCGTACACTGCCCGCAGTCATTCAGTGTGCACAATGTCATGCACTGTGTTCGCAGTCACTCACCGTGCACAATGTTGTACACAGTGTCCGCAGTCACTCACTGAGCAGAATGTCGTTCACTGTGTCCGCAGTCGTTCAGTGTACACAATGTCGTACACAGTGTCTGCAGTCACTAAGTGTGCACTATGTCATTCACTGTGTCCACATTCATTCACTGTGTCCGCAGTCATTCACTGTGTCCACAGTCATTCACTGTGCCGAATGTCGTACACTGTCTGCAGTCATTGAGTGAGCACAATGTCATATACTGTGTCCTCAGTCATTCTCTGTGCCGAATGTCGTACACTCTGTCCGCACACACTGACTGTGCACAATGTCGTGCACTGTGTCCGCAGTCATTCTCTGTGCACAATGTCGTACACTCTGCCCGCAGTCATTCTCTGTGCATAATATCGTACACCGTGTCCGCAGTCATTCACTGTGCACATTTACGTACACTCTTTCCGCAGTCATTCTCTATGAACAATGTAGTACACTTCGTCCGCAGTCATTCACTGTTCACAATGTCATAAACTGTGTCCTCAGTCATTCACTGAGCACAATGTGGTACACTGTGTCATCAGTCATTCACTGAGCACAAAGTATTACACTGTATCCTCAGTCATTCACTGAGCACAGACTTACACTGTCCGCAGCCATTCACCAGATACATTGTCGTACACTGTACCACAGTCATTCACAGTGAAAAATGTCGTACACTGTGTCCGCAGTCATTCACTGTGTATAATTACGTATACTCCGCCCACAGACATTCTCTGTGCACAATGTCGTACAGAGTGTCCGCAGTCATTCTCTGTGCACAATGCCCGCACACTCTGACTGTGCACTATGCCGTGCACTGTGTCCGCAGTCATTCTCTGTGCAAAATGCCGTACACTGTGTATGCAGTCACAGACTGTGCACAATGTCGTACACTGTGTACGCAGTCACTGACTGTGCCTAATGTCGTACACTGTGTATGCAGTCACAGACTGTGTCTAATGTCGTACACTGTGTATGCAGTCACAGACTGTGCACAATGTCGTACACCGTGTATGCAGTCACAGACTGTGCACAATGTCGTTCACAGTGTCCGCAGTCAGTCTCTGGGCACAATATCGTACATTGTATCTTCAGTCATTCACTGTACACAAAGTCGTAAACTGTGTCCGCATTCATTCACTGAGCACAATGTCGTACTCTGTGTCCGCAGTAACTCACCGCGCACAATGTCGTACAGAGTGTCCGCAGTCACTAAGTGTGCAATATGTCATTCACTATGTCCACAGTCATTCACTGAGCAGAATGTCGTACACTCTGTCTGCAATCACTCACTGTGTACAATGTAGTACACTGTGTCTGCAGTCACTCACTGTGCACAATGCCGTAGACAGTTTCCGGAGATATTCACTGTGCACAATGTAGTACACTGTGTCCTCAGTCATTCACTGTGCACAATGTCATAAACCGTGTCCACAATCATTCACTGTGCCGAATGTCGTACACTGCCCGCAGTCATTCAGTGTGCACAATGTCATGCACTGTGTCCGCATCACTCACTGTGCACAATGTCGTACACAGTGTCCGCAGTCACTAAGTCAGCACTATGTCATTCACTGTGTCCGCAGTCATTCACTGTGCACAATGTCATAAACTGTGTCCACATTCATTCACTGTGTCCGCAGTCATTCACTGTGTCCACAGTCATTCACTGTGCCGAATGTTGTACACTGTGTGCAGTCATTGAGTGAGCACAATGTCATATACTGTGTCCTCAGTCATTCTCTGTGCTGAATGTCATACACAGTGTCCACAGTCATTCACTGTGCACAAGGTCATGCACTGTGTCCGCAGTCACTCACCGTGCACAATGTCGTACACAGTGTCCGCAGTCACTCACTGAGCAGAATGTCGTACACTGTGTCCACAGTCATTCACTTTGAACAATATCATAAAGTGTGTCCGCAGTCATTCACTGTGCCGAATGTCATACACTGCCCGCAGTCATTCAGTGTGCACAATGTCATGCACTGTGTCCGCAGTCACTCACCGTGCACAATGTCGTACAGAGTGTCCGCAGTCACTAAGTGTGCAATATGTCATTCACTGTGTCCACAGACATTCACTGAGCAGAATGTCATACACTCAGTCTGCAATCACTCACCGTGCACAATGTCGTTCACAGTGTCCGCAGTCATTCTCTGGGCAGAATATCGTACACTGTATACTCAGTCATTCACATAGCACAAAGTTTTACACTGTGTCCTCAGTCATTCACTGAGCACAAAGTCTTACACTGTGTCCTCAGTCTTTCACTGAGCAGAAAGTCTTACACTGTCCACAGCCATTCACCAGATACAGTGTCGTACACTGTTTCCACAGTCATTCACAGTGCACAATTACGTACACTCCGCCCACAGTCATTCTCTGTGCAAAATGTCGTACACTGAGTCCGCATTCATTCACTGAGCACCACAATGTCATACACTGTGTCCGCAGTCATTCACTGTGCACAATTACGTACACACTCGCCGCAGTCATTCACTTTGAACAATATCATACAGTGTGTCCACAGTCATTCACTGTGCCGAATGTCGTACACTGCCCACAGTCATTTAGTGTGCACAATGTCATGCACTGTGTCCGCAGTCACTCACCGTGCACAATGTCGTACACAGTGTCCGCAGTCATTCACTGAGCAGAATGTCATGCACTGTGTCCGCAGTCACTCACCGTGCACAATGTCGTACAGAGTGTCCGCAGTCACTAAGTGTGCAATATGTCATTCACTGTGTCCACAGTCATTCACTGAGCAGAATGTTGTACACTCAGTCTGCAATCACTCACTGTGCCCAATGTAATACACTGTGTCCGCATTCATTCACTGAGCATAATGTCCTACACTGTGTCCGCAGTAACTCACCGTGCACAATGTCGTACAGAGTGTCCGCAGTCACTAAGTGTGCACAATGTTGTACACAGTGTCTGCAGTCACTAAGTGTGCACAATGTTGTACACAGTGTCTGCAGTGACTAAGTGTGCACAATGTCATTCACTGCATCCGCAGTCATTCAGTGTGCACTATGTCATTCACTGTGTCCGCAGTCATTCACTGTGTCCACAGTCATTCACTGTGTCCACAGTCATTCACTATGCCGAATGTTGTACACTGTCTGCAGTCATTGAGTGAGCACAATGTCATATACTGTGTCCTCAGTCATTCTCTGTGCTGAATGTCGTACACTGTGTCCACAGTCATTCACTGTGCACAATGTCATGCACTGTGTCCGCAGTCACTCACCATGCACAATGTCGTACACAGTGTCCGCAGTCACTCACTGAGCAGAATGTCGTTCACTGTGTCCACAGTCACTCAGTGTACACAATGTCGTACACAGTGTCTGCAGTCACTAAGTGTGCACTATGTCATTCACTGTGTCCGCAGTCATTCACTGTGCACAGACTTACACTGTCCGCAGCCATTCACCAGATACATTGTCGTACACTGTACCACAGTCATTCACAGTGAAAAATGTCGTACACTGTGTCCGCAGTCATTCACTGTGTATAATTACGTATACTCCGCCCACAGACATTCTCTGTGCACAATGTCGTACAGAGTGTCCGCAGTCATTCTCTGTGCACAATGCCCGCACACTCTGACTGTGCACTATGCCGTGCACTGTGTCCGCAGTCATTCTCTGTGCAAAATGCCGTACACTGTGTATGCAGTCACTGACTGTGCACAATGTCGTACACTGTGCATGCAGTCACTGACTGTGCCTAATGTCGTACACTGTGTATGCAGTCACAGACTGTGCACAATGTCGTACACCGTGTATGCAGTCACAGACTGTGCACAATGTCGTTCACAGTGTCCGCAGTCAGTCTCTGGGCACAATATCGTACATTGTATCTTCAGTCATTCACTGTACACAAAGTCGTAAACTGTGTCCGCATTCATTCACTGAGCACAATGTCGTACTCTGTGTCCGCAGTAACTCACCGCGCACAATGTCGTACAGAGTGTCCGCAGTCACTAAGTGTGCAATATGTCATTCACTATGTCCACAGTCATTCACTGAGCAGAATGTCGTACACTCTGTCTGCAATCACTCACTGTGTACAATGTAGTACACTGTGTCTGCAGTCACTCACTGTGCACAATGCCGTAGACAGTTTCCGGAGATATTCACTGTGCACAATGTAGTACACTGTTTCCTCAGTCATTCACTGTGCACAATGTCATAAACCGTGTCCACAATCATTCACTGTGCCGAATGTCGTACACTGCCCGCAGTCATTCAGTGTGCACAATGTCATGCACTGTGTCCGCATCACTCACTGTGCACAATGTCGTACACAGTGTCCGCAGTCACTAAGTCAGCACTATGTCATTCACTGTGTCCGCAGTCATTCACTGTGCACAATGTCATAAACTGTGTCCACATTCATTCACTGTGTCCGCAGTCATTCACTGTGTCCACAGTCATTCACTGTGCCGAATGTTGTACACTGTGTGCAGTCATTGAGTGAGCACAATGTCATATACTGTGTCCTCAGTCATTCTCTGTGCTGAATGTCATACACAGTGTCCACAGTCATTCACTGTGCACAAGGTCATGCACTGTGTCCGCAGTCACTCACCGTGCACAATGTCGTACACAGTGTCCGCAGTCACTCACTGAGCAGAATGTCGTACACTGTGTCCACAGTCATTCACTTTGAACAATATCATAAAGTGTGTCCGCAGTCATTCACTGTGCCGAATGTCATACACTGCCCGCAGTCATTCAGTGTGCACAATGTCATGCACTGTGTCCGCAGTCACTCACCGTGCACAATGTCGTACAGAGTGTCCGCAGTCACTAAGTGTGCAATATGTCATTCACTGTGTCCACAGACATTCACTGAGCAGAATGTCATACACTCAGTCTGCAATCACTCACCGTGCACAATGTCGTTCACAGTGTCCGCAGTCATTCTCTGGGCAGAATATCGTACACTGTATACTCAGTCATTCACATAGCACAAAGTTTTACACTGTGTCCTCAGTCATTCACTGAGCACAAAGTCATACACAGTGTCCGCAGTCACTCACTGAGCAAATGTCGTTCACTGTGTCCGCAGTCACTCACCGTGCACAATGTCATAAACTGTGTCCACAGTCATTCACTGTACCAAATGTCGTACACTGCCCGCAGTCATTCAGTGTGCACAATGTCATGCACTGTGTTCGCAGTCACTCACCGTGCACAATGTTGTACACAGTGTCCGCAGTCACTCACTGAGCAGAATGTCGTTCACTGTGTCCACAGTCACTCAGTGTACACAATGTCGTACACAGTGTCTGCAGTCACTAAGTGTGCACTATGTCATTCACTGTGTCCACATTCATTCACTGTGTCCGCAGTCATTCACTGTGTCCACAGTCATTCACTGTGCCGAATGTCGTACACTGTCTGCAGTCATTGAGTGAGCACAATGTCATATACTGTGTCCTCAGTCATTCTCTGTGCTGAATGTCGTACACTGTGTCCGCAGTCATTCACTGTTCTCAATTACGTACACTCTCTCAGCAGTCATTCTCTATGAACAATGTAGTACACTTCGTCCGCAGTCATTCACTGTTCACAATGTCGTAAACTGTGTCCTCAGTCATTCACTGAGCACAATGTGGTACACTGTGTCATCAGTCATTCACTGAGCACAAAGTATTACACTGTATCCTCAGTCATTCACTGAGCACAGACTTACACTGTCCGCAGCCATTCACCAGATACATTGTCGTACACTGTACCACAGTCATTCACAGTGAAAAATGTCGTACACTGTGTCCGCAGTCATTCACTGTGTATAATTACGTATACTCCGCCCACAGACATTCTCTGTGCACAATGTCGTACAGAGTGTCCGCAGTCATTCTCTGTGCACAATGCCCGCACACTCTGACTGTGCACTATGCCGTGCACTGTGTCCGCAGTCATTCTCTGTGCAAAATGCCGTACACTGTGTATGCAGTCACAGACTGTGCACAATGTCGTACACTGTGTACGCAGTCACTGACTGTGCCTAATGTCGTACACTGTGTATGCAGTCACAGACTGTGTCTAATGTCGTACACTGTGTATGCAGTCACAGACTGTGCACAATGTCGTACACCGTGTATGCAGTCACAGACTGTGCACAATGTCGTTCACAGTGTCCGCAGTCAGTCTCTGGGCACAATATCGTACATTGTATCTTCAGTCATTCACTGTACACAAAGTCGTAAACTGTGTCCGCATTCATTCACTGAGCACAATGTCGTACTCTGTGTCCTAGTAACTCACCGCGCACAATGTCGTACAGAGTGTCCGCAGTCACTAAGTGTGCAATATGTCATTCACTGTGTCCACAGTCATTCACTGAGCAGAATGTCATACACTCAGTCTGCAATCACTCACCGTGCACAATGTCGTTCACAGTGTCCGCAGTCATTCTCTGGGCAGAATATCGTACACTGTATACTCAGTCATTCACATAGCACAAAGTTTTACACTGTGTCCTCAGTCATTCACTGAGCACAAAGTCTTACACTGTGTCCTCAGTCTTTCACTGAGCAGAAAGTCTTACACTGTCCACAGCCATTCACCAGATACAGTGTCGTACACTGTTTCCACAGTCATTCACAGTGCACAATTACGTACACTCCGCCCACAGTCATTCTCTGTGCAAAATGTCGTACACTGAGTCCGCATTCATTCACTGAGCACCACAATGTCATACACTGTGTCCGCAGTCATTCACTGTGCACAATTACGTACACACTCGCCGCAGTCATTCACTTTGAACAATATCATACAGTGTGTCCACAGTCATTCACTGTGCCGAATGTCGTACACTGCCCACAGTCATTTAGTGTGCACAATGTCATGCACTGTGTCCGCAGTCACTCACCGTGCACAATGTCGTACACAGTGTCCGCAGTCATTCACTGAGCAGAATGTCATGCACTGTGTCCGCAGTCACTCACCGTGCACAATGTCGTACAGAGTGTCCGCAGTCACTAAGTGTGCAATATGTCATTCACTGTGTCCACAGTCATTCACTGAGCAGAATGTTGTACACTCAGTCTGCAATCACTCACTGTGCCCAATGTAATACACTGTGTCCGCATTCATTCACTGAGCATAATGTCCTACACTGTGTCCGCAGTAACTCACCGTGCACAATGTCGTACAGAGTGTCCGCAGTCACTAAGTGTGCACAATGTTGTACACAGTGTCTGCAGTGACTAAGTGTGCACAATGTCATTCACTGCATCCGCAGTCATTCAGTGTGCACTATGTCATTCACTGTGTCCGCAGTCATTCACTGTGTCCACAGTCATTCACTGTGTCCACAGTCATTCACTATGCCGAATGTTGTACACTGTCTGCAGTCATTGAGTGAGCACAATGTCATATACTGTGTCCTCAGTCATTCTCTGTGCTGAATGTCGTACACTGTGTCCACAGTCATTCACTGTGCACAATGTCATGCACTGTGTCCGCAGTCACTCACCATGCACAATGTCGTACACAGTGTCCGCAGTCACTCACTGAGCAGAATGTCGTTCACTGTGTCCACAGTCACTCAGTGTACACAATGTCGTACACAGTGTCTGCAGTCACTAAGTGTGCACTATGTCATTCACTGTGTCCGCAGTCATTCACTGTGCACAGACTTACACTGTCCGCAGCCATTCACCAGATACATTGTCGTACACTGTACCACAGTCATTCACAGTGAAAAATGTCGTACACTGTGTCCGCAGTCATTCACTGTGTATAATTACGTATACTCCGCCCACAGACATTCTCTGTGCACAATGTCGTACAGAGTGTCCGCAGTCATTCTCTGTGCACAATGCCCGCACACTCTGACTGTGCACTATGCCGTGCACTGTGTCCGCAGTCATTCTCTGTGCAAAATGCCGTACACTGTGTATGCAGTCACTGACTGTGCACAATGTCGTACACTGTGCATGCAGTCACTGACTGTGCCTAATGTCGTACACTGTGTATGCAGTCACAGACTGTGCACAATGTCGTACACCGTGTATGCAGTCACAGACTGTGCACAATGTCGTTCACAGTGTCCGCAGTCAGTCTCTGGGCACAATATCGTACATTGTATCTTCAGTCATTCACTGTACACAAAGTCGTAAACTGTGTCCGCATTCATTCACTGAGCACAATGTCGTACTCTGTGTCCGCAGTAACTCACCGCGCACAATGTCGTACAGAGTGTACGCAGTCACTAAGTGTGCAATATGTCATTCACTATGTCCACAGTCATTCACTGAGCAGAATGTCGTACACTCTGTCTGCAATCACTCACTGTGTACAATGTAGTACACTGTGTCTGCAGTCACTCACTGTGCACAATGCCGTAGACAGTTTCCGGAGATATTCACTGTGCACAATGTAGTACACTGTTTCCTCAGTCATTCACTGTGCACAATGTCATAAACCGTGTCCACAATCATTCACTGTGCCGAATGTCGTACACTGCCCGCAGTCATTCAGTGTGCACAATGTCATGCACTGTGTCCGCATCACTCACTGTGCACAATGTCGTACACAGTGTCCGCAGTCACTAAGTCAGCACTATGTCATTCACTGTGTCCGCAGTCATTCACTGTGCACAATGTCATAAACTGTGTCCACATTCATTCACTGTGTCCGCAGTCATTCACTGTGTCCACAGTCATTCACTGTGCCGAATGTTGTACACTGTGTGCAGTCATTGAGTGAGCACAATGTCATATACTGTGTCCTCAGTCATTCACTGTGCACAAGGTCATGCACTGTGTCCGCAGTCACTCACCGTGCACAATGTCGTACACAGTGTCCGCAGTCACTCACTGAGCAGAATGTCGTACACTGTGTCCACAGTCATTCACTTTGAACAATATCATAAAGTGTGTCCGCAGTCATTCACTGTGCCGAATGTCATACACTGCCCGCAGTCATTCAGTGTGCACAATGTCATGCACTGTGTCCGCAGTCACTCACCGTGCACAATGTCGTACAGAGTGTCCGCAGTCACTAAGTGTGCAATATGTCATTCACTGTGTCCACAGTCATTCACTGAGCAGAATGTCATACACTCAGTCTGCAATCACTCACCGTGCACAATGTCGTTCACAGTGTCCGCAGTCATTCTCTGGGCAGAATATCGTACACTGTATACTCAGTCATTCACATAGCACAAAGTTTTACACTGTGTCCTCAGTCATTCACTGAGCACAAAGTCTTACACTGTGTCCTCAGTCTTTCACTGAGCAGAAAGTCTTACACTGTCCACAGCCATTCACCAGATACAGTGTCGTACACTGTTTCCACAGTCATTCACAGTGCACAATTACGTACACTCCGCCCACAGTCATTCTCTGTGCAAAATGTCGTACACTGAGTCCGCATTCATTCACTGAGCACCACAATGTCATACACTGTGTCCGCAGTCATTCACTGTGCACAATTACGTACACACTCGCCGCAGTCATTCACTTTGAACAATATCATACAGTGTGTCCACAGTCATTCACTGTGCCGAATGTCGTACACTGCCCACAGTCATTTAGTGTGCACAATGTCATGCACTGTGTCCGCAGTCACTCACCGTGCACAATGTCGTACACAGTGTCCGCAGTCATTCACTGAGCAGAATGTCATGCACTGTGTCCGCAGTCACTCACCGTGCACAATGTAGTACAGAGTGTCCGCAGTCACTAAGTGTGCAATATGTCATTCACTGTGTCTACAGTCATTCACTGAGCAGAATGTTGTACACTCAGTCTGCAATCACTCACTGTGCCCAATGTAATACACTGTGTCCGCATTCATTCACTGAGCATAATGTCCTACACTGTGTCCGCAGTAACTCACCGTGCACAATGTCGTACAGAGTGTCCGCAGTCACTAAGTGTGCACTATGTCATTCACTGTGTCCGCAGTCATTCACTGTGTCCACAGTCATTCACTGTGTCCACAGTCATTCACTGTGCCGAATGTCGTACACTGTCTGCAGTCATTGAGTGAGCACAATGTCATATACTGTGTCCTCAGTCATTCTCTGTGCCGAATGTCGTACACTCTGTCCGCACACACTGACTGTGCACAATGTCGTGCACTGTGTCCACAGTCATTCTCTGTGCACAATGTCGTACACTCTGCCCGCAGTCATTCTCTGTGCATAATATCGTACACCGTGTCCGCAGTCATTCACTGTGCACATTTACGTACACTCTTTCCGCAGTCATTCTCTATGAACAATGTAGTACACTTCGTCCGCAGTCATTCACTGTTCACAATGTCATAAACTGTGTCCTCAGTCATTCACTGAGCACAATGTGGTACACTGTGTCATCAGTCATTCACTGAGCACAAAGTATTACACTGTATCCTCAGTCATTCACTGAGCACAGACTTTCACTGTCCGCAGCCATTCACCAGATACATTGTCGTACACTGTACCACAGTCATTCACAGTGAAAAATGTCGTACACTGTGTCCGCAGTCATTCACTGTGTATAATTACGTATACTCCGCCCACAGACATTCTCTGTGCACAATGTCGTACAGAGTGTCCGCAGTCATTCTCTGTGCACAATGCCCGCACACACTGACTGTGCACTATGCCGTGCACTGTGTCCGCAGTCATTCTCTGTGCAAAATGCCGTACACTGTGTATGCAGTCACTCACCGTGCACAATGTCGTACAGAGTGTCCGCAGTCACTAAGTGTGCAATATGTCTTTCACTGTGTCCACAATCATTCACTGTGCCTAATGTCGTACACTGACCGCAGTCATTCAGTGTGCACAATGTCTTACACAGTGTCCGCAGTCACTCACTGAGCAGAATGTCGTACACTCAGTCTGCAATCACTCACTGTGCACAATGTAGTACACTGTGTCCTCAGTCATTCACTGTGCACAATGTCATAAACTGTGTCCACAGTCATTCACCGTGCACAATGTCGTACACAGTGTCCGCAGTCACTCACTGAGCAGAATGTCGTTCACTGTGTCCGCAGTCACTCACCGTGCACAATGTCATAAACTGTGTCCACAGTCATTCACTGTACTGAATGTCGTACACTGCCCGCAGTCATTCAGTATGCACAATGTCATATACTGTGTCCGCATCACTCACCGTGCACAATGTTGTACACAGTGTCCGCAGTCACTCACTGAGCAGAATGTCGTTCACTGTGTCCGCAGTCACTCAGTGTACACAATGTCGTACACAGTGTCTGCAGTCACTAAGTGTGCACTATGTCATTCACTGTGTCCACAGTCATTCACTGTGTCCGCAGTCATTCACTGTGTCCACAGTCATTCACTGTGTCCACAGTCATTCACTGTGCCGAATGTCGTACACTGTCTGCAGTCATTGAGTGAGCACAATGTCATATACTGTGTCCTCAGTCATTCTCTGTGCCGAATGTCGTACACTCTGTCCGCACACACTGACTGTGCACAATGTCTTGCACTGTGTTCGCAGTCACTCACCGTGCACAATGTTGTACACAGTGTCCGCAGTCACTCACTGAGCAGAATGTCGTTCACTGTGTCCGCAGTCACTCAGTATACACAATGTCGTACACAGTGTCTGCAGTCACTAAGTGTGCACTATGTCATTCACTGTGTCCACAGTCATTCACTGTGTCCGCAGTCATTCACTGTGTCCACAGTCATTCACTGTGCCGAATGCCGTACACTGTCTGCAGTCATTGAGTGAGCACAATGTCATATACTGTGTCCTCAGTCATTCTCTGTGCCGAATGTCGTACACTCTGTCCGCACACACTGACTGTGCACAATGTCGTACACTGTGTCCGCAGTCATTCTCTGTGCACAATGTCGTACACTCTGCCCGCAGTCATTCTCTGTGCATAATATCGTACACCGTGTCCGCAGTCATTCACTGTGCACATTTACGTACACTCTTTCCGCAGTCATTCTCTATGAACAATGTAGTACACTTCATCTGCAGGCATTCACTGTACACAATGTTGTAAACTGAATCCTCGGTCATTCACTGAGCACAAAGTCTTAAACTGTGTCCTCAGTCATTCACTGAGCACAAAGTATTACACTGTATCCTCAGTCATTCACTGAGCACAAAGTATTACACTGTATCCTCAGTCATTCACTGAGCACAGACTTACACTGTCCGCAGCCATTCACCAGATACATTGTCGTACACTGTACCACAGTCATTCACAGTGAAAAATGTCGTACACTGTGTCCGCAGTCATTCACTGTGTATAATTACGTATACTCCGCCCACAGACATTCTCTGTGCACAATGTCGTACAGAGTGTCCGCAGTCATTCTCTGTGCACAATGCCCGCACACTCTGACTGTGCACTATGCCGTGCACTGTGTCCGCAGTCATTCTCTGTGCAAAATGCCGTACACTGTGTATGCAGTCACTGACTGTGCACAATGTCGTACACTGTGCATGCAGTCACTGACTGTGCCTAATGTCGTACACTGTGTATGCAGTCACAGACTGTGCACAATGTCGTACACCGTGTATGCAGTCACAGACTGTGCACAATGTCGTTCACAGTGTCCGCAGTCAGTCTCTGGGCACAATATCGTACATTGTATCTTCAGTCATTCACTGTACACAAAGTCGTAAACTGTGTCCGCATTCATTCACTGAGCACAATGTCGTACTCTGTGTCCGCAGTAACTCACCGCGCACAATGTCGTACAGAGTGTCCGCAGTCACTAAGTGTGCAATATGTCATTCACTATGTCCACAGTCATTCACTGAGCAGAATGTCGTACACTCTGTCTGCAATCACTCACTGTGTACAATGTAGTACACTGTGTCTGCAGTCACTCACTGTGCACAATGCCGTAGACAGTTTCCGGAGATATTCACTGTGCACAATGTAGTACACTGTGTCCTCAGTCATTCACTGTGCACAATGTCATAAACCGTGTCCACAATCATTCACTGTGCCGAATGTCGTACACTGCCCGCAGTCATTCAGTGTGCACAATGTCATGCACTGTGTCCGCATCACTCACTGTGCACAATGTCGTACACAGTGTCCGCAGTCACTAAGTCAGCACTATGTCATTCACTGTGTCCGCAGTCATTCACTGTGCACAATGTCATAAACTGTGTCCACATTCATTCACTGTGTCCGCAGTCATTCACTGTGTCCACAGTCATTCACTGTGCCGAATGTTGTACACTGTGTGCAGTCATTGAGTGAGCACAATGTCATATACTGTGTCCTCAGTCATTCTCTGTGCTGAATGTCATACACAGTGTCCACAGTCATTCACTGTGCACAAGGTCATGCACTGTGTCCGCAGTCACTCACCGTGCACAATGTCGTACACAGTGTCCGCAGTCACTCACTGAGCAGAATGTCGTACACTGTGTCCACAGTCATTCACTTTGAACAATATCATAAAGTGTGTCCGCAGTCATTCACTGTGCCGAATGTCATACACTGCCCGCAGTCATTCAGTGTGCACAATGTCATGCACTGTGTCCGCAGTCACTCACCGTGCACAATGTCGTACAGAGTGTCCGCAGTCACTAAGTGTGCACTATGTCATTCACTGTGTCCACAGTCATTCACTGTGTCCCCAGTCATTCACTGTGTCCACAGTCATTCACTGTGTCCACAGTCATTCACTGTGCCGAATGTCGTACACTGTCTGCAGTCATTGAGTGAGCACAATGTCTTATACTGTGTCCTCAGTCATTCTCTGTGCCGAATGTCGTACACTCTGTCCGCACACACTGACTGTGCACAATGTCATGCACTGTGTTCGCAGTCACTCACCGTGCACAATGTTGTACACAGTGTCCGCAGTCACTCACTGAGCAGAATGTCGTTCACTGTGTCCGCAGTCACTCAGTGTACACAATGTCGTACACAGTGTCTGCAGTCACTAAGTATGCACTATGTCATTCACTGTGTCCACAGTCATTCACTGTGTCCGCAGTCATTCACTGTGTTCACAGTCATTCACTGTGTCCACAGTCATTCACTGTGTCCACAGTCATTCACTGTGCCGAATGTCGTACACTGTCTGCAGTCATTGAGTGAGCACAATGTCATATACTGTGTCCTCAGTCATTCTCTGTGCCGAATGTCGTACACTCTGTCCGCACACACTGACTGTGCACAATGTCGTGCACTGTGTCCGCAGTCATTCTCTGTGCACAATGTCGTACACTCTGTCCGCAGTCATTCACTGTGCACATTTACGTACACTCTTTCCGCAGTCATTCTCTATGAACAATGTAGTACACTTCGTCCGCAGTCATTCACTGTTCACAATGTCGTAAACTGTGTCCTCAGTCATTCACTGAGCACAAAGTATTACACTGTGTCATCAGTCATTCACTGTTCACAATGTCATAAACTGTGTCCTCAGTCATTCACTGAGCACAATGTGGTACATTGTGTCATCAGTCATTCACTGAGCACAAAGTATTACACTGTATCCTCAGTCATTCACTGAGCACAGACTTACACTGTCCGCAGCCATTCACCAGATACATTGTCGTACACTGTACCACAGTCATTCACAGTGAAAAATGTCGTACACTGTGTCCGCAGTCATTCACTGTGTATAATTACGTATACTCCGCCCACAGACATTCTCTGTGCACAATGTCGTACAGAGTGTCCGCAGTCATTCTCTGTGCACAATGCCCGCACACTCTGACTGTGCACTATGCCGTGCACTGTGTCCGCAGTCATTCTCTGTGCAAAATGCCGTACACTGTGTATGCAGTCACAGACTGTGCACAATGTCGTACACTGTGCATGCAGTCACTGACTGTGCCTAATGTCGTACACTGTGTATGCAGTCACAGACTGTGCACAATGTCGTACACCGTGTATGCAGTCACAGACTGTGCACAATGTCGTTCACAGTGTCCGCAGTCAGTCTCTGGGCACAATATCGTACATTGTATCTTCAGTCATTCACATAGCACAAAGTTTTACACTGTGTCCTCAGTCATTCACTGAGCACAAAGTCTTACACTGTGTCCTCAGTCTTTCACTGAGCAGAAAGTCTTACACTGTCCACAGCCATTCACCAGATACAGTGTCGTACACTGTTTCCACAGTCATTCACAGTGCACAATTACGTACACTCCGCCCACAGTCATTCTCTGTGCAAAATGTCGTACACTGAGTCCGCATTCATTCACTGAGCACCACAATGTCATACACTGTGTCCGCAGTCATTCACTGTGCACAATTACGTACACACTCGCCGCAGTCATTCACTTTGAACAATATCATACAGTGTGTCCACAGTCATTCACTGTGCCGAATGTCGTACACTGCCCACAGTCATTTAGTGTGCACAATGTCATGCACTGTGTCCGCAGTCACTCACCGTGCACAATGTCGTACACACTGCCCGCAGTCACTCACCGTGCACAATGTTGTACAGAGTGTCCGCAGTCACTAAGTGTGCAATATGTCATTCACTGTGTCCACAGTCATTCACTGAGCAGAATGTTGTACACTCAGTCTGCAATCACTCACTGTGCCCAATGTAATACACTGTGTCCGCATTCATTCACTGAGCATAATGTCCTACACTGTGTCCGCAGTAACTCACCGTGCACAATGTCGTACAGAGTGTCCGCAGTCACTAAGTGTGCACAATGTTGTACACAGTGTCTGCAGTGACTAAGTGTGCACAATGTCATTCACTGCATCCGCAGTCACTAAGTGTGCACTATGTCATTCACTGTGTCCACAGTCATTCACTGTGTCCCCAGTCATTCACTGTGTCCACAGTCATTCACTGTGTCCGCAGTCATTCACTGTGTCCACAGTCATTCACTGTGCCGAATGTCTTACACTGTCTGCAGTCATTGAGTGAGCACAATGTCATATACTGTGTCCTCAGTCATTCTCTGTGCCGAATGTCGTACACTCTGTCCGCACACACTGACTGTGCACAATGTCATGCACTGTGTTCGCAGTCACTCACCGTGCACAATGTTGTACACAGTGTCCGCAGTCACTCACTGAGCAGAATGTCGTTCACTGTGTCCGCAGTCACTCAGTGTACACAATGTCGTACACAGTGTCTGCAGTCACTAAGTGTGCACTATGTCATTCACTGTGTCCACAGTCATTCACTGTGTCCGCAGTCATTCACTGTGTTCACAGTCATTCACTGTGTCCACAGTCATTCACTATGTCCACAGTCATTCACTGTGCCGAATGTCGTACACTGTCTGCAGTCATTGAGTGAGCACAATGTCATATACTGTGTCCTCAGTCATTCTCTGTGCCGAATGTCGTACACTCTGTCCGCACACACTGACTGTGCACAATGTCGTGCACTGTGTCCGCAGTCATTCTCTGTGCACATTTACGTACACTCTTTCCGCAGTCATTCTCTATGAACAATGTAGTACACTTCGACCGCAGTCATTCACTGTACACAATGTCATAAACTGTGTCCTCATTCATTCACTGAGCACAATGTGGTACATTGTGTCATCAGTCATTCACTGAGCACAAAGTATTACACTGTATCCTCAGTCATTCACTGAGCACAGACTTACACTGTCCGCAGCCATTCACCAGATACATTGTCGTACACTGTACCACAGTCATTCACAGTGAAAAATGTCGTACACTGTGTCCGCAGTCATTCACTGTGTATAATTATGTATACTCTGCCCACAGACATTCTCTGTGCACAATGTCGTACAGAGTGTCCGCAGTCATTCTCTGTGCACAATGCCCGCACACTCTGACTGTGCACTATGCCGTGCACTGTGTCCGCAGTCAGTCTCTGGGCACAATATCGTACATTGTATCTTCAGTCATTCACTGTACACAAAGTCGTAAACTGTGTCCGCATTCATTCACTGAGCACAATGTCGTACTCTGTGTCCGCAGTAACTCACCGCGCACAATGTCGTGCAGAGTGTCCGCAGTCACTAAGTGTGCAATATGTCATTCACTATGTCCACAGTCATTCACTGAGCAGAATGTCGTACACTCTGTCTGCAATCACTCACTGTGTACAATGTAGTACACTGTGTCTGCAGTCACTCACTGTGCACAATGCCGTAGACAGTTTCCGGAGATATTCACTGTGCACAATGTAGTACACTGTGTCCTCAGTCATTCACTGTGCACAATGTCATAAACCGTGTCCACAATCATTCACTGTGCCGAATGTCGTACACTGCCCGCAGTCATTCAGTGTGCACAATGTCATGCACTGTGTCCGCATCACTCACTGTGCACAATGTCGTACACAGTGTCCGCAGTCACTAAGTCAGCACTATGTCATTCACTGTGTCCGCAGTCATTCACTGTGCACAATGTCATAAACTGTGTCCACATTCATTCACTGTGTCCGCAGTCGTTCACTGTGTCCACAGTCATTCACTGTGCCGAATGTTGTACACTGTGTGCAGTCATTGAGTGAGCACAATGTCATATACTGTGTCCTCAGTCATTCTCTGTGCTGAATGTCATACACAGTGTCCACAGTCATTCACTGTGCACAAGGTCATGCACTGTGTCAGCAGTCACTCACCGTGCACAATGTCGTACACAGTGTCCGCAGTCACTCACTGAGCAGAATGTCGTACACTGTGTCCACAGTCATTCACTTTGAACAATATCATAAAGTGTGTCCGCAGTCATTCACTGTGCCGAATGTCATACACTGCCCGCAGTCATTCAGTGTGCACAATGTCGTACAGAGTGTCCGCAGTCACTCACCGTGCACAATGTCGTACAGAGTGTCCGCAGTCACTCACTGTGCCGAATGTCATACACTGCCCGCAGTCATTCAGTGTGCACAATGTCATGCACTGTGTCCGCAGTCACTCACCGTGCACAATGTCGTACAGAGTGTCCGCAGTCACTAAGTGTGCAATATGTCATTCACTGTGTCCACAGACATTCACTGAGCAGAATGTCATACACTCAGTCTGCAATCACTCACCGTGCACAATGTCGTTCACAGTGTCCGCAGTCATTCTCTGGGCAGAATATCGTACACTGTATACTCAGTCATTCACATAGCACAAAGTATTACACTGTGTCCTCAGTCATTCACTGAGCACAAAGTCTTACACTGTGTCCTCAGTCTTTCACTGAGCAGAAAGTCTTACACTGTCCACAGCCATTCACCAGATACAGTGTCGTACACTGTTTCCACAGTCATTCACAGTGCACAATTACGTACACTCCGCCCACAGTCATTCTCTGTGCAAAATGTCGTACACTGAGTCCGCATTCATTCACTGAGCACCACAATGTCATACACTGTGTCCGCAGTCATTCACTGTGCACAATTACGTACACACTCGCCGCAGTCATTCACTTTGAACAATATCATACAGTGTGTCCACAGTCATTCACTGTGCCTAATGTCGTACACTGCCCACAGTCATTCAGTGTGCACAATGTCATGCACTGTGTCCGCAGTCACTCACCGTGCACAATGTCGTACAGAGTGTCCGCAGTCACTAAGTGTGCAATATGTCATTCACTGTGTCCACAGTCATTCACTGAGCAGAATGTTGTACACTCAGTCTGCAATCACTCACTGTTCCCAATGTAATACACTGTGTCCGCATTCATTCACTGAGCATAATGTCCTACACTGTGTCCGCAGTAACTCACCGTGCACAATGTCGTACAGAGTGTCCGCAGTCACTAAGTGTGCACAATGTTGTACACAGTGTCTGCAGTGACTAAGTGTGCACAATGTCATTCACTGCATCCGCAGTCATTCAGTGTGCACTATGTCATTCACTGTGTCCGCAGTCAATCACTGTGTCCACAGTCATTCACTGTGTCCACAGTCATTCACTATGCCGAATGTTGTACACTGTCTGCAGTCATTGAGTGAGCACAATGTCATATACTGTGTCCGCAGTCATTCTCTGTGCTGAATGTCGTACACTGTGTCCACAGTCATTCACTGTGCACAATGTCATGCACTGTGTCCGCAGTCACTCACCATGCACAATGTCGTACACAGTGTCTGCAGTCACTCACTGAGCAGAATGTCGTTCACTGTGTCCACAGTCACTCAGTGTACACAATGTCGTACACAGTGTCTGCAGTCACTAAGTGTGCACTATGTCATTCACTGTGTCCACAGTCATTCTCTGTGTCCACAGTCATTCACTGTGCCGAATGTCGTACACTGTCTGCAGTCATTGAGTGAGCACAATGTCATATACTGTGTCCTCAGTCATTCTCTGTGCCGAATGTCGTACACTGTGTCCACAGTCATTCACTGTGCACAATGTCATATACTGTGTCCTCAGTCATTCTCTGTGCCGAATGTCGTACACTCTGTCCGCACACACTGACTGTGCACAATGTCGTGCACTGTGTCCACAGTCATTCTCTGTGCACAATGTCGTACACCGTGTCCGCAGTCATTCTCTGTGCACAATGTCGTACACCGTGTCCGCAGTCATTCACTGTGCACATTTACGTACACTCTTTCTGCAGTCATTCTCTATGAACAATGTAGTACACTTCGTCCGCAGTCATTCACTGTTCACAATGTGGTACACTGTGTCCTCAGTCATTCACTGAGCACAAAGTATTACACTGTATCCTCAGTCATTCACTGAGCACAGACTTTCACTGTCCGCAGCCATTCACCAGATACATTTTGGAAGAGGACAGCGAGGCTGAGAAGAAGTGCGGCGGCGGCCATTTTCAAATTGCTTCTCAGATCGGAGTTCTGAGAGGCGGGACTGCGCAGGCGCGTGAAGGAGGCCTGGGAAGGAGGGAAGATATAAAAAGAACGCAGCCTTAAGCAGCGGGCAGCTTCGTTTGCGGGCAGCGGAGTGAGTCGGGAGCAGAGTGTAGGGCTTGGGCTCAGAGGGTTTAGGCGGAAGAGGGCACAGTAGGCTTATCTTTTAGTTCTTGTTATTTTCAGTTATTCGGGAGGTATGAGTGTGAGGGCAGCTTGTTGTTCTCGGTGTCGGATGTGGGAGATTCTGGAGTCTCCGAGCCTCCCGGACGTCCACATCTGCGCCAGGTGCGCCGAACTGCAGCTCCTGAGGGACCGAATTAGGGAACTGGAGCTGCAGCTCGATGACCTTCGCCTGGTCAGGGAGAGTGAGGAGGTGATAGAGAGGAGTTACAGGCAGGTGGTCACTCCGGGGCCACGGGAGGCAGATAGGTGGGTCACGATCAGGAAGGGGAAGGGGCAGGTACTAGAGAGTACCCCAGTGGCTGTACCCCTTGACAATAAGTACTCATGTTTGAGTACTGTTGGGGGGGACAGCCTACCTGGAGGAAGTGACAGTGGCCAGGCCTCCGGCACAGAGGACGGCCCTGTAGCTCAGAAGGGTAGGGATAGAAGAAAGAGGACCATAGTAATAGGGGACTCGATAGTCAGGGGTTCAGACAGGCGGTTCTGTGGAGGTGATCGGGAGTCCCGGATGGTAGTTTGCCTCCCTGGTGCCAGGGTCCGGGACGTTTCTGATCGCGTCCAAGATATCCTGAAGTGGGAGGGTGAGGAGCCAGAGGTCGTGGTACATGTAGGTACCAATGACATAGGTAGGAAAGGGGAAGAGGTCCTGAAACGAGAGTATAGGGAGTTAGGAAGGCAGTTAAGAAGAAGGACCGCAAAGGTAGTAATCTCGGGATTACTGCCTGTACCACGCGACAGTGAGAGTAGGAATGGAATTAGGTGGAGGATGAATGCGTGGTTGAGGGATTGGAGCAGGGGGCAGGGATTCAAGTTTCTGGATCATTGGGACCTCTTCTGGGGCAGGCGTGACCTGTTCAAGGAGGACGGGTTACACTTGAATCCTGGGGGGACCAATATCCTAGCGGGGAGGTTTGCTAGGGCTACGGGGCAGACTTTAAACTAGTAAGATGGGGGGGCGGAAATCAATTTGAGGAAACTATGGGAGAGGAGGTTAGTTCACCAGTAGAGCAAGTAAGTAGACCGTGTGTGAGGGAGGACAGGCAGGTGATGGAGGAGGGATGCGCTCAGCCCGAAGTTGTAGGGGAGAAGAAAGAAAAGGATAATAAATTTGAATGCATTGCTAGGGATGAAAAGAGAGGAGGAGGTGGAGAGTATCTTAAATGTATCTATTTTAATGCTAGGAGCATTGTAAGAAAGGTGGATGAGCTTAAAGTGTGGATTGATACATGGAATTATGATGTTGTAGCTATTAGTGAAACATGGTTGCAGGAAGGGTGTGATTGGCAACTAAATATTCCTGGATTTAGTTGCTTCAGGTGTGATAGAGTAGGAGGGGCCAGAGGAGGAGGTGTTGCATTGCTTGTCCGAGAAAATCTTATGGCGGTGCTTTGGAAGGATAGATTACAGAGCTCCTCTAGGGAGGCTATTTGGGTGGAATTGAGGAATGGGAAAGGTGTAGTAACACTGATAGGAGTGTATTATAGGCCACCTAATGGGGAGCGTGAGTTGGAAGAGCAAATGTGTAAGGAGATAGCAGATATTTGTAGTAAACACAAGGTGGTGATTGTGGGAGATTTTAATTTTCCACACATAGATTGGGAAGCTCATTCTGTAAAAGGTCTGGATGGTTTAGAGTTTGTGAAATGTGTGCAGGATAGCTTTTTGCAACAATACATAGAAGTACCGACTAGAGATGGGGCAGTGTTGGATCTCCTGTTAGGGAATGCGATAGGTCAGCTGACAGATGTATGTGTTGGGGAGCACTTCGGGTCCAGTGATCACAATAGCATTAGCTTCAATATAATTATGGAGAAGGACAGGACTGGACCTAGAGTTGAGATTTTTGATTGGAGAAAGGCTAACTTTGAGGAGATGCGCAGGGATTTAGAGAGAGTGGAATGGGTCAAGTTGTTTTATGGGAAGGATGTAATAGAGAAATGGAGGTCATTTAAGGGTGAAATTATGAGGGTACAGAATCTTTATGTTCCTGTTCGGTTGAAAGGAAAGATTAAAGGTTTGAAAGCGCCATGGTTTTCAAGGGATATTAGAAACTTGGTTCGAAAAAAGAGGGATGTCTACAATAGATATAGGCAGCATGGAGTAAAGGAATTGCTCGAGGAATATAAAGAATGTAAAAGGAAACTTAAGAAAGAGATTAGAAAAGCTAAAAGAAGTTACGAGTTTGGTTTGGCAAATAAGGTGGAAGTAAATCCGAAAGGCTTCTACAGTTATATTAAAAGCAAGAGGATAGTGAGGGATAAAATTGGTCCCTTAGAGAATCAGGGTGGTCAGCTATGTGTGGAGCCGAGGGAGATGGGAGAGATTTTGAACGATTTCTTCTCTTCGGTATTCACTAAGGAGAAGGATATCGAATGGTGTAAGGTGTGGGAAACAAGTAAGGAAGTTATGGAACCTATGACAATTAAAGAGGTGGAAGTACTGGCGCTTTTAAGAAATTTAAAAGTGGATAAATCTCCGGGTCCTGACCGGATATTCCCCAGGACCTTGAGGGAAGTTTGTGTAGAGATAGCAGGAGCTCTGACGGAGATCTTTCAGATGTCATTAGAAACAGGGATTGTGCCGGAGGATTGGCGTATTGCTCATGTGGTTCCATTGTTTAAAAAGGGTTCTAGAAGTAAGCCTGGCAATTATAGACCTGTCAGTTTGACATCAGTGGTGGGTAAATTAATGGAAAGTATTCTTAGAGATAGTATTTATAATTATCTGGATAGACAGGATCTGATTAGGAGTAGCCAGCATGGATTTGTGCGTGGAAGGTCATGTTTGACAAACCTTATTGAATTTTTTGAAGTAGTTACGAGGAATGTTGACGAGGGTAAGGCAGTGGATGTAGTCTATATGGACTTCAGCAAGGCCTTTGACAAAGTTCCACATGGAAGGTTAGTTAAGAAGGTTCAGTCGTTAGGTATTAGTGCTGGAGTAATAAAATGGATTCAACAGTGGCTAGATGGGAGATGCCAGAGAGTAGTGGTGGATAATTGTTTATCGGGATGGAGGCCGGTGACTAGCGGGGTGCCTCAGGGATCTGTTTTGGGCCCAATGTTGTTTGTAATATACATAAATGATCTGGATGATGGGGTGGTAAATTGGATTAGTAAGTATGCTGATGATACTAAGGTAGGAGGTGTTGTGGATAATGAGGTGGGTTTTCAAAGCTTGCAGGGAGATTTATGCCGGTTAGAAGAATGGGCTGAACGTTGGCAGATGGAGTTTAATGCTGAGAAGTGTGAGGTTCTACATTTTGGCAGGAATAATCCAAATAGAACATACAGGGTAAATGGTAGGGCATTGAGGAATGCAGTGGAACAGAGAGATCTAGGAATAACAGTGCATAGTTCCCTGAAGGTGGAGTCTCATGTAGATAGGGTGGTGAAGAAGGCTTTTGGAACGCTGGCCTTTATAAATCAGAGCATTGAGTACAGAAGTTGGGATGTAATGTTAAAATTGTACAAGGCATTGGTAAGGCCAAATTTGGAATATTGTGTACAGTTCTGGTCACCGAATTATAGGAAAGATATCAATAAATTAGAGAGAGTGCAGAGACGATTTACTAGGATGTTACCAGGGTTTCAGCACTTAAGTTACAGAGAAAGGTTGAACAAGTTAGGTCTCTATTCATTGGAGCGTAGAAGGTTGAGGGGGGATTTGATCGAGGTATTTAAAATGTTGAGAGGGATAGATAGAGTTGACGTGAATAGGCTGTTTCCATTGAGAGTAGGGGAGATTCAAACGAGAGGACATGATTTGAGAGTTAGGGGGCAAAAGTTTAAGGGAAACACGAGGGGGTATTTCTTTACTCAGAGAGTGATAGCTGTGTGGAATGAGCTTCCTGTAGAAGTAGTAGAGGCCAGATCAGTTGTGTCATTTAAGGTAAAATTGGATAGGTATATGGATAGGAAAGGAGTGGAGGGTTATGGGCTGAGTGCGGGTAGGTGGGACTAAGTGAGATTAAGAGTTCGGCACGGACTAGGAGGGCCGGAATGGCCTGTTTCCGTGCTGTGATTGTTATATGGTTTATATGGTTATTGTCGTACACTGTACCACAGTCATTCACAGTGAAAAATGTCGTACACTGTGTCCGCAGTCATTCACTGTGTATAATTACGTATACTCCGCCCACAGCCATTCTCTGTGCACAATGTCGTACAGAGTGTCCGCAGTCATTCTCTGTGCACAATGCCCGCACACACTGACTGTGCACTATGCCGTGCACTGTGTCCGCAGTCATTCTCTGTGCAAAATGTCGTACACTGTGTATGCAGTCACTGACTGTGCCTAATGTCGTACACTGTGTATGCAGTCACAGACTGTGCACAATGTCGTACACCGTGTATGCAGTCACAGACTGTGCACAATGTCGTACACTGTGTACGCAGTCACTGACTGTGCCTAATGTCGTACACTGTGTATGCAGTCACAGACTGTGCACTATGTCGTACACCGTGTATGCAGTCACAGACTGTGCACAATGTCGTTCACAGTGTCCGCAGTCATTCTCTGGGCACAATATCGTACATTGTATCTTCAGTCATTCACTGTCCCGAATGTCATACACTGCCCGCAGTCATTCAGTGTGCACAATGTCATGCACTGTGTCCGCAGTCACTCACCGTGCACAATGTCGTACAGAGTGTCCGCAGTCACTAAGTGTGCAATATGTCATTCACTGTGTCCACAGTCATTCACTGAGCAGAATGTCGTACACTCAGTCTGCAATCACTCACTGTGCACAATGTAGTACACTGTGTCTGCAGTCACTCACTGTGCACAATGTCATACACTGTGTCCTCAGTCATTCACTGTGCACAATGTCATAAACCGTGTCCACAATCATTCACTGTGCCTAATGTCGTACACTGCCCGCAGTCATTCAGTGTGCACAATGTCTTACACAGTGTCCGCAGTCACTCACTGAGCAGAATGTCGTTCACTGTGTCCGCAGTCATTCAGTGTACCGAATGTCGTACACTGCCCGCAGTCATTCAGTGTGCACAATGTCATGCACTGTGTCCACAGTCACTCACTGAGCAGAATGTTGTACACTCAGTCTGCAATCACTCACTGTGCCCAATGTAATACACTGTGTCCGCATTCATTCACTGAGCATAATGTCCTACACTGTGTCCGCAGTAACTCACCGTGCACAATGTCGTACAGAGTGTCCGCAGTCACTAAGTGTGCACAATGTTGTACACAGTGTCTGCAGTGACTAAGTGTGCACAATGTCATTCACTGCATCCGCAGTCACTAAGTGTGCACTATGTCATTCACTGTGTCCACAGTCATTCACTGTGTCCCCAGTCATTCACTGTGTCCACAGTCATTCACTGTGTCCACAGTCATTCACTGTGCCGAATGTCGTACACTGTCTGCAGTCATTGAGTGAGCACAATGTCTTATACTGTGTCCTCAGTCATTCTCTGTGCCGAATGTCGTACACTCTGTCCGCACACACTGACTGTGCACAATGTCATGCACTGTTTTCGCAGTCACTCACCGTGCACAATGTTGTACACAGTGTCCGCAGTCACTCACTGAGCAGAATGTCGTTCACTGTGTCCGCAGTCACTCAGTGTACACAATGTCGTACACAGTGTCTGCAGTCACTAAGTGTGCACTATGTCATTCACTGTGTCCACAGTCATTCACTGTGTCCGCAGTCATTCACTGTGTTCACAGTCATTCACTGTGTCCACAGTCATTCACTGTGTCCACAGTCATTCACTGTGCCGAATGTCGTACACTGTCTGCAGTCATTGAGTGAGCACAATGTCATATACTGTGTCCTCAGTCATTCTCTGTGCCGAATGTCGTACACTCTGTCCGCACACACTGACTGTGCACAATGTCGTGCACTGTGTCCGCAGTCATTCTCTGTGCACAATGTCGTACACTCTGTCCGCAGTCATTCACTGTGCACATTTACGTACACTCTTTCCGCAGTCATTCTCTATGAACAATGTAGTACACTTCGTCCGCAGTCATTCACTGTTCACAATGTCATAAACTGTGTCCTCAGTCATTCACTGAGCACAATGTGGTACATTGTGTCATCAGTCATTCACTGAGCACAAAGTATTACACTGTATCCTCAGTCATTCACTGAGCACAGACTTACACTGTCCGCAGCCATTCACCAGATACATTGTCGTACACTGTACCACAGTCATTCCCAGTGAAAAATGTCGTACACTGTGTCCGCAGTCATTCACTGTGTATAATTACGTATACTCCGCCCACAGACATTCTCTGTGCACAATGTCGTACAGAGTGTCCGCAGTCATTCTCTGTGCACAATGCCCGCACACTCTGACTGTGCACTATGCCGTGCACTGTGTCCGCAGTCATTCTCTGTGCAAAATGCCGTACACTGTGTATGCAGTCACAGACTGTGCACAATGTCGTACACTGTGCATGCAGTCACTGACTGTGCCTAATGTCGTACACTGTGTATGCAGTCACAGACTGTGCACAATGTCGTACACCGTGTATGCAGTCACAGACTGTGCACAATGTCGTTCACAGTGTCCGCAGTCAGTCTCTGGGCACAATATCGTACATTGTATCTTCAGTCATTCACTGTACACAAAGTCGTAAACTGTGTCCGCATTCATTCACTGAGCACAATGTCGTACTCTGTGTCCGCAGTAACTCACCGCGCACAATGTCGTACAGAGTGTCCGCAGTCACTAAGTGTGCAATATGTCATTCACTATGTCCACAGTCATTCACTGAGCAGAATGTCGTACACTCTGTCTGCAATCACTCACTGTGTACAATGTAGTACACTGTGTCTGCAGTCACTCACTGTGCACAATGCCGTAGACAGTTTCCGGAGATATTCACTGTGCACAATGTAGTACACTGTGTCCTCAGTCATTCACTGTGCACAATGTCATAAACCGTGTCCACAATCATTCACTGTGCCGAATGTCGTACACTGCCCGCAGTCATTCAGTGTGCACAATGTCATGCACTGTGTCCGCATCACTCACTGTGCACAATGTCGTACACAGTGTCCGCAGTCACTAAGTCAGCACTATGTCATTCACTGTGTCCGCAGTCATTCACTGTGCACAATGTCATAAACTGTGTCCACATTCATTCACTGTGTCCGCAGTCGTTCACTGTGTCCACAGTCATTCACTGTGCCGAATGTTGTACACTGTGTGCAGTCATTCAGTGAGCACAATGTCATATACTGTGTCCTCAGTCATTCTCTGTGCTGAATGTCATACACAGTGTCCACAGTCATTCACTGTGCACAAGGTCATGCACTGTGTCCGCAGTCACTCACCGTGCACAATGTCGTACACAGTGTCCGCAGTCACTCACTGAGCAGAATGTCGTACACTGTGTCCACAGTCATTCACTTTGAACAATATCATAAAGTGTGTCCGCAGTCATTCACTGTGCCGAATGTCATACACTGCCCGCAGTCATTCAGTGTGCACAATGTCATGCACTGTGTCCGCAGTCACTCACCGTGCACAATGTCGTGCACAGTGTCCGCAGTCACTAAGTGTGCAATATGTCATTCACTGTGTCCACAGACATTCACTGAGCAGAATGTCATACACTCAGTCTGCAATCACTCACCGTGCACAATGTCGTTCACAGTGTCCGCAGTCATTCTCTGGGCAGAATATCGTACACTGTATACTCAGTCATTCACATAGCACAAAGTTTTACACTGTGTCCTCAGTCATTCACTGAGCACAAAGTCTTACACTGTGTCCTCAGTCTTTCACTGAGCAGAAAGTCTTACACTGTCCACAGCCATTCACCAGATACAGTGTCGTACACTGTTTCCACAGTCAATCACAGTGCACAATTACGTACACTCCGCCCACAGTCATTCTCTGTGCAAAATGTCGTACACTGAGTCCGCATTCATTCACTGAGCACCACAATGTCATACACTGTGTCCGCAGTCATTCACTGTGCACAATTACGTACACACTCACCGCAGTCATTCACTTTGAACAATATCATACAGTGTGTCCACAGTCATTCACTGTGCCGAATGTCGTACACTGCCCACAGTCATTTAGTGTGCACAATGTCATGCACTGTGTCCGCAGTCACTCACCGTGCACAATGTCGTACACACTGCCCGCAGTCACTCACCGTGCACAATGTTGTACAGAGTGTCCGCAGTCACTAAGTGTGCACTATGTCATTCACTGTGTCCACAGTCATTCACTGAGCAGAATGTTGTACACTCAGTCTGCAATCACTCACTGTGCCCAATGTAATACACTGTGTCCGCATTCATTCACTGAGCATAATGTCCTACACTGTGTCCGCAGTAACTCACCGTGCACAATGTCGTACAGAGTGTCCGCAGTCACTAAGTGTGCACAATGTTGTACACAGTGTCTGCAGTGACTAAGTGTGCACAATGTCATTCACTGCATCCGCAGTCACTAAGTGTGCACTATGTCATTCACTGTGTCCACAGTCATTCACTGTGTCCCCAGTCATTCACTGTGTCCACAGTCATTCACTGTGCCGAATGTCTTACACTGTCTGCATTCATTGAGTGAGCACAATGTCATATACTGTGTCCTCAGTCATTCTCTGTGCCGAATGTCGTACACTCTGTCCGCACACACTGACTGTGCACAATGTCATGCACTGTGTTCGCAGTCACTCACCGTGCACAATGTTGTACACAGTGTCCGCAGTCACTCACTGAGCAGAATGTCGTTCACTGTGTCCGCAGTCACTCAGTGTACACAATGTCGTACACAGTGTCTGCAGTCACTAAGTGTGCACTATGTCATTCACTGTGTCCACAGTCATTCACTGTGTCCGCAGTCATTCACTGTGTTCACAGTCATTCACTGTGTCCACAGTCATTCACTATGTCCACAGTCATTCACTGTGCCGAATGTCGTACACTGTCTGCAGTCATTGAGTGAGCACAATGTCATATACTGTGTCCTCAGTCATTCTCTGTGCCGAATGTCGTACACTCTGTCCGCACACACTGACTGTGCACAATGTCGTGCACTGTGTCCGCAGTCATTCTCTGTGCACATTTACGTACACTCTTTCCGCAGTCATTCTCTATGAACAATGTAGTACACTTCGTCCGCAGTCATTCACTGTTCACAATGTCATAAACTGTGTCCTCATTCATTCACTGAGCACAATGTGGTACATTGTGTCATCAGTCATTCACTGAGCACAAAGTATTACACTGTATCCTCAGTCATTCACTGAGCACAGACTTACACTGTCCGCAGCCATTCACCAGATACATTGTCGTACACTGTACCACAGTCATTCACAGTGAAAAATGTCGTACACTGTGTCCGCAGTCATTCACTGTGTATAATTATGTATACTCTGCCCACAGACATTCTCTGTGCACAATGTCGTACAGAGTGTCCGCAGTCATTCTCTGTGCACAATGCCCGCACACTCTGACTGTGCACTATGCCGTGCACTGTGTCCGCAGTCAGTCTCTGGGCACAATATCGTACATTGTATCTTCAGTCATTCACTGTACACAAAGTCGTAAACTGTGTCCGCATTCATTCACTGAGCACAATGTCGTACTCTGTGTCCGCAGTAACTCACCGCGCACAATGTCGTACAGAGTGTCCGCAGTCACTAAGTGTGCAATATGTCATTCACTATGTCCACAGTCATTCACTGAGCAGAATGTCGTACACTCTGTCTGCAATCACTCACTGTGTACAATGTAGTACACAGTGTCTGCAGTCACTCACTGTGCACAATGCCGTAGACAGTTTCCGGAGATATTCACTGTGCACAATGTAGTACACTGTGTCCTCAGTCATTCACTGTGCACAATGTCATAAACCGTGTCCACAATCATTCACTGTGCCGAATGTCGTACACTGCCCGCAGTCATTCAGTGTGCACAATGTCATGCACTGTGTCCGCATCACTCACTGTGCACAATGTCGTACACAGTGTCCGCAGTCACTAAGTCAGCACTATGTCATTCACTGTTTCCGCAGTCATTCACTGTGCACAATGTCATAAACTGTGTCCACATTCATTCACTGTGTCCGCAGTCGTTCACTGTGTCCACAGTCATTCACTGTGCCGAATGTTGTACACTGTGTGCAGTCATTGTGTGAGCACAATGTCATATACTGTGTCCTCAGTCATTCTCTGTGCTGAATGTCATACACAGTGTCCACAGTCATTCACTGTGCACAAGGTCATGCACTGTGTCAGCAGTCACTCACCGTGCACAATGTCGTACACAGTGTCCGCAGTCACTCACTGAGCAGAATGTCGTACACTGTGTCCACAGTCATTCACTTTGAACAATATCATAAAGTGTGTCCGCAGTCATTCACTGTGCCGAATGTCATACACTGCCCGCAGTCATTCAGTGTGCACAATGTCATGCACTGTGTCCGCAGTCACTCACCGTGCACAATGTCGTACAGAGTGTCCGCAGTCACTCACTGTGCCGAATGTCATACACTGCCCGCAGTCATTCAGTGTGCACAATGTCATGCACTGTGTCCGCAGTCACTCACCGTGCACAATGTCGTACAGAGTGTCCGCAGTCACTCACTGTGCCGAATGTCATACACTGCCCGCAGTCATTCAGTGTGCACAATGTCATGCACTGTGTCCGCAGTCACTGTGCGCAATGTCGTACAGAGTGTCCGCAGTCACTAAGTGTGCAATATGTCATTCACTGTGTCCACAGTCATTCACTGAGCAGAATGTCATAAACTGTGTCCACATTCATTCACTGTGTCCGCAGTCGTTCACTGTGTCCACAGTCATTCACTGTGCCGAATGTTGTACACTGTGTGCAGTCATTGTGTGAGCAGAATGTCATATACTGTGTCCTCAGTCATTCTCTGTGCTGAATGTCATACACAGTGTCCACAGTCATTCACTGTGCACAAGGTCATGCACTGTGTCAGCAGTCACTCACCGTGCACAATGTCGTACACAGTGTCCGCAGTCACTCACTGAGCAGAATGTCGTACACTGTGTCCACAGTCATTCACTTTGAACAATATCATAAAGTGTGTCCGCAGTCATTCACTGTGCCGAATGTCATACACTGCCCGCAGTCATTCAGTGTGCACAATGTCATGCACTGTGTCCGCAGTCACTCACCGTGCACAATGTCGTACAGAGTGTCCGCAGTCACTCACTGTGCCGAATGTCATACACTGCCCGCAGTCATTCAGTGTGCACAATGTCATGCACTGTGTCCGCAGTCACTCACCGTGCACAATGTCGTACAGAGTGTCCGCAGTCACTCACTGTGCCGAATGTCATACACTGCCCGCAGTCATTCAGTGTGCACAATGTCATGCACTGTGTCCGCAGTCACTGTGCGCAATGTCGTACAGAGTGTCCGCAGTCACTAAGTGTGCAATATGTCATTCACTGTGTCCACAGTCATTCACTGAGCAGAATGTCATACACTCAGTCTGCAATCACTCACCGTGCACAATGTCGTTCACAGTGTCCGCAGTCATTCTCTGGGCAGAATATCGTACACTGTATACTCAGTCATTCACATAGCACAAAGTTTTACACTGTGTCCTCAGTCATTCACTGAGCACAAAGTCTTACACTGTGTCCTCAGTCTTTCACTGAGCAGAAAGTCTTACACTGTCCACAGCCATTCACCAGATACAGTGTCGTACACTGTTTCCACAGTCATTCACAGTGCACAATTACGTACACTCCGCCCACAGTCATTCTCTGTGCAAAATGTCGTACACTGAGTCCGCATTCATTCACTGAGCACCACAATGTCATACACTGTGTCCGCAGTCATTCACTGTGCACAATTACGTACACACTCGCCGCAGTCATTCACTTTGAACAATATCATACAGTGTGTCCACAGTCATTCACTGTGCCGAATGTCGTACACTGCCCACAGTCATTTAGTGTGCACAATGTCATGCACTGTGTCCGCAGTCACTCACCGTGCACAATGTCGTACACAGTGTCCGCAGTCACTCACTGAGCAGAATGTCGTTCACTGTGTCCGCAGTCATTCACTGTGCACAATGTCGTACAGAGTGTCCGCAGTCACTAAGTGTGCAATATGTCATTCACTGTGTCCACAGTCATTCACTGAGCAGAATGTTGTACACTCAGTCTGCAATCACTCACTGTTCCCAATGTAATACACTGTGTCCGCATTCATTCACTGAGCATAATGTCCTACACTGTGTCCGCAGTAACTCACCGTGCACAATGTCGTACAGAGTGTCTGCAGTCACTAAGTGTGCACAATGTTGTACACAGTGTCTGCAGTGACTAAGTGTGCACAATGTCATTCACTGCATCCGCAGTCATTCAGTGTGCACTATGTCATTCACTGTGTCCGCAGTCAATCACTGTGTCCACAGTCATTCACTGTGTCCACAGTCATTCACTATGCCGAATGTTGTACACTGTCTGCAGTCATTGAGTGAGCACAATGTCATATACTGTGTCCGCAGTCATTCTCTGTGCTGAATGTCGTACACTGTGTCCACAGTCATTCACTGTGCACAATGTCGTACACTGTGTCCGCAGTCACTCACCATGCACAATGTCGTACACAGTGTCTGCAGTCACTCACTGAGCAGAATGTCGTTCACTGTGTCCACAGTCACTCAGTGTACACAATGTCGTACACAGTGTCTGCAGTCACTAAGTGTGCACTATGTCATTCACTGTGTCCACAGTCATTCTCTGTGTCCACAGTCATTCACTGTGCCGAATGTCGTACACTGTCTGCAGTCATTGAGTGAGCACAATGTCATATACTGTGTCCTCAGTCATTCTCTGTGCCGAATGTCGTACACTGTGTCCACAGTCATTCACTGTGCACAATGTCATATACTGTGTCCTCAGTCATTCTCTGTGCCGAATGTCGTACACTCTGTCCGCACACACTGACTGTGCACAATGTCGTGCACTGTGTCCGCAGTCATTCTCTGTGCACAATGTCGTACACTCTGTCCGCAGTCATTCACTGTGCACATTTACGTACACTCTTTCCGCAGTCATTCTCTATGAACAATGTAGTACACTTCGTCCGCAGTCATTCACTGTTCACAATGTCATAAACTGTGTCCTCAGTCATTCACTGAGCACAAAGTATTACACTGTATCCTCAGTCATTCACTGAGCACAGACTTTCACTGTCCGCAGCCATTCACCAGATACATTGTCGTACACTGTACCACAGTCATTCACAGTGAAAAATGTCGTACACTGTGTCCGCAGTCATTCACTGTGTATAATTACGTATACTCCGCCCACAGCCATTCTCTGTGCACAATGTCGTACAGAGTGTCCGCAGTCATTCTCTGTGCACAATGCCCGCACACACTGACTGTGCACTATGCCGTGCACTGTGTCCGCAGTCATTCTCTGTGCAAAATGTCGTACACTGTGTATGCAGTCACTGACTGTGCCTAATGTCGTACACTGTGTATGCAGTCACAGACTGTGCACAATGTCGTACACCGTGTATGCAGTCACAGACTGTGCACAATGTCGTACACTGTGTACGCAGTCACTGACTGTGCCTAATGTCATACACTGTGTATGCAGTCACAGACTGTGCACTATGTCGTACACCGTGTATGCAGTCACAGACTGTGCACAATGTCGTTCACAGTGTCCGCAGTCATTCTCTGGGCACAATATCGTACATTGTATCTTCAGTCATTCACTGTCCCGAATGTCATACACTGCCCGCAGTCATTCAGTGTGCACAATGTCATGCACTGTGTCCGCAGTCACTCACCGTGCACAATGTCGTACAGAGTGTCCGCAGTCACTAAGTGTGCAATATGTCTTTCACTGTGTCCACAGTCATTCACTGAGCAGAATGTCGTACACTCTGTCTGCAATCACTCACTGTGCACAATGTAGTACACTGTGTCTGCAGTCACTCACTGTGCACAATGTCATACACTGTGTCCTCAGTCATTCACTGTGCACAATGTCATAAACCGTGTCCACAATCATTCACTGTGCCTAATGTCGTACACTGCCCGCAGTCATTCAGTGTGCACAATGTCTTACACAGTGTCCGCAGTCACTCACTGAGCAGAATGTCGTTCACTGTGTCCGCAGTCATTCAGTGTACCGAATGTCGTACACTGCCCGCAGTCATTCAGTGTGCACAATGTCATAAACTGTGTCCACAGTCATTCACCGTGCACAATGTCGTACACAGTGTCCGCAGTCACTCACTGAGCAGAATGTCGTTCACTGTGTCCGCAGTCACTCACCGTGCACAATGTCATAAACTGTGTCCGCAGTCATTCACTGTACCGAATGTCGTACACTGCCCGCAGTCATTCAGTGTGCACAATGTCATGCACTGTGTTCGCAGTCACTCACCGTGCACAATGTTGTACACAGTGTCCGCAGTCACTCACTGAGCAGAATGTCGTTCACTGTGTCCGCAGTCACTCAGTGTACACAATGTCGTACACAGTGTCTGCAGTCACTAAGTGTGCACTATGTCATTCACTGTGTCCACAGTCATTCACTGTGTCCGCAGTCATTCACTGTGTCCACAGTCATTCACTGTGCCGAATGTCGTACACTGTCTGCAGTCATTGAGTGAGCACAATGTCATATACTGTGTCCTCAGTCATTCTCTGTGCCGAATGTCGTACACTCTGTCCGCACACACTGACTGTGCACAATGTCGTGCACTGTGTCCGCAGTCATTCTCTGTGCACAATGTCGTACACTCTGCCCGCAGTCATTCTCTGAGCATAATATCGTACACCGTGTCCGCAGTCATTCACTGTGCACATTTACGTACACTCTTTCCGCAGTCATTCTCTATGAACAATGTAGTACACTTCGTCCGCAGTCATTCACTGTTCACAATGTCATAAACTGTGTCCTCAGTCATTCACTGAGCACAATGTGGTACACTGTGTCATCAGTCATTCACTGAGCACAAAGTATTACACTGTATCCTCAGTCATTCACTGAGCACAGACTTACACTGTCTGCAGCCATTCACCAGATACATTGTCGTACACTGTACCACAGTCATTCACAGTGAAAAATGTCGTACACTGTGTCCGCAGTCATTCACTGTGTATAATTACGTATACTCCGCCCACAGACATTCTCTGTGCACAATGTCGTACAGAGTGTCCGCAGTCATTCTCTGTGCACAATGCCCGCACACTCTGACTGTGCACTATGCCGTGCACTGTGTCCGCAGTCATTCTCTGTGCAAAATGCCGTACACTGTGTATGCAGTCACAGACTGTGCACAATGTCGTACACTGTGTACGCAGTCACTGACTGTGCACAATGTCGTACACTGTGTACGCAGTCACTGACTGTGCCTAATGTCGTACACTGTGTATGCAGTCACAGACTGTGCACAATGTTGTGCACTGTGTCCACAGGCCTTCTCTGTGACAATGTCATACACTGTGTATGTAGTCACTGACTGTGCACAATGTCGTACACTCTGCCCGCAGTCATTCCCAGTGCACAATATCATACACTGTGTCCGCAGTCATTCACTGTGCACAATTACGTACACTCTCTCAGCAGTCTTTCTCTATGAACAATGTAGTACACTTCATGTAGTGCCATTCACTGTACACAATGTTGTAGACTGTGTCCGCATTCATTCACTGAGCACAATGTCGTACACTGTGTCCGCAGTCACTCACCGTGCACAATGTCGTACAGAGTGTCCGCAGTCACTAAGTGTGCAATATGTCATTCACTATGTCCACAGTCATTCACTGAGCAGAATGTCGTACACTCAGTCTGCAATCACTCACTGTGCACAATGTAATACACTGTGTCCGCAGTCACTCACCGTGCACAATGTTGTACACAGTGTCCGCAGTCACTCACTGAGCACTATGTCATTCACTGTGTCCGCAGTCATTCACTGTGCACAATTTCATAAACTGTGTCCACAGTCTTTCACTGTGCCGAAAGTCGTACACTGCCCGCAGTCATTCAGTGTGCACAATGTCATATACTGTGTCCACAGTCACTCACCGTGCACAATGTCGTACAGAGTGTCCGCAGTCACTAAGTGTGCAATATGTCATTCACTGTGTCCAGTCATTCACTGAGCAGAATGTCATACACTCAGTCTGCAATCACTCACTGTGCACAATGTAGTACACTGTGTCTGCAGTCACTCACTGTGCACAATGCCGTAAACAGTTTCCGCAGATATTCACTGTGCACAATGTCGTACACTGTGTCCTCAGTCATTCACTGTGCACAATGTCGTACACAGTGTCTGCAGTCACTCACTGAGCAGAATGTCGTTCACTGTGTCTGCAGTCACTCACCGTGCACAATGTCATAAACTGTGTCCACAGTCATTCACTGTACCGAATGTCGTACACTGCCCGCAGTCATTCAGTGTGCACAATGTCATGCACTGTGTTCGCAGTCACTCACCGTGCACAATGTTGTACACAGTGTCCGCAGTCACTCACTGAGCAGAATGTCGTTCACTGTGTCCGCAGTCATTCAGTGTACACAATGTCGTACACAGTGTCTGCAGTCACTAAGTGTGCACTATGTCATTCACTGTGTCCACAGTCATTCACTGTGTCCGCAGTCATTCACTATGCACAATGTCATAAACTGTGTCCACATTCATTCACTGTGTCCGCAGTCATTCACTGTGTCCACAGTCATTCACTGTGCCGAATGTTGTACACTGTCTGCAGTCATTGAGTGAGCACAATGTCATATACTGTGTCCTCAGTCATTCTCTGTGCCGAATGTCGTACACTCTGTCCGCACACACTGACTGTGCACAATGTCGTGCACTGTGTCCGCAGTCATTCTCTGTGCACAATGTCGTACACTCTGCCCGCAGTCATTCTCTGAGCATAATATCGTACACCGTGTCCGCAGTCATTCACTGTGCACATTTACGTACACTCTTTCCGCAGTCATTCTCTGTGCATAATATCGTACACCGTGTCCGCAGTCATTCACTGTGCACATTTACGTACACTCTTTCCGCAGTCATTCTCTATGAACAATGTAGTACACTTCGTCCGCAGTCATTCACTGTTCACAATGTCATAAACTGTGTCCTCAGTCATTTACTGAGCACAAAGTATTACACTGTATCCTCAGTCATTGACTGAGCACAGACTTACACTGTCCGCAGCCATTCACCAGATACATTGTCGTACACTGTACCACAGTCACTCACCATGCACAATGTTGTACACAGTGTCCGCAGTCACTCACTGAGCAGAATGTCGTTCACTGTGACCGCAGTCACTCAGTGTACACAATGTTGTACACAGTGTCTGCAGTCACTGAGTGTGCACTATGTCATTCACTGTGTCCGCAGTCATTCACTGTGCACAATGTCATAAACTGTGTCCACAGTCTTTCACTGTGCCGAAAGTCGTACACTGCCCGCAGTCATTCAGTGTGCACAATGTCATATACTGTGTCCACAGTCACTCACCGTGCACAATGTAGTACAGAGTGTCCGCAGTCACTAAGTGTGCAATATGTCATTCACTGTGTCCACAGTCATTCACTGAGCAGAATGTCGTACACTCTGTCTGCAATCACTCACTGTGCACAATGTAGTACACTGTGTCTGCAGTCACTCACTGTGCACAATGCCGTACACCGTGTCCACAATCATTCACTGTGCCGAATGTCGTACACTGCCCGCAGTCATTCAGTGTGCACAATGTCGTACACAGTGTCCGCAGTCACTCACTGAGCAGAATGTCGTTCACTGTGTCCGCAGTCATTCACTGTGCACAATGTCATAAACTGTGTCCACAGTCTTTCACTGTGCCGAAAGTCGTACACTGCCCGCAGTCATTCAGTGTGCACAATGTCATGCACTGTGTCCACAGTCACTCACCGTGCACAATGTCGTACAGAGTGTCCGCAGTCACTAAGTGTGCACTATGTCATTCACTGTGTCCACAGTCATTCACTGAGCAGAATGTCATACACTCAGTCTGCAATCACTCACCGTGCACAATGTCGTTCACAGTGTCCGCAGTCATTCTCTGTGCACAATGTCATAAACTGTGTCCACAGTCATTCACCGTGCACAATGTCGTACACAGTGTCCGCAGTCACTCACTGAGCAGAATGTCGTTCACTGTGTCCGCAGTCACTCAGTGTACACAATGTCGTACACTGTGTCCGCAGTCACTCACTGAGCAGAATGTCGTTCACTGTGTCCGCAGTCACTCACCGTGCACAATGTCATAAACTGTGTCCACAGTCATTCACTGTACCGAATGTCGTACACTGCCCGCAGTCATTCAGTGTGCACAATGTCATGCACTGTGTTCGCAGTCACTCACCGTGCACAATGTTGTACACAGTGTCCGCAGTCACTCACTGAGCAGAATGTCGTTCACTGTGTCCGCAGTCATTCAGTGTACACAATGTCGTACACAGTGTCTGCAGTCACTAAGTGTGCACTATGTCATTCACTGTGTCCACAGTCATTCACTGTGTCCGCAGTCATTCACTGTGTCCACAGTCATTCACTGTGCCGAATGTCGTACACTGTCTGCAGTCATTGAGTGAGCACAATGTCATATACTGTGTCCTCAGTCATTCTCTGTGCCGAATGTCGTACACTCTGTCCGCACACACTGACTGTGCACAATGTCGTGCACTGTGTCCGCAGTCATTCTCTGTGCACAATGTCGTACACTCTGCCCGCAGTCATTCTCTGTGCATAATATCGTACACCGTGTCCGCAGTCATTCACTGTGCACATTTACGTACACTCTTTCCGCAGTCATTCTCTATGAACAATGTAGTACACTTCGTCCGCAGTCATTCACTGTTCACAATGTCATAAACTGTGTCCTCAGTCATTCACTGAGCACAGACTTACACTGTCCGCAGCCATTCACCAGATACATTGTCGTACACTGTACCACAGTCATTCACAGTGAAAAATGTCGTACACTGTGTCCGCAGTCATTCACTGTGTATAATTACGTATACTCCGCCCACAGACATTCTCTGTGCACAATGTCGTACAGAGTGTCCGCAGTCATTCTCTGTGCACAATGCCCGCACACTCTGACTGTGCACTATGCCGTGCACTGTGTCCGCAGTCATTCTCTGTGCAAAATGCCGTACACTGTGTATGCAGTCACAGACTGTGCACAATGTCGTACACTGTGTACGCAGTCACTGACTGTGCCTAATGTCGTACACTGTGTATGCAGTCACAGACTGTGCACTATGTCGTACACCGTGTATGCAGTCACAGACTGTGCACAATGTCGTTCACAGTGTCCGCAGTCATTCTCTGGGCACAATATCGTACATTGTATCTTCAGTCATTCACTGTGCCGAATGTCATACACTGCCCGCAGTCATTCAGTGTGCACAATGTCATGCACTGTGTCCGCAGTCACTCACCGTGCACAATGTCGTACAGAGTGTCCGCAGTCACTAAGTGTGCAATATGTCATTCACTGTGTCCACAGTCATTCACTGAGCAGAATGTCGTACACTCTGTCTGCAATCACTCACTGTGTACAATGTAGTACACTGTGTCTGCAGTCACTCACTGTGCACAATGTAGTACACTGTGTCCGCAGTCACTCACCGTGCACATTGTCGTACACAGTGTCCGCAGTCACTCACTGAGCACAATGCCGTAGACAGTTTCCGGAGATATTCACTGTGCACAATGTAGTACACAGTGTCCTCAGTCATTCACTGTGCACAATGTCATAAACCGTGTCCACAATCATTCACTGTGCCGAATGTCGTACACTGCCCGCAGTCATTCAGTGTGCACAATGTCTTACACAGTGTCCGCAGTCACTCACTGAGCAGAATGTCGTTCACTGTGTCCGCAGTCATTCACTGTACCGAATGTCGTACACTGCCCGCAGTCATTCAGTGTGCACAATGTCATGCACTGTGTTCGCAGTCACTCACCGTGCACAATGTTGTACACAGTGTCCGCAGTCACTCACTGAGCAGAATGTCGTTCACTGTGTCCGCAGTCACTCAGTGTACACAATGTCGTACACAGTGTCTGCAGTCACTAAGTGTGCACTATGTCATTCACTGTGTCCACAGTCATTCTCTGCGTCCACAGTCATTCACTGTGTCCGCAGTCATTCACTGTGTCCACAGTCATTCACTGTGCCGAATGTCGTACACTGTCTGCAGTCATTGAGTGAGCACAATGTCATATACTGTGTCCTCAGTCATTCTCTGTGCCGAATGTCGTACACTCTGTCCGCACACACTGACTGTGCACAATGTCGTGCACTGTGTCCGCAGTCATTCTCTGTGCACAATGTCGTGCACTGTGTCCGCAGTCATTCTCTGTGCATAATATCGTACACCGTGTCCGCAGTCATTCACTGTGCACATTTACGTACACTCTTTCCGCAGTCATTCTCTATGAACAATGTAGTACACTTCGTCCGCAGTCATTCACTGTTCACAATGTCATAAACTGTGTCCTCAGTCATTTACTGAGCACAAAGTATTACACTGTATCCTCAGTCATTGACTGAGCACAGACTTACACTGTCCGCAGCCATTCACCAGATACATTGTCGTACACTGTACCACAGTCATTCAGTGAAAAATGTCGTACACTGTGTCCGCAGTCATTCACTGTGTATAATTATGTATACTCCGCCCACAGGCATTCTCTGTGCACAATGTCGTACAGAGTGTCCACAGTCATTCTCTGTGCACAATGCCCGCACACTCTGACTGTGCACTATGCCGTACACTGTGTCCGCAGTCATTCTCTGTGCACAATGCCGTACACTGTGTATGCAGTCACAGACTGTGCACAATGTCGTTCACAGTGTCCGCAGTCATTCTCTGGGCACAATATCATACATTGTATCTTCAGTCATTCACTGTACACAAAGTCGTAAACTGTGTCCGCATTCATTCACTGAGCACAATGTCGTACAGAGTGTCCGCTATCACTAAGTGTGCAATATGTCATTCACTGTGTCCACAGTCATTCACTGAGCAGAATGTTGTACACTCTGTCTGCAATCACTCACTGTGCCTAATGTCGTACACTGCCCGCAGTCATTCAGTGTGCACAATGTCATGCACTATGTCCGCATCACTCACTGCGCACAATGTCGTACACAGTGTCCGCAGTCACTAAGTCAGCACTATGTCATTCACTGTGTCCGCAGTCATTCACTGTGCACAATGTCATAAACTGTGTCCACATTCATTCACTGTGTCCGCAGTCATTCACTGTGTCCACAGTCATTCATTGTGCCGAATGTTGTACACTGTCTGCAGTCATTGAGTGAGCACAATGTCATATACTGTGTCCTCAGTCATTCTCTGTGCTGAATGTCGTACACTGTGTCCACAGTCATTCTCTTTGAACAATATCATACAGTGTGTCCACAGTCATTCACTGTGCCGAATGTCGTACACTGCCCGCAGTCATTCAGTGTGCACAATGTCATGCACTGTGTCCGCAGTAACTCACCGCGCACAATGTCGTACAGAGTGTCCGCAGTCACTAAGTGTGCAATATGTCATTCACTGTGTCCACAGTCATTCACTGAGCAGAATGTCGTACACTCTGTCTGCAATCACTCACTGTGCACAATGTAGTACACTGTGTCTGCAGTCACTCACTGTGCACAATGCCGTAGACAGTTTCCGGAGATATTCACTGTGCACAATGTCATAAACTGTGTCCACAATCATTCACTGTGCCGAATGTCATACACTGCCCGCAGTCATTCAGTGTGCACAATGTCATGCACTGTGTCCGCATCACTCACTGTGCACAATATCGTACACAGTGTCCGCAGTCACTAAGTCAGCACTATGTCATTCACTGTGTCCACAGACATTCACTGTGCACAATGTCATAAACTGTGTCCACATTCATTCACTGTGCCGAATGTTGTACACTGTGTGCAGTCATTGAGTTAGCACAATGTCATATACTGTGTCCTCAGTCATTCTCTGTGCTGAATGTCATACACAGTGTCCACAGTCATTCACTGTGCACAAGGTCATGCACTGTGTCCGCAGTCACTCACCGTGCACAATATCGTACACAGTGTCCGCAGTCACTAAGTCAGCACTATGTCATTCACTGTGTCCGCAGTCATTCACTGTGCACAATGTCATAAACTGTGTCCACATTCATTCACTGTGCCGAATGTTGTACACTGTGTGCAGTCATTGAGTTAGCACAATGTCATATACTGTGTCCTCAGTCATTCTCTGTGCTGAATGTCATACACAGTGTCCACAGTCATTCACTGTGCACAAGGTCATGCACTGTGTCCGCAGTCACTCACCGTGCACAATGTCGTACACAGTGTCTGCAGTCACTCACTGTGCACAAAGTCGTATACAGTGTCAGCAGTCACTAAGTGTGCACTATGTCATTCACTGTGTTCACATTCATTCACTGAGCAGAATGTCGTACACTCTGACAGCAGTCACTGACTGTCCACAATGTAGTACACTGTGTCCGCAGTCACTGAGTGTACACTATGTCGTACACTGTGTCCAGAGTCATTCACTGAGCACAGTGTCGTACACTGTGTCTGCAGTCAATCAGTGAGCACAATGTCGATAACTGTATCCGCTCACTCACTCTGCGCAATGTCGGACATTGTGACCATAGTCACTGACTGTGCCGAATGTCGTACACTGTGTCCACAGTTATTGTCTGTGCTGAATGTCGTACACTGTGTCCGCTGTCATTCACTGAGCAGCATGTCGTAAACACTGCCTGCAGTCATTCTCTGTGCACAATATCGTACACTGTGTCCGCAGTCATTCACTGTGCACAATGTCGTTCATTGTGTCCTCTGTCCTTCATCGTGCATAATATCGTACACTGTGTCTGCTGTCATTCACTCTGCACAATTACGTACATTCTGCTCGCAGTCATTCTCTGTGCACAATATCGTACACTTTCTCCGCAGTCATTATAGTGCACAATTACGTACACTCTCGCCGCAGTAATTCACTATGCACAATTACGTACACTCTCGCCGCAGTCATTCTCTTTGAACAATGTCGTACACTTTGTCCGCAGTCACTCACTGTGCACAAAATCATATACAGTGTCAGCAGTCACTAAGTGTGCACTATGTCATTCACTGTGTTCACATTCATTCACTGAGCAGAATGTCGTACCCTCTGACAGCAGTCACTGACTGTGCACAATGTAGTACACTGTGTCCGCAGTCACTCACAGTCCACAATGTCGTTCACTGTGTCTGCTCAGTCACTCTGCGCAATGTCGTATATTGTTACTGAAGTCACTGACTGCCTAATGTCGTACACTGCGTCCGCAGTCACTCACCACGCGCAATGTCGTACACTGGGTCCGCAGTCACTCACTGTGCGCAATGACATACAATGTGTCCGCAGTCATTCACTGTGCACAATTACGTACACACTGCCTGCAGTCACTCACTGTGCACAATGTCGTACAATGAGTCCGCAGTCACTCACTGTGCACAATGGCGTATACAGTGTCTGCAGTCACTAAGTGTGCACTATGTCGTACACTCTGTCCACAGTCATTTACTGTGCATATTTACGTAAACACTGCCTGCAGTCATTCTCTGTGCACAATATCGTACACTGTGTCCACAGTCATTCACTGTGCACAATGTCGTTCATTGTGTCCTCTGTCCTTCATCGTGCACAATATCGTACACTGTGTCTGCTGTCATTCACTCTGCAAAATTACGTATACTTTGGCCGCAGTCATTCTCTTTGAATAATGTCGTACACTTTGTCCGCAGTCACTCACTGAGCACAAAGTCGTATACAGTGTCAGCAGTCACTAAGTGTGCACTATGTCATTCACTGTGTTCACAGTCATTCACTGAGCAGAATGTCGTACCCTCTGACAGCAATCACTGACTGTGCACAATGTAGTACACTGTGTCCGCAGTCACTCACAGTGCACAATGTCGTACACAGTTTCCGCAGTCACTGAGTGTGCACTTTGTCGTTCAGTGTCCACAGTCATTCACTGAGCATGACGTCGTTCACTGTGTCCGCTCAGTCACTCTGCGCAATGTCGTACATTGTTACCGAAGTCACTGACTGTGCCTAATGTCCTACACTGTGTCCGCAGTCACTCCCTGTGCACAATGTCGTACAATATGTCCGCAGTCATTCACTGTGCACAATTACGTACACACAGCCCGCAGTCATTATCTGTGCACTATGTCGTACAATGTTTCCGCAGTCATACACTGTGCACAATTACGTACATATTGCCTGCAGTCACTCACTGTGCAGAATGTCGTACACTGAGTCCACAGTTATTGTCTGTGCTGAATGTCGTACACTGTGTCCGCAGTCATTCACTGAGCAGCATGTCGTAAACACTACCTGCAGTCATTCTCTGTGCACAATATCGTACACTGTGTCTGCAGTCATTCACTGTGCAGAATGTCGTACACTTTGTCCGCAGTCACTCACTGTGCACAAAGTCGTTTACAGTGTCAGCAGTCACTAAGTGTGCACTATGTCATTCACTGTGTTCACAGTCATTCACTGAGCAGAATGTCGTACCCTCTGACAGCAATCACTGATTTTGCACAATGTAGTACACTGTGTCCGCAGTCACTCACAGTGCACAATGTCGTACACAGTTTCCGCAGTCACTGAGTGTGCACTTTGTCGTTCAGTGTCCACAGTCATTCACTGAGCACGACCGCGTTCACTGTGTCCGCTCAGTTACTCTCCGCAATGTCGTACATTGTTACCGAAGTCACTGACTGTGCCTAATGTCCTACACTGTGTCCGCAGTCACTCCCTGTGCACAATGTCGTACAATGTGTCTGCAGTCATTCACTGTACACAATTACGTACACACTGCCCGCAGTCATTATCTGTGCACAATTTTCGTATAGAGTGTCTGCAGTCACTAAGTGTGCACTATGTCGTACAATGTGTCCGCAGTCATTCACTGTGCACAATTACGTACACTTTGTCCGCAGTCACTCACTGTGCACAAAGTCATATACAGTGTCTGCATTCACTAAGTGTGCACTATGTCGTACAATGTGTCCACAGTCATTCGCTGAGCAGAATGTCGTACACTGTGTCCGCAGTCATTCGCTGTCCACAATGTCGTATATTGTGTCATCCGTCATTCACTGTGCCGAATGTTGAACACAGTGTCCACAGTCATTCACTGTGCTGAATATCGAAAACAGTGTCCGCAGTGATTCACTGTGCCGAATATCGTACACTATATCATCAGTCATTCACTGTGCACAGTCTTACACTGTCCGCAGCCATTCACCAGGTACAATGTCATACACTGTACCCGCAGTCATTCACAGTGAACAATGTTGTACGCAGTGTCCGCAGTCATTCATCGTGCAAAATGTCAAACACTGCGTCCGCAGTCATTCACTGTGCACAATTACGTACACTCTGCCCACAGTCATTCTCTATGCGCAATTACGTACACAGTGTCCACAGTCATTCACTCTGCACAATTACCTACATTCTGCCCGCAGTCATTCTCTGTGCACAATATCGTACACTTTGTCCACAGTCATTCACTGTGCACAATTACCTACACTCTCGCCGCAGTCATTTCCTTTGAACAATGTCGTACACTGTGTCCGCAGTAATTCACTGAGCAAAATGTCGTACACTGTGTCCACAGTCACTAAGTGTGCACAATGCCATTCTCTGTGTCTGGAGTCATTCACTGAGCAGAATGTGGTACACTTTGCTTGCAATCACTCACTGTCAACAATGTCGTACACAGTGTCCGCAGTCATTGAGTGTGCACTATGTTGTACACTGTGTCCGCAGTCACTGACTGTGCACAATATCATACACAGTGTCCGCAGTCACTGAGTGTGCACTATGTTGTACACTGTGTCTGCAGTAATTCACTGAGCACAATGTCGTACACTCTTGCCGTCGTCATTATCTTTCAACAATGTCGTACACTTTCTCCACAGTGACTCACTGTGCACAATGTAGTATAGAGTGTCTGCAGTCACTAAGTGTGCACTATGTCGTAAAATGTGTCCACAGTCATTCACTGAGCACAATTACGTACATTCTGCCCGCAGTCATTCTCTGTGCACAATTACGTACATTCTGCCCGCAGTCACTCACTGTGTAGAATGGCGTATACTGTGTCCTCAGTATTCACTGTGCACAATTACGTACACACTGACTGCGCACAATGTTGTACACTGTGTCCGCAGTCACTAAGTGTGCACTATGTCGTACAATGTGTCTGCAGTCATTCACTGTGCACAATTACGTACACACTGCCTGCAGTCACTCACTGCACACAATGTTGTACACTGTGTCCGCCGTCACTGACTGTGCACAATCTCGTATATAGTGTACACAGTTACTGACTGTACACAATGTCGTTCACAGTGACCGCAGCTATTTACTGAGCAGAATGTCGTTAATCTGTGTCCGCACACACCGACTCTGCACAATGTCTTACAATGTGTACGCAGTCACTGACTGTGCACAATGTCATGCACTGTGTCCGCAGTCACTCAACGTGCACAATGTTATTCACTATGTCCGCAGTCTGTCACTGAGCAGAATGTCTTACACTGTGTCCACAGTCACTCACTGTGCACAATGTCGTACACAATGTCTGCAGTAAATAAGTGGGCACTATCTCATTCACTGTGTCCACAGTCATTCGCTGAGCAGAATGTCGTACACTGTGTCCGCAGTCATTCTCTACGCACAGTCACGTACACTGTGTCCGCAGTCATTCTCTACGCACAATCACGTACACTGTGTCCGCAGTCACTGACTCTGCACAATCTCGTACATAGTGTACACAGTTACTGACTGTACACAGTCGTTCACTGTGACAGCAGCTATTCACTCAGCAGAATGTCGTTACACTGTGTCCGCACACACCGAATCTGCACAATGTCGTACACTGTGCCCGCAGTCATTCACTGCACACAATTACGTACACACTCGCCGTAGTCATTCTCTTTGAACAAAGTCGTACACTTTCTCCGCAGTCACTAACTGTGCACAATGTCGTATAGAGTGTCCGCAGTCTCTAAGTGTGCACTATATCGTACAATGTGTCCGCAGTCATACATTGTGCACAATTACGTACAAACTGCCTGCAGTCACTCACTGTGCAGAATGGCGTATACTGTGTCCGCAGTCACTAAGTGTGCACTATATCGTACAATGTGTCTGCAGTCATTCACTGTGCACAATTACGTACATTCTGCCTGCAGTCATTCACTGCGCACAGTTAAGTACACTCTTGCCATAGTCATTCTCTTTGAAAAATGTCGTACACTTTCTCCGCAGTGACTCACTGTGCACAATGTCGTTTAGAGTGTCCAAAGTCTCTAAGTGTGCACTATATCGAACAATATGTCCGTGGTCATTCACTGTGCACAATCACGTACACACTGCCTGCAGTCACTCACTGTGCACAGTGGCATACACTGTGTCCGCAGTCACTAAGTGTGCACTATGTAGTATACTTGGTCTCTAGTCATTCACTGTGCACAATTATGTACACAATGCCTGCAGTCACTCACTGTGCACAATGGCGTACACTGTGTTCTCAGTATTCACTGTGCACAATTATGTACACACTGACTGTGCACAATGTTGTACACTGTGTCCGCAGTCATTAAGTGTGCACTATGTCATACAATGTGTCTGCAGTCATTCACTGTGCACAATTACGTACACACTGCCTGCAGTCACTCACTGTGCACAATGTGGTACACTGTGTCCGCAGTCACTGACTCTGCACAATCTCGTACATAGTGTACACAGTTAATGACTGTACACAATGTCGTTCACTGTGACCGCAGCTATTCACTGAGCAGAATGTCGTTACACTGTGTCCGCACACACCGACTCTGCACAATGTCTTACAATGTGTACGCAGTCACTGACTGTGCACAATGTCATGCACTGTGTCCGCAGTCACTCAACGTGCACAATGTTGTTCACTATGTCCGCAGTCTCTCACTGAGCAGAATGTCTTACACTGTGTCCGCATTCACTTACTGTGCACAATGTCGTACACAATGTCTGCGGTAAATAAGTGGGCACTATGTCATTCACTGTTTCCACAGTCATTCGCTGAGCAGAATGTCGTACACTGTGTCCGCAGTCATACACTGTGCAGAATTACGTACACACTGCCTGCTGTCACTCACTGTGCAGAATGGCTTACTCTCTGTCCGCAGTCACTGAGTGTGCACTATGTCGTTCATTGTGTCCTCTGTACTTCATCGTGCACAATATCATACACTGTGTCCGCAGTCATTCACTGTGCACAATTACGTACACTTTGGCCGCAGTCATTCTCTTTGAACAATGTCGTACACTTTGTCCGCAGTCACTCACTGTGCACAGTCATATACAGTGTCAGCAGTCACTAAGTGTGCACTATGTCATTCACTGTGTTCACAGTCATTCACTGAGCAGAATGTCGTACCCTCTGACAGCAATCACTGATTTTGCACAATGTAGTACACTGTGTCCGCAGTCACTCACAGTGCACAATGTCGTACACAGTTTCCGCAGTCACTGAGTGTGCACTTTGTCGTTCAGTGTCCACAGTCATTCACTGAGCACGACCGCGTTCACTGTGTCCGCTCAGTTACTCTCCGCAATGTCGTACATTGTTACCGAAGTCACTGACTGTGCCTAATGTCCTACACTGTGTCCGCAGTCACTCCCTGTGCACAATGTCGTACAATGTGTCTGCAGTCATTCACTGTACACAATTACGTACACACTGCCCGCAGTCATTATCTGTGCACAATTTTCGTATAGAGTGTCTGCAGTCACTAAGTGTGCACTATGTCGTACAATGTGTCCGCAGTCATTCACTGTGCACAATTACGTACACTTTGTCCGCAGTCACTCACTGTGCACAAAGTCATATACAGTGTCTGCATTCACTAAGTGTGCACTATGTCGTACAATGTGTCCACAGTCATTCGCTGAGCAGAATGTCGTACACTGTGTCCGCAGTCATTCGCTGTCCACAATGTCGTATATTGTGTCATCCGTCATTCACTGTGCCGAATGTTGAACACAGTGTCCACAGTCATTCACTGTGCTGAATATCGAAAACAGTGTCCGCAGTGATTCACTGTGCCGAATATCGTACACTATATCATCAGTCATTCACTGTGCACAGTCTTACACTGTCCGCAGCCATTCACCAGGTACAATGTCATACACTGTACCCGCAGTCATTCACAGTGAACAATGTTGTACGCAGTGTCCGCAGTCATTCATCGTGCAAAATGTCAAACACTGCGTCCGCAGTCATTCACTGTGCACAATTACGTACACTCTGCCCACAGTCATTCTCTATGCGCAATTACGTACACAGTGTCCACAGTCATTCACTCTGCACAATTACCTACATTCTGCCCGCAGTCATTCTCTGTGCACAATATCGTACACTTTGTCCACAGTCATTCACTGTGCACAATTACCTACACTCTCGCCGCAGTCATTTCCTTTGAACAATGTCGTACACTGTGTCCGCAGTAATTCACTGAGCAAAATGTCGTACACTGTGTCCACAGTCACTAAGTGTGCACAATGCCATTCTCTGTGTCTGGAGTCATTCACTGAGCAGAATGTGGTACACTTTGCTTGCAATCACTCACTGTCAACAATGTCGTACACAGTGTCCGCAGTCATTGAGTGTGCACTATGTTGTACACTGTGTCCGCAGTCACTGACTGTGCACAATATCATACACAGTGTCCGCAGTCACTGAGTGTGCACTATGTTGTACACTGTGTCTGCAGTAATTCACTGAGCACAATGTCGTACACTCTTGCCGTCGTCATTATCTTTCAACAATGTCGTACACTTTCTCCACAGTGACTCACTGTGCACAATGTAGTATAGAGTGTCTGCAGTCACTAAGTGTGCACTATGTCGTAAAATGTGTCCACAGTCATTCACTGAGCACAATTACGTACATTCTGCCCGCAGTCATTCTCTGTGCACAATTACGTACATTCTGCCCGCAGTCACTCACTGTGTAGAATGGCGTATACTGTGTCCTCAGTATTCACTGTGCACAATTACGTACACACTGACTGCGCACAATGTTGTACACTGTGTCCGCAGTCACTAAGTGTGCACTATGTCGTACAATGTGTCTGCAGTCATTCACTGTGCACAATTACGTACACACTGCCTGCAGTCACTCACTGCACACAATGTTGTACACTGTGTCCGCCGTCACTGACTGTGCACAATCTCGTATATAGTGTACACAGTTACTGACTGTACACAATGTCGTTCACTGTGACCGCAGCTATTTACTGAGCAGAATGTCGTTAATCTGTGTCCGCACACACCGACTCTGCACAATGTCGTACACTGTGCCCACAGACACTCACTCTGCGCAATGTCGTACACTGTGTCCGCAGTCATTCACTGCACACAATTATGTACACTGTCGCCGTAGTCATTCTCTTTGAACAAAGTCGTACACTTTCTCCGCAGTCACTAACTGTGCACAATGTCGTATAGAGTGTCCGCAGTCACTAAGTGTGCACTATGTCGTACACTCTGTCCGCAGTCATTCACTGTGCATAATTACGTACACTTTGTCCGCAGTCACTCACTGTGCACAAAGTCATATACAGTGTCTGCATTCACTAAGTGTGCACTATGTCGTACAATGTGTCCACAGTCATTCGCTGAGCAGAATGTCGTACACTGTGTCCGCAGTCATTCGCTGTCCACAATGTCGTATATTGTGTCATCCGTCATTCACTGTGCCGAATGTTGAACACAGTGTCCACAGTCATTCACTGTGCTGAATATCGAAAACAGTGTCCGCAGTGATTCACTGTGCTGAATATCGTACACTATATCATCAGTCATTCACTGTGCACAGTCTTACACTGTCCGCAGCCATTCACCAGGTACAATGTCATACACTGTACCCGCAGTCATTCACAGTGAACAATGTTGTACGCAGTGTCCGCAGTCATTCATCGTGCAAAATGTCAAACACTGCGTCCGCAGTCATTCACTGTGCACAATTACGTACACTCTGCCCACAGTCATTCTCTATGCGCAATTACGTACACAGTGTCCACAGTCATTCACTCTGCACAATTACCTACATTCTGCCCGCAGTCATTCTCTGTGCACAATATCGTACACTTTGTCCACAGTCATTCACTGTGCACAATTACCTACACTCTCGCCGCAGTCATTTCCTTTGAACAATGTCGTACACTGTGTCCGCAGTAATTCACTGAGCCAAATGTCATACACTGTGTCCGCAGTCACTAAGTGTGCACAATGCCATTCTCTGTGTCTGGAGTCATTCACTGAGCAGAATGTGGTACACTTTGCTTGCAATCACTCACTGTCAACAATGTCGTACACAGTGTCCGCAGTCATTGAGTGTGCACTATGTTGTACACTGTGTCCGCAGTCACTGACTGTGCACAATATCATACACAGTGTCCGCAGTCACTGAGTGTGCACTATGTTGTACACTGTGTCTGCAGTAATTCACTGAGCACAATGTCGTACACTCTTGCCGTCGTCATTATCTTTCAACAATGTCGTACACTTTCTCCACAGTGACTCACTGTGCACAATGTAGTATAGAGTGTCTGCAGTCACTAAGTGTGCACTATGTCGTAAAATGTGTCCACAGTCATACACTGTGCACAATTACATACACACTGCCTGCAGTCACTCACTGTGTAGAATGGCGTATACTGTGTCCTCAGTATTCACTGTGCACAATTACGTACACACTGACTGCGCACAATGTTGTACACTGTGTCCGCAGTCACTAAGTGTGCACTATGTCGTACAATGTGTCTGCAGTCATTCACTGTGCACAATTACGTACACACTGCCTGCAGTCACTCACTGCACACAATGTGGTACACTGTGTCCGCCGTCACTGACTGTGCACAATCTCGTACATAGTGTACACAGTTACTGACTGTACACAATGTCGTTCACTGTGACCGCAGCTATTTACTGAGCAGAATGTCGTTAATCTGTGTCCGCACACACCGACTCTGCACAATGTCTTACAATGTGTACGCAGTCACTGACTGTGCACAATGTCATGCACTGTGTCCGCAGTCACTCAACGTGCACAATGTTATTCACTATGTCCGCAGTCTGTCACTGAGCAGAATGTCTTACACTGTGTCCGCAGTCACTCACTGTGCACAATGTCGTACACAATGTCTGCAGTAAATAAGTGGGCACTATCTCATTCACTGTGTCCACAGTCATTCGCTGAGCAGAATGTCGTACACTGTGTCCGCAGTCATTCTCTACGCACAGTCACGTACACTGTGTCCGCAGTCATTCTCTACGCACAATCACGTACACTGTGTCCGCAGTCATTCTCTACGCACAGTCACGTACACTGTGTCCGCAGTCATTCTCTACGCACAGTCACGTACACTGTGTCCGCAGTCATTCTCTACGCACAATCACGTACACTGTGTCCGCAGTCACTGACTCTGCACAATCTCGTACATAGTGTACACAGTTACTGACTGTACACAGTCGTTCACTGTGACAGCAGCTATTCACTCAGCAGAATGTCGTTACACTGTGTCCGCACACACCGAATCTGCTCAATGTCGTACACTGTGCCCGCAGTCATTCACTGCACACAATTACGTACACACTCGCCGTAGTCATTCTCTTTGAACAAAGTCGTACACTTTCTCCGCAGTCACTAACTGTGCACAATGTCGTATAGAGTGTCCGCAGTCTCTAAGTGTGCACTATATCGTACAATGTGTCCGCAGTCATACATTGTGCACAATTACGTACAAACTGCCTGCAGTCACTCACTGTGCAGAATGGCGTATACTGTGTCCGCAGTCACTAAGTGTGCACTATATCGTACAATGTGTCTGCAGTCATTCACTGTGCACAATTACGTACATTCTGCCTGCAGTCATTCACTGCGCACAGTTAAGTACACTCTTGCCATAGTCATTCTCTTTGAAAAATGTCGTACACTTTCTCCGCAGTGACTCACTGTGCACAATGTCGTTTAGAGTGTCCAAAGTCTCTAAGTGTGCACTATATCGAACAATATGTCCGTGGTCATTCACTGTGCACAATCACGTACACACTGCCTGCAGTCACTCACTGTGCACAGTGGCATACACTGTGTCCGCAGTCACTAAGTGTGCACTATGTAGTATACTTGGTCTCTAGTCATTCACTGTGCACAATTATGTACACAATGCCTGCAGTCACTCACTGTGCACAATGGCGTACACTGTGTTCTCAGTATTCACTGTGCACAATTATGTACACACTGACTGTGCACAATGTTGTACACTGTGTCCGCAGTCATTAAGTGTGCACTATGTCATACAATGTGTCTGCAGTCATTCACTGTGCACAATTACGTACACACTGCCTGCAGTCACTCACTGTGCACAATGTGGTACACTGTGTCCGCAGTCACTGACTCTGCACAATCTCGTACATAGTGTACACAGTTAATGACTGTACACAATGTCGTTCACTGTGACCGCAGCTATTCACTGAGCAGAATGTCGTTACACTGTGTCCGCACACACCGACTCTGCACAATGTCTTACAATGTGTACGCAGTCACTGACTGTGCACAATGTCATGCACTGTGTCCGCAGTCACTCAACGTGCACAATGTTGTTCACTATGTCCGCAGTCTCTCACTGAGCAGAATGTCTTACACTGTGTCCGCATTCACTTACTGTGCACAATGTCGTACACAATGTCTGCGGTAAATAAGTGGGCACTATGTCATTCACTGTTTCCACAGTCATTCGCTGAGCAGAATGTTGAACACTGTGTCCGCAGTCATACACTGTGCAGAATTACGTACACACTGCCTGCTGTCACTCACTGTGCAGAATGGCTTACTCTCTGTCCGCAGTCACTGAGTGTGCACTATGTCGTTCATTGTGTCCTCTGTACTTCATCGTGCACAATATCATACACTGTGTCCGCAGTCATTCACTGTGCACAATTACGTACACTTTGGCCGCAGTCATTCTCTTTGAACAATGTCGTACACTTTGTCCGCAGTCACTCACTGTGCACAAAGTCATATACAGTGTCAGCAGTCACTAAGTGTGCACTATGTCATTCACTGTGTTCACAGTCATTCACTGAGCAGAATGTCGTACCCTCTGACTGCAGTCACTGACTGTGCACAATGTAGTACACTGTGTCCGCAGTCACTCACATTCCACAATGTCGATCACTGTATCCGCTCACTCACTCTGTGAACAATATCGTACACTGTGTCTGCAGTCACTCACTGTGCACAATGTCGTATACAGTGTCCGCAGTCACTGAGTGTACACTATGTCGTTCACTGTGTCCAGAGTCATTCACTGAGCACAGTGTCGTACACTGTGTCTGCAGTCAATCAGTGAGCACAATGTCGATAACTGTATCCGCTCCCTCGCTCTGCGCAATGTCGGACATTGTGACCGCAGTCACTGACTGTGCCGAATGTCGTACACTGTGCCCACAGTTATTGTCTGTGCTGAATGTCATGCACTGTGTCCTCAGTCACTGACTGTGCCGAATGTCGTACACTCTGCCTGCAGTCACTCACTGTGAACAATGTCATACACTGTCCGCAGTAATTCTCTGTGCACAATGTCGCACACTATGTCCACAGTCAGTCTCTGTGCACAATGTTGTAAACTGTGTTCCCAGTCACTGACTGTGCACAATGTAGTACACTGTGTCCACAGTCACTCACTCTGTGCAATGTCGTACAACGTGTTCACAGTCATTTACAGTGCACATTTACATAAACACTGCCTGCAGTCATTCTCTGTGCACAATATCGTACACCGTTTCCGCAGTCATTCACTGTGCACAATGTCGTTCATTGTGTCCTCTGTCCTTCATCGTGCAAAATATAGTACACTGTGTCCGCAGTCACTCCCTGTGCACAATGTCGTACAATATGTCCGCAGTCATTCACTGTGCACAATTACGTACACACAGCCCGCAGTCATTATCTGTGCACAATGTCGTATAGAGTGTCTGCAGTCACTAAGTGTGCACTATGTCGTACAATGTTTCCGCAGTCATACACTGTGCACAATTACGTACATATTGCCTGCAGTCACTCACTGTGCAGAATGTCGTACACTGAGTCCACAGTTATTGTCTGTGCTGAATGTCGTACACTGTGTCCGCAGTCATTCACTGAGCAGCATGTCGTAAACACTACCTGCAGTCATTCTCTGTGCACAATATCGTACACTGTGTCTGCAGTCATTCACTGTGCAGAATGTCGTACACTTTGTCCGCAGTCACTCACTGTGCACAAAGTCGTTTACAGTGTCAGCAGTCACTAAGTGTGCACTATGTCATTCACTGTGTTCACAGTCATTCACTGAGCAGAATGTCGTACCCTCTGACAGCAATCACTGATTTTGCACAATGTAGTACACTGTGTCCGCAGTCACTCACAGTGCACAATGTCGTACACAGTTTCCGCAGTCACTGAGTGTGCACTTTGTCGTTCAGTGTCCACAGTCATTCACTGAGCACGACCGCGTTCACTGTGTCCGCTCAGTTACTCTCCGCAATGTCGTACATTGTTACCGAAGTCACTGACTGTGCCTAATGTCCTACACTGTGTCCGCAGTCACTCCCTGTGCACAATGTCGTACAATGTGTCTGCAGTCATTCACTGTACACAATTACGTACACACTGCCCGCAGTCATTATCTGTGCACAATTTTCGTATAGAGTGTCTGCAGTCACTAAGTGTGCACTATGTCGTACAATGTGTCCGCAGTCATTCACTGTGCACAATTACGTACACTTTGTCCGCAGTCACTCACTGTGCACAAAGTCATATACAGTGTCTGCATTCACTAAGTGTGCACTATGTCGTACAATGTGTCCACAGTCATTCGCTGAGCAGAATGTCGTACACTGTGTCCGCAGTCATTCGCTGTCCACAATGTCGTATATTGTGTCATCCGTCATTCACTGTGCCGAATGTTGAACACAGTGTCCACAGTCATTCACTGTGCTGAATATCGAAAACAGTGTCCGCAGTGATTCACTGTGCCGAATATCGTACACTATATCATCAGTCATTCACTGTGCACAGTCTTACACTGTCCGCAGCCATTCACCAGGTACAATGTCATACACTGTACCCGCAGTCATTCACAGTGAACAATGTTGTACGCAGTGTCCGCAGTCATTCATCGTGCAAAATGTCAAACACTGCGTCCGCAGTCATTCACTGTGCACAATTACGTACACTCTGCCCACAGTCATTCTCTATGCGCAATTACGTACACAGTGTCCACAGTCATTCACTCTGCACAATTACCTACATTCTGCCCGCAGTCATTCTCTGTGCACAATATCGTACACTTTGTCCACAGTCATTCACTGTGCACAATTACCTACACTCTCGCCGCAGTCATTTCCTTTGAACAATGTCGTACACTGTGTCCGCAGTAATTCACTGAGCAAAATGTCGTACACTGTGTCCGCAGTCACTAAGTGTGCACAATGCCATTCTCTGTGTCTGGAGTCATTCACTGAGCAGAATGTGGTACACTTTGCTTGCAATCACTCACTGTCAACAATGTCGTACACAGTGTCCGCAGTCATTGAGTGTGCACTATGTTGTACACTGTGTCCGCAGTCACTGACTGTGCACAATATCATACACAGTGTCCGCAGTCACTGAGTGTGCACTATGTTGTACACTGTGTCTGCAGTAATTCACTGAGCACAATGTCGTACACTCTTGCCGTCGTCATTATCTTTCAACAATGTCGTACACTTTCTCCACAGTGACTCACTGTGCACAATGTAGTATAGAGTGTCTGCAGTCACTAAGTGTGCACTATGTCGTAAAATGTGTCCACAGTCATTCACTGAGCACAATTACGTACATTCTGCCCGCAGTCATTCTCTGTGCACAATTACGTACATTCTGCCCGCAGTCACTCACTGTGTAGAATGGCGTATACTGTGTCCTCAGTATTCACTGTGCACAATTACGTACACACTGACTGCGCACAATGTTGTACACTGTGTCCGCAGTCACTAAGTGTGCACTATGTCGTACAATGTGTCTGCAGTCATTCACTGTGCACAATTACGTACACACTGCCTGCAGTCACTCACTGCACACAATGTTGTACACTGTGTCCGCCGTCACTGACTGTGCACAATCTCGTATATAGTGTACACAGTTACTGACTGTACACAATGTCGTTCACTGTGACCGCAGCTATTTACTGAGCAGAATGTCGTTAATCTGTGTCCGCACACACCGACTCTGCACAATGTCTTACAATGTGTACGCAGTCACTGACTGTGCACAATGTCATGCACTGTGTCCGCAGTCACTCAACGTGCACAATGTTATTCACTATGTCCGCAGTCTGTCACTGAGCAGAATGTCTTACACTGTGTCCGCAGTCACTCACTGTGCACAATGTCGTACACAATGTCTGCAGTAAATAAGTGGGCACTATCTCATTCACTGTGTCCACAGTCATTCGCTGAGCAGAATGTCGTACACTGTGTCCGCAGTCATTCTCTACGCACAGTCACGTACACTGTGTCCGCAGTCATTCTCTACGCACAATCACGTACACTGTGTCCGCAGTCACTGACTCTGCACAATCTCGTACATAGTGTACACAGTTACTGACTGTACACAGTCGTTCACTGTGACAGCAGCTATTCACTCAGCAGAATGTCGTTACACTGTGTCCGCACACACCGAATCTGCACAATGTCGTACACTGTGCCCGCAGTCATTCACTGCACACAATTACGTACACACTCGCCGTAGTCATTCTCTTTGAACAAAGTCGTACACTTTCTCCGCAGTCACTAACTGTGCACAATGTCGTATAGAGTGTCCGCAGTCTCTAAGTGTGCACTATATCGTACAATGTGTCCGCAGTCATACATTGTGCACAATTACGTACAAACTGCCTGCAGTCACTCACTGTGCAGAATGGCGTATACTGTGTCCGCAGTCACTAAGTGTGCACTATATCGTACAATGTGTCTGCAGTCATTCACTGTGCACAATTACGTACATTCTGCCTGCAGTCATTCACTGCGCACAGTTAAGTACACTCTTGCCATAGTCATTCTCTTTGAAAAATGTCGTACACTTTCTCCGCAGTGACTCACTGTGCACAATGTCGTTTAGAGTGTCCAAAGTCTCTAAGTGTGCACTATATCGAACAATATGTCCGTGGTCATTCACTGTGCACAATCACGTACACACTGCCTGCAGTCACTCACTGTGCACAGTGGCATACACTGTGTCCGCAGTCACTAAGTGTGCACTATGTAGTATACTTGGTCTCTAGTCATTCACTGTGCACAATTATGTACACAATGCCTGCAGTCACTCACTGTGCACAATGGCGTACACTGTGTTCTCAGTATTCACTGTGCACAATTATGTACACACTGACTGTGCACAATGTTGTACACTGTGTCCGCAGTCATTAAGTGTGCACTATGTCATACAATGTGTCTGCAGTCATTCACTGTGCACAATTACGTACACACTGCCTGCAGTCACTCACTGTGCACAATGTTGTACACTGTGTCCGCAGTCACTGACTCTGCACAATCTCGTACATAGTGTACACAGTTAATGACTGTACACAATGTCGTTCACTGTGACCGCAGCTATTCACTGAGCAGAATGTCGTTACACTGTGTCCGCACACACCGACTCTGCACAATGTCTTACAATGTGTACGCAGTCACTGACTGTGCACAATGTCATGCACTGTGTCCGCAGTCACTCAACGTGCACAATGTTGTTCACTATGTCCGCAGTCTCTCACTGAGCAGAATGTCTTACACTGTGTCCGCATTCACTTACTGTGCACAATGTCGTACACAATGTCTGCGGTAAATAAGTGGGCACTATGTCATTCACTGTTTCCACAGTCATTCGCTGAGCAGAATGTCATTCACTGTGTCCACAGTCATTCGCTGAGCAGAATGTCGTACACTGTGTCCGCAGTCATACACTGTGCAGAATTATGTACACACTGCCTGCTGTCACTCACTGTGCAGAATGGCTTACTCTCTGTCCGCAGTCACTGAGTGTGCACTATGTCGTTCATTGTGTCCTCTGTACTTCATCGTGCACAATATCATACACTGTGTCCGCAGTCATTCACTGTGCACAATTACGTACACTTTGGCCGCAGTCATTCTCTTTGAACAATGTCGTACACTTTGTCCGCAGTCACTCACTGTGCACAAAGTCATATACAGTGTCAGCAGTCACTAAGTGTGCACTATGTCATTCACTGTGTTCACAGTCATTCACTGAGCAGAATGTCGTACCCTCTGACAGCAATCACTGATTTTGCACAATGTAGTACACTGTGTCCGCAGTCACTCACAGTGCACAATGTCGTACACAGTTTCCGCAGTCACTGAGTGTGCACTTTGTCGTTCAGTGTCCACAGTCATTCACTGAGCACGACCGCGTTCACTGTGTCCGCTCAGTTACTCTCCGCAATGTCGTACATTGTTACCGAAGTCACTGACTGTGCCTAATGTCCTACACTGTGTCCGCAGTCACTCCCTGTGCACAATGTCGTACAATGTGTCTGCAGTCATTCACTGTACACAATTACGTACACACTGCCCGCAGTCATTATCTGTGCACAATTTTCGTATAGAGTGTCTGCAGTCACTAAGTGTGCACTATGTCGTACAATGTGTCCGCAGTCATTCACTGTGCACAATTACGTACACTTTGTCCGCAGTCACTCACTGTGCACAAAGTCATATACAGTGTCTGCATTCACTAAGTGTGCACTATGTCGTACAATGTGTCCACAGTCATTCGCTGAGCAGAATGTCGTACACTGTGTCCGCAGTCATTCGCTGTCCACAATGTCGTATATTGTGTCATCCGTCATTCACTGTGCCGAATGTTGAACACAGTGTCCACAGTCATTCACTGTGCTGAATATCGAAAACAGTGTCCGCAGTGATTCACTGTGCCGAATATCGTACACTATATCATCAGTCATTCACTGTGCACAGTCTTACACTGTCCGCAGCCATTCACCAGGTACAATGTCATACACTGTACCCGCAGTCATTCACAGTGAACAATGTTGTACGCAGTGTCCGCAGTCATTCATCGTGCAAAATGTCAAACACTGCGTCCGCAGTCATTCACTGTGCACAATTACGTACACTCTGCCCACAGTCATTCTCTATGCGCAATTACGTACACAGTGTCCACAGTCATTCACTCTGCACAATTACCTACATTCTGCCCGCAGTCATTCTCTGTGCACAATATCGTACACTTTGTCCACAGTCATTCACTGTGCACAATTACCTACACTCTCGCCGCAGTCATTTCCTTTGAACAATGTCGTACACTGTGTCCGCAGTAATTCACTGAGCAAAATGTCGTACACTGTGTCCGCAGTCACTAAGTGTGCACAATGCCATTCTCTGTGTCTGGAGTCATTCACTGAGCAGAATGTGGTACACTTTGCTTGCAATCACTCACTGTCAACAATGTCGTACACAGTGTCCGCAGTCATTGAGTGTGCACTATGTTGTACACTGTGTCCGCAGTCACTGACTGTGCACAATATCATACACAGTGTCCGCAGTCACTGAGTGTGCACTATGTTGTACACTGTGTCTGCAGTAATTCACTGAGCACAATGTCGTACACTCTTGCCGTCGTCATTATCTTTCAACAATGTCGTACACTTTCTCCACAGTGACTCACTGTGCACAATGTAGTATAGAGTGTCTGCAGTCACTAAGTGTGCACTATGTCGTAAAATGTGTCCACAGTCATACACTGTGCACAATTACATACACACTGCCTGCAGTCACTCACTGTGTAGAATGGCGTATACTGTGTCCTCAGTATTCACTGTGCACAATTACGTACACACTGACTGCGCACAATGTTGTACACTGTGTCCGCAGTCACTAAGTGTGCACTATGTCGTACAATGTGTCTGCAGTCATTCACTGTGCACAATTACGTACACACTGCCTGCAGTCACTCACTGCACACAATGTGGTACACTGTGTCCGCCGTCACTGACTGTGCACAATCTCGTATATAGTGTACACAGTTACTGACTGTACACAATGTCGTTCACTGTGACCGCAGCTATTTACTGAGCAGAATGTCGTTAATCTGTGTCCGCACACACCGACTCTGCACAATGTCTTACAATGTGTACGCAGTCACTGACTGTGCACAATGTCATGCACTGTGTCCGCAGTCACTCAACGTGCACAATGTTATTCACTATGTCCGCAGTCTGTCACTGAGCAGAATGTCTTACACTGTGTCCGCAGTCACTCACTGTGCACAATGTCGTACACAATGTCTGCAGTAAATAAGTGGGCACTATCTCATTCACTGTGTCCACAGTCATTCGCTGAGCAGAATGTCGTACACTGTGTCCGCAGTCATTCTCTACGCACAGTCACGTACACTGTGTCCGCAGTCATTCTCTACGCACAATCACGTACACTGTGTCCGCAGTCATTCTCTACGCACAGTCACGTACACTGTGTCCGCAGTCATTCTCTACGCACAGTCACGTACACTGTGTCCGCAGTCATTCTCTACGCACAATCACGTACACTGTGTCCGCAGTCACTGACTCTGCACAATCTCGTACATAGTGTACACAGTTACTGACTGTACACAGTCGTTCACTGTGACAGCAGCTATTCACTCAGCAGAATGTCGTTACACTGTGTCCGCACACACCGAATCTGCACAATGTCGTACACTGTGCCCGCAGTCATTCACTGCACACAATTACGTACACACTCGCCGTAGTCATTCTCTTTGAACAAAGTCGTACACTTTCTCCGCAGTCACTAACTGTGCACAATGTCGTATAGAGTGTCCGCAGTCTCTAAGTGTGCACTATATCGTACAATGTGTCCGCAGTCATACATTGTGCACAATTACGTACAAACTGCCTGCAGTCACTCACTGTGCAGAATGGCGTATACTGTGTCCGCAGTCACTAAGTGTGCACTATATCGTACAATGTGTCTGCAGTCATTCACTGTGCACAATTACGTACATTCTGCCTGCAGTCATTCACTGCGCACAGTTAAGTACACTCTTGCCATAGTCATTCTCTTTGAAAAATGTCGTACACTTTCTCCGCAGTGACTCACTGTGCACAATGTCGTTTAGAGTGTCCAAAGTCTCTAAGTGTGCACTATATCGAACAATATGTCCGTGGTCATTCACTGTGCACAATCACGTACACACTGCCTGCAGTCACTCACTGTGCACAGTGGCATACACTGTGTCCGCAGTCACTAAGTGTGCACTATGTAGTATACTTGGTCTCTAGTCATTCACTGTGCACAATTATGTACACAATGCCTGCAGTCACTCACTGTGCACAATGGCGTACACTGTGTTCTCAGTATTCACTGTGCACAATTATGTACACACTGACTGTGCACAATGTTGTACACTGTGTCCGCAGTCATTAAGTGTGCACTATGTCATACAATGTGTCTGCAGTCATTCACTGTGCACAATTACGTACACACTGCCTGCAGTCACTCACTGTGCACAATGTGGTACACTGTGTCCGCAGTCACTGACTCTGCACAATCTCGTACATAGTGTACACAGTTAATGACTGTACACAATGTCGTTCACTGTGACCGCAGCTATTCACTGAGCAGAATGTCGTTACACTGTGTCCGCACACACCGACTCTGCACAATGTCTTACAATGTGTACGCAGTCACTGACTGTGCACAATGTCATGCACTGTGTCCGCAGTCACTCAACGTGCACAATGTTGTTCACTATGTCCGCAGTCTCTCACTGAGCAGAATGTCTTACACTGTGTCCGCATTCACTTACTGTGCACAATGTCGTACACAATGTCTGCGGTAAATAAGTGGGCACTATGTCATTCACTGTTTCCACAGTCATTCGCTGAGCAGAATGTTGAACACTGTGTCCGCAGTCATACACTGTGCAGAATTACGTACACACTGCCTGCTGTCACTCACTGTGCAGAATGGCTTACTCTCTGTCCGCAGTCACTGAGTGTGCACTATGTCGTTCATTGTGTCCTCTGTACTTCATCGTGCACAATATCATACACTGTGTCCGCAGTCATTCACTGTGCACAATTACGTACACTTTGGCCGCAGTCATTCTCTTTGAACAATGTCGTACACTTTGTCCGCAGTCACTCACTGTGCACAAAGTCATATACAGTGTCAGCAGTCACTAAGTGTGCACTATGTCATTCACTGTGTTCACAGTCATTCACTGAGCAGAATGTCGTACCCTCTGACTGCAGTCACTGACTGTGCACAATGTAGTACACTGTGTCCGCAGTCACTCACATTCCACAATGTCGATCACTGTATCCGCTCACTCACTCTGTGAACAATATCGTACACTGTGTCTGCAGTCACTCACTGTGCACAATGTCGTATACAGTGTCCGCAGTCACTGAGTGTACACTATGTCGTTCACTGTGTCCAGAGTCATTCACTGAGCACAGTGTCGTACACTGTGTCTGCAGTCAATCAGTGAGCACAATGTCGATAACTGTATCCGCTCCCTCGCTCTGCGCAATGTCGGACATTGTGACCGCAGTCACTGACTGTGCCGAATGTCGTACACTGTGCCCACAGTTATTGTCTGTGCTGAATGTCATGCACTGTGTCCTCAGTCACTGACTGTGCCGAATGTCGTACACTCTGCCTGCAGTCACTCACTGTGAACAATGTCATACACTGTCCGCAGTAATTCTCTGTGCACAATGTCGCACACTATGTCCACAGTCAGTCTCTGTGCACAATGTTGTAAACTGTGTTCCCAGTCACTGACTGTGCACAATGTAGTACACTGTGTCCACAGTCACTCACTCTGTGCAATGTCGTACAATGTGTTCACAGTCATTTACAGTGCACATTTACATAAACACTGCCTGCAGTCATTCTCTGTGCACAATATCGTACACCGTTTCCGCAGTCATTCACTGTGCACAATGTCGTTCATTGTGTCCTCTGTCCTTCATCGTGCAAAATATAGTACACTGTGTCCGCAGTCATACACTGTGCACAATTACGTACACACTGCCTGCAGTCACTCACTGTGCAGAATGGCGTATACTGTGTCCGCAGTCACTCACAGTGCACAATGTCGTACACAGTTTCCGCAGTCACTGAGTGTGCACTTTGTCGTTCAGTGTCCACAGTCATTCACTGAGCACAACCTCGTTCACTGTGTCCGCTCAGTCACTCTGCGCAATGTCGTACATTGTTACCAAAGTCACTGACTGTGCCTAATGTCGTACACTGTGTCTGCAGTCACTCACCACACGCAATGTCGTACACTGCGTCCGCAGTCACTCACTGTGGACAATGCCGTATACAATGTCTGCAGTAAAAAAGTGGGCACTATGTCATTCACTGTGTCCACAGTCATTCGCTGAGCAGAATGTCGTACACTGTGTTCGCAGTCTTTCGCTGTCCACAATGTCGTAATTGTGTCAGCCGTCATTCACTGTGCCGAATGTCGTACACTGTGTCCGCAGTGACTCACTGTGCACAATGTCATATAGAGTGTCCGCAGTCTCTAAGTGTGCACTATATCGTACAATGAGTCCGCAGTCATTCACTGTGCACAATCATGTACACACTGCCTGCAGTTACTCACTGTGCACAATGGCGTACACTGTGTCCGCAGTCACTCACCACGCGCAATGTCGTACACTGCGTCCGCAGTAATTCACTGTGCACAATTACGTACACACTGCCCGCAGTCATTATCTGTGCACAATGTCGTATAGAGTGTCTGCAGTCACTAAGTGTGCACTATATCGTACAATGTGTCCGCAGTCATACACTGTGCACAATTATGTACACACTGCCTGCAGTCACTCACTGTGCAGAATGGCGTATACTGTGTCCACAGTCACTAAGTGTGCACTATGTCGTACAAAGTGTCTGCAGTCATACACTGTGCACAATTATGTACACACTGCCTGCAGTCACTCACTGTGCAGAATGGCGTATACTGTGTCCACAGTCACTAAGTGTGCACTATGTCGTACACTCTGTCTGCAGTCATTCACTGTGCACAATAACATACACTATGTCCACAGTCATTCACTGTGCACAATTACGTAAACTCTGGCCGTCGTCATTCTCTTTGAACTATGTAGTACACTTTGTCCGCAGTCACTTACTGTGCACAATGTCGTACACATTGTCCGCAGTCACTAAGTGTGCCCTGTGCCGTACACTGTGTCAGCAGTCAATCAGGGTGCACAATGTCGTTCACTGTGTCTGTAGTCACTCACTCTGCGCAATGTCGTACACTGTGCTCGCAGTCATTCACTGCTCAGAATTACGTACACTCTCGCCGTAGTAATTCTCTTCGAACAAAGCCGTACACTTTCACCGCAGTCACTAACAGTGCACAATGTCGTATAGAGTGTCCGCAGTCATTCACTGTGCACAATTACGTACACACTGCCCGCAGTCATTATTTGTGCACAATGTCGTATAGAGTGTCTGCAGTCACTAAGTGTGCACAATGTCGTACAATGTGTCTGCAGTCATTCATTGTGCACAATTACATACACACTGCCTGCAGTCACTCACTGTGCACAATTAAGTACATAGTGCCTGCAGTCACTCACTGTGCAGAATGGCGTATACTGTGTCCGCAGTCACTAAGTGTGCACTATGTCGTACACTCTGTCCGCAGTCATTCACTGTGCACAATAACGTACACTATGTCCACAGTCATTCACTGTGCACAATTACGTAAACTCTGGCCGTCGTCATTCTCTTTGAACTATGTAGTACACTTTGTCCGCAGTCACTTACTGTGCACAATGTCGTACACATTGTCCGCAGTCAGTAAGTGTGCCCTGTGTCGTACACTGTGTCAGCAGTCAATCAGTGTGCACAATGTCGTTCACTGTGTCCGTAGTCACTCAATCTGCGCAATGTCGTACACTGTGCTCGCAGTCATTCACTGCTCAGAATTACATACACTCTCGCCGTAGTAATTCTCTTTGAACAAAGCCGTACACTTTCACCGCAGTCACTAACAGTGCACAATGTCGTATAGAGTGTCCGCAGTCATTCACTGTGCACAATTACGTACACACTGCCCACAGTCATTATATGTGCACAATGTCGTATAGAGTGTCTGCAGTCACTAAGTGTGCACAATGTTGTACAATGTGTCTGCAGTCATACACTGCACAATTACGTACACACTGCCTGCAGTCACTCACTGTGCAGAATGGCGTATACTGTGTCCGCAGTCACTAAGTGTGCACTATGTCGTACACTCTGTGCGCAGTCATTCACTGTGCACAATAACGTACACTATGTCCACAGACATTCACTCTGCACAATTACGTAAACTCTTGCTGTCGTCATTCTCTTTGAACTATGTAGTACACTTTGTCCGCAGTCACTTACTGTGCACAATGTCGTACACATTGTCCGCAGTCACTAAGTGTGCCCTGTGTCGTACACTGTGTCAGCAGTCAATCAGGGTGCACAATGTCGTTCACTGTGTCTGTAGTCACTCAATCTGCGCAATGTCGTACACTGTGCTCGCAGTCATTCACTGCTCAGAATTACGTACACTCTCGCCGTAGTAATTCTCTTCGAACAAAGCCGTACACTTTCACCGCAGTCACTAACAGTGCACAATGTCGTATAGAGTGTCCGCAGTCATTCACTGTGCACAATTACGTACACACTGCCCGCAGTCATTATTTGTGCACAATGTCGTATAGAGTGTCTGCAGTCACTAAGTGTGCACAATGTCGTACAATGTGTCTGCAGTCATTCATTGTGCACAATTACATACACACTGCCTGCAGTCACTCACTGTGCACAATTAAGTACATAGTGCCTGCAGTCACTCACTGTGCAGAATGGCGTATACTGTGTCCGCAGTCACTAAGTGTGCACTATGTCGTACACTCTGTCCGCAGTCATTCACTGTGCACAATAACGTACACTATGTCCACAGTCATTCACTGGGCACAATTACGTAAACTCTGGCCGTCGTCATTCTCTTTGAACTATGTAGTACACTTTGTCCGCAGTCACTTACTGTGCACAATGTCGTACACATTGTCCGCAGTCAGTAAGTGTGCCCTGTGTCGTACACTGTGTCAGCAGTCAATCAGTGTGCACAATGTCGTTCACTGTGTCCGTAGTCACTCAATCTGCGCAATGTCGTACACTGTGCTCGCAGTCATTCACTGCTCAGAATTACATACACTCTCGCCGTAGTAATTCTCTTTGAACAAAGCCGTACACTTTCACCGCAGTCACTAACAGTGCACAATGTCGTATAGAGTGTCCGCAGTCATTCACTGTGCACAATTACGTACACACTGCCCACAGTCATTATATGTGCACAATGTCGTATAGAGTGTCTGCAGTCACTAAGTGTGCACAATGTTGTACAATGTGTCTGCAGTCATACACTGCACAATTACGTACACACTGCCTGCAGTCACTCACTGTGCAGAATGGCGTATACTGTGTCCGCAGTCACTAAGTGTGCACTGTGTCGTACACTGTGTCAGCAATCAATCAGTGTGCACAATGTCGTTCACTGTGTCCGTAGTCACTCAATCTGCGCAATGTCGTACACTGTGCTCGCAGTCAATCACTGCTCAGAATTACGTACACTCTCGCCATAGTAATTCTCTTCGAACAAAGCCGTACACTTTCTCCGCAGTCACTAACTGTGCACAATGTCGTATAGAGTGTCCGCAGTCATTCACTGTGCACAATTACGTACACACTGCCCGCAGTCATTATTTGTGCACAATGTCGTATAGAGTGTCCACAGTCACTAAGTGTGCACTATATCGTACAATGAGTCCGCAGTCATTCACTGTGCACAATCATGTACACACTGCCTGCAGTTACTCACTGTGCACAATGGCGTACACTGTGTCCGCAGTCACTCACCACGCGCAATGTCGTACACTGCGTCCGCAGTAATTCACTGTGCACAATTACGTACACACTGCCCGCAGTCATTATCTGTGCACAATGTCGTATAGAGTGTCTGCAGTCACTAAGTGTGCACTATATCGTACAATGTGTCCGCAGTCATACACTGTGCACAATTATGTACACACTGCCTGCAGTCACTCACTGTGCAGAATGGCGTATACTGTGTCCACAGTCACTAAGTGTGCACTATGTCGTACAAAGTGTCTGCAGTCATACACTGTGCACAATTATGTACACACTGCCTGCAGTCACTCACTGTGCAGAATGGCGTATACTGTGTCCACAGTCACTAAGTGTGCACTATGTCGTACACTCTGTCTGCAGTCATTCACTGTGCACAATAACATACACTATGTCCACAGTCATTCACTGTGCACAATTACGTAAACTCTGGCCGTCGTCATTCTCTTTGAACTATGTAGTACACTTTGTCCGCAGTCACTTACTGTGCACAATGTCGTACACATTGTCCGCAGTCACTAAGTGTGCCCTGTGCCGTACACTGTGTCAGCAGTCAATCAGGGTGCACAATGTCGTTCACTGTGTCTGTAGTCACTCACTCTGCGCAATGTCGTACACTGTGCTCGCAGTCATTCACTGCTCAGAATTACGTACACTCTCGCCGTAGTAATTCTCTTCGAACAAAGCCGTACACTTTCACCGCAGTCACTAACAGTGCACAATGTCGTATAGAGTGTCCGCAGTCATTCACTGTGCACAATTACGTACACACTGCCCGCAGTCATTATTTGTGCACAATGTCGTATAGAGTGTCTGCAGTCACTAAGTGTGCACAATGTCGTACAATGTGTCTGCAGTCATTCATTGTGCACAATTACATACACACTGCCTGCAGTCACTCACTGTGCACAATTAAGTACATAGTGCCTGCAGTCACTCACTGTGCAGAATGGCGTATACTGTGTCCGCAGTCACTAAGTGTGCACTATGTCGTACACTCTGTCCGCAGTCATTCACTGTGCACAATAACGTACACTATGTCCACAGTCATTCACTGTGCACAATTACGTAAACTCTGGCCGTCGTCATTCTCTTTGAACTATGTAGTACACTTTGTCCGCAGTCACTTACTGTGCACAATGTCGTACACATTGTCCGCAGTCAGTAAGTGTGCCCTGTGTCGTACACTGTGTCAGCAGTCAATCAGTGTGCACAATGTCGTTCACTGTGTCCGTAGTCACTCAATCTGCGCAATGTCGTACACTGTGCTCGCAGTCATTCACTGCTCAGAATTACATACACTCTCGCCGTAGTAATTCTCTTTGAACAAAGCCGTACACTTTCACCGCAGTCACTAACAGTGCACAATGTCGTATAGAGTGTCCGCAGTCATTCACTGTGCACAATTACGTACACACTGCCCACAGTCATTATATGTGCACAATGTCGTATAGAGTGTCTGCAGTCACTAAGTGTGCACAATGTTGTACAATGTGTCTGCAGTCATACACTGCACAATTACGTACACACTGCCTGCAGTCACTCACTGTGCAGAATGGCGTATACTGTGTCCGCAGTCACTAAGTGTGCACTATGTCGTACACTCTGTGCGCAGTCATTCACTGTGCACAATAACGTACACTATGTCCACAGACATTCACTCTGCACAATTACGTAAACTCTTGCTGTCGTCATTCTCTTTGAACTATGTAGTACACTTTGTCCGCAGTCACTTACTGTGCACAATGTCGTACACATTGTCCGCAGTCACTAAGTGTGCCCTGTGTCGTACACTGTGTCAGCAGTCAATCAGGGTGCACAATGTCGTTCACTGTGTCTGTAGTCACTCAATCTGCGCAATGTCGTACACTGTGCTCGCAGTCATTCACTGCTCAGAATTACGTACACTCTCGCCGTAGTAATTCTCTTCGAACAAAGCCGTACACTTTCACCGCAGTCACTAACAGTGCACAATGTCGTATAGAGTGTCCGCAGTCATTCACTGTGCACAATTACGTACACACTGCCCGCAGTCATTATTTGTGCACAATGTCGTATAGAGTGTCTGCAGTCACTAAGTGTGCACAATGTCGTACAATGTGTCTGCAGTCATTCATTGTGCACAATTACATACACACTGCCTGCAGTCACTCACTGTGCACAATTAAGTACATAGTGCCTGCAGTCACTCACTGTGCAGAATGGCGTATACTGTGTCCGCAGTCACTAAGTGTGCACTATGTCGTACACTCTGTCCGCAGTCATTCACTGTGCACAATAACGTACACTATGTCCACAGTCATTCACTGGGCACAATTACGTAAACTCTGGCCGTCGTCATTCTCTTTGAACTATGTAGTACACTTTGTCCGCAGTCACTTACTGTGCACAATGTCGTACACATTGTCCGCAGTCAGTAAGTGTGCCCTGTGTCGTACACTGTGTCAGCAGTCAATCAGTGTGCACAATGTCGTTCACTGTGTCCGTAGTCACTCAATCTGCGCAATGTCGTACACTGTGCTCGCAGTCATTCACTGCTCAGAATTACATACACTCTCGCCGTAGTAATTCTCTTTGAACAAAGCCGTACACTTTCACCGCAGTCACTAACAGTGCACAATGTCGTATAGAGTGTCCGCAGTCATTCACTGTGCACAATTACGTACACACTGCCCACAGTCATTATATGTGCACAATGTCGTATAGAGTGTCTGCAGTCACTAAGTGTGCACAATGTTGTACAATGTGTCTGCAGTCATACACTGCACAATTACGTACACACTGCCTGCAGTCACTCACTGTGCAGAATGGCGTATACTGTGTCCGCAGTCACTAAGTGTGCACTGTGTCGTACACTGTGTCAGCAATCAATCAGTGTGCACAATGTCGTTCACTGTGTCCGTAGTCACTCAATCTGCGCAATGTCGTACACTGTGCTCGCAGTCAATCACTGCTCAGAATTACGTACACTCTCGCCATAGTAATTCTCTTCGAACAAAGCCGTACACTTTCTCCGCAGTCACTAACTGTGCACAATGTCGTATAGAGTGTCCGCAGTCATTCACTGTGCACAATTACGTACACACTGCCCGCAGTCATTATTTGTGCACAATGTCGTATAGAGTGTCCACAGTCACTAAGTGTGCACTATATCGTACAATGTGTCCGCAGTCATTCACTGTGCACAATTAAGTACACTCGCCATAGTCATTCTCTTTGAAAAATGTCGTACACTTTCTCCGCAGTGACTCACTGTGCACAATGTCGTATAGAGTGTCCGCAGTCCCTAAGTGTGCACTATATCGTATAATGTGTCCGCGGTCAGTCACTGTGCACAATCACGTACACACTGCCTGCAGTCACTCACTGTGCACAATGGCGTACACTGTGTCCGCAGTCGCTAAGTGTGCACTATGTAGTACACTTGTTCTCTAGTCATTCACTGTGCACAATTACGTACAAACTGCCTGCAGTCACTCACTGTGCACAATGGCGTACACTGTGTTCTCAGTATTCACTGTGCAGAATTATGTACACACTGACTGTGCACAATGTTGTACACTGTGTCCGCAGTCACTAAGTGTGCACTATGTCGTACAATGTGTCTGCAGTCATTCACTGTGCACAATTACGTACACACTGCCTGCAGTCACTCACTGTGCACAATATCGTACACTGTGTCCGCAGTCACTAAGTGTGCACTATGTTGTACAATGTGTCTGCAGTCATTCTCTGTGCACAATTACGTACACACTGCCTGCAGTCACTGATTGTGCACAATATCGTACACTGTGTCCGCAGTCACTAAGTGTGCACTATGTCGTACAATGTGTCTGCAGTCATTCACTGTGCACAATTACGTACACACTGCCTGCAGTCACTCACTGTGCACAATGTGGTACACTGTGTCCGCAGTCACTGACTGTGCACAATCTCGTACATAGTGTACACAGTTACTGACTGTACACAATGTCGTTCACTGTGACCTCAGCTATTCACTGAGCAGAATGTCGTTACACTGTGTCCGCACACACCGACTCTGAACAATGTCTTACAATGTGTACGCAGTCACTGACTGTGCACAATGTCATGCACTGTGTCCGCAGTCACTCAACGTGCACAATGTTGTTCACTATGTCCGCAGTCTGTCACTGAGCAGAATGTCTTACACTGTGTCCGCAGTCACTCACTGTGCACAATGTCGTACACAATGTCTGCAGTAAATAAGTGGGCACTATGTCATTCACAGTGTCCACAGTCATTCGCTGAGCAGAATGTCGTAAACTGTGTCCGCAGTCATTCTCTACGCACACTCACGTACACTGTGTCCGTAGTCACTGACTCTGCACAATCTCGTACATAGTGTACACAGTTACTGACTGTACACAATGTCGTTCACTGTGAACGCAGCTATTCACTCAGCAGAATGTTGTTACACTGTGTCCGCACACACCGAATCTGCACAATGTCATACACTGTGCCCGCAGTCATTCACTGCACACAATTACGTACACACTCGCCGTAGTCATTCTCTTTGAACAAGGTCGTACACTTTCTCCGCAGTCACTAACTGTGCACAATGTCGTATAGAGTGTCCGCAGTCACTAAGTGTGCACTATATCGTACAATGTGTCTGCAGTCATTCACTGTGCACAATTACGTACATACTGCCTGCAGTCACTCACTGTGCAGAATGTCGTACAATGTGTCCAGAGTCACTCACTGTGCACAATGTCATACACAGTGTCTGCAGTCAATAAGTGTGCACTATATCGTACACTGTGTCCGCAGTCACTAAGTGTGCACTATGTCGTACACTCTGTCCGCAGTCATTCACTGTGCACAATAACGTACACTATGTCCACAGTCATTCACTGTGCACAATTACGTAAACTCTCGCCATCGTCATTCTCTTTGAACTATGTAGTACACTTTGTCCGCAGTCACTTACTGTGCACAATGTCGTACACATTGTCCGCAGTCAATAAGTGTGCCCTGTGTCGTACACTGTGTCAGCAGTCAATCAGTGTGCACAATGTCGTTCACTGTGTCCGTAGTCACTCAATCTGCGCAATGTCGTACACTGTGCTTGCAGTCAATCACTGCGCACAATACGTACACTCTTGCCGTAGTAATTCTCTTTGAACAAAGCCGTACACTTTCTCCGCAGTCACTAACTGTGCACAATGTCCTATAGAGTGTCTGCAGTCACTAAGTGTGCACTATATCGTACAATGTGCCGCAGTCATTCACTGTGCACAATTACGTACATTCTGCCCGCAGTCATTCACTGTGCACAATTAAGTACACTCTTGCCATAGTCATTCTCTTTGAAAAATGTCGTACAATTTCTCCGCAGTGACTCACTGTGCACAATGTCGTATAGAGCGTCCGCAGTCTCTAACTGTGTACTATAACCTACAATGTGTCCGCGGTCATTCACTGTGCACAATCACGTACACACTGCCTGCAGTCATTCACTGTGCACAATGGCGTACACTGTGTCCGCAGTTACTAAGTGTGCACTATGTAGTACACTTGGTCTCTAGTCGTTCACTGTGCACAATTACATACACACTGCCTGCAGTCACTCACTGTGCACAATGGCGTACAGTGTTCTCAGTATTCACTGTGCAGAATTATGTACACACTGACTGTGCACAATGTTGTACGCTGTGTCCGCAGTCACTAAGTGTGCACTATGTAGTACAATGTGTCTGCAGTCATTCACTGTGCACAATTACGTACACACTGCCTGCAGTCACTCACTGTGCACAATGTGGTACACTTTGTCCGCAGTCACTGACTGTGCACAATCTCGTACATAGTGTACACAGTTACTGACTGTACACAATGTCGTTCACTGTGACCTCAGCTATTCACTGAGCAGAATGTCGTTACACTGTGTCCGCACACACCGACTCTGCACAATGTTTTACAATGTGTACACAGTCACTGACTGTGCACAATGTCATGCACTGTGTCCACAGTCACTCAACGTGCACAATGTTGTTCACTATGTCCGCAGTCTTTCACTGAGCAGAATGTCTTACACTGTGTCCGCAGTCACTCACTGTGCACAATGTCGTACACAATGTCTGCAGTAAATAAGTGGGCACTATGTCATTCACTGTGTCCACAGTCATTCGCTGAGCAGAATGTCGTAAACTGTGTCCGCAGTCATTCTCTACGCACACTCACGTACACTGTGTCCGTAGTCACTGACTCTGCACAATCTCGTACATAGTGTACACAGTTACTGACTGTACACAATGTCGTTCACTGTGATCGCAGCTATTCACTCAGCAGAATGTCGTTACACTGTGTCCGCACACACCGAATCTGCACAATGTCATACACTGTGCCCGCAGTCATTCACTGCACACAATTACGTACACACTCGCCGTAGTCATTCTCTTTGAACAAAGTCGTACACTTTCTCCGCAGTCACTAACTGTGCACAATGTCGTATAGAGTGTCCGCAGTCACTAAGTGTGCACTATATCGTACAATGTGTCCACAGTCATTCGCTGTCCATGATGTCGTACATGGTGTCAGCTGTCATTCACTGTGCTGAATGTTGAACACAGTGGCCACAGTCATTCACTGTGCTGAATGTCGAAAACAGTGTCCGCAGTGATTCACTGTGCCGAATATCATACACTATATCATCAGTCATTCACTGTGCACAAAGTCTTACACTGTACGCAGCCATTCACCAGGTACAATGTCGTACACTGTACCCGCAGTCATTCACAGTGAACAATGTTGTACGCAGTGTCCGCATTCATTCATCGTGCAAAATGTCAAACACTTTGTCCACAGTTATTCACTGTGCACAATTACGTACATTCTGCCCGCAGTCATTCTCTGTGCACAATGTCGTACACAGTGTCCGCAGTCACTAAGTGTGCCCTGTGTCGTACACTGTGTCAGCAGTCAATCACTGCGCACAATTACGTACCCTCTCGCCGTAGTCATTCTCTTTGAACAAAGTCATACACTTTCTCCGCAGTCACTAACTGTGCACAATGTCGTATAGAGTGTCCGCAGTCACTAAGTGTGCACTATATCGTACAATGTGTCCGCAGTCATTCACTGTGCACAATTACGTACATTCTGCCTGCAGTCATTCACTGTGAACTATATCGTACACTGTGTCCGCAGTCATTCACTGTGCACAATTACATACACTTTTGCCGCAGTCATTCTCTTTGAACAATGTTGTACACTTTGTCCGCAGTCACTCACTGTGCACAAAGTCGTACACAGTGTCTGCAGTCACTAAGTGTGCACTATGTCATTCACTGTGTTCACAGTCATTCACTGAGCAGAATGTCGTACCCTGGGACAGCAGTCACTGACTGTGCACAATGTAGTACACTGTGTCCGCAGTCACTCACAGTCCACAATGTCGATCACTGTATCTGCTCACTCACTCTGTGAACAATAACGTACACTGTGTCTGCTGTCACTCACTGTACACAATGTCGTATACAGAACGCTGTCACTGAGTGTACACTATGTTGTACACTGTGTCCAGAGTTATTCACCGAGCACAGTGTCGTACACTGTGTCTGCAGTCAATCAGTGAGCACAATGTCGATAACTGTATCCGCTTACTCACACTGCGCAATGTCGGACATTGTGACCGCAGTCACTGACTGTGCCGAATGTCGCACACTGTGTCCACAGTTCTTGTCTGTGCTGAATGTCGTACACTGTGTCCGCAGTCATTCGCTGAGCAGCATGTCATACCCTCTGCCTGCAGTCACTCACTGTGAACAATGTACTACACTGCCTACAGTCAGTCTCTGTGCACAATGTTGTACACTTTGTTCCCAGTTACTGACTGTGCACAATGTAGTACACTGTGTCCACAGTCACTCACTCTGTGCAATGTCGTACAATGTGTCCACAGTCAATTACTGTGCACACTTACGTAAACACTGCCTGCAGTCATTCTCTGTGCACAATATCGTACACTGTGCCCGCAGTCATTCACTGTGCACAATTACGTACACTCTCGCCGCAGTCATTCTCTTTGAACAATGTCGTACACTTTGTCCGCAGTCACTCACTGTGCACAAAGTCGTATACAGTGTCAGCAGTCACTAAGTGTGCACTATGTCATTCACTGTGTTCACAGTCATTCACTGAGCAGAATGTAGTACCCTCTGACAGCAGTCACTGACTGTGCACAATGTAGTACACTGTGTCCGCAGTCATTCACTGTGCGCAATTACGTACATTCTGCCCGCAGTCATTCACTGTGCACATTTACGTACACTTTCTCCGCAGTCACTCACTGTGCACAATGTCATATAGAATGTCCGCAGTCACTAAGTGTGCACAGTGCCATTCTCTGTGTCTGGAGTCATTCACTGAGCAGAATGTCGTACACTCTTCTTGCAATCACTCACTGTGCACAATATCCTAAAATGTGTCCACAGTCATTCACTGAGCACAATGTCGTACACTGTGTCCGCAGTCATTCACTGTCAACAATGTCATACACAGTGTCCACAGTCACTGAGTGTGCACTATGTTGTACACTGTGTCCGCAGTCACTTACTGTGCACAACGTCGTACACAGTGTCCGCAGTCACTAAGTGTGCCCTGTGTTGTACACTGTGTCAGCAGTCAATCAGAGTGCACAATGTCATTCACTGTGTCCGTAGTCACTCAATCTGTGCAATGTCGTACACTGTGCCCGCAGTCATTCACTGTGCACAATTACGTACACTCTTGCCGTAGTCATTCCCTTTGAAAAATGTCGTACACTTTCTCCGCAGTCACTCACTGTGCACAATGTTGTATAGAATGTCCGCAGTCACTAAGTGTGCACTATATCGTACAATGTGTCCGCAGGCATTCAATGTGCACAATTACGTACACACCGCCTGCAGTCACTGACTGTGCACAATATCATACACAGTGTCTGCAGTTACTGAGTGTGCACTATATCGTACAATGTGTCCACAGTCATTCACTGTGCACAATTACGTACATTCTGCACGCAGTCATTCACTGTGCACAATTACGTACATTCTGCCCGCAGTCATTCACTGTGCACAATTACGTACACTTTCTCCGCAGTCACTCACTATGCACAATGTCATATAGAATGTCCGCAGTCACTAAGTGTGCACTATATCGTACAATGTGTCCGCAGTCATTGTCTGTGCACAATTACGTACATTCTCGCCGCAGTCATTCTCTTTGAACAATGTAGTACACTTTGTCCGCAGTCATTCACTGTGCACAAAGTCGTACACAGTGTCTGCAGTCACTAAGTGTGCAGTATGTCTTACAATGTGTCCGCAGTCATTCACTGTGCACCATTACGTACACACTGCCTGCAGTCATTCACTAAGCACAATGTCGTACACTGTGTCCGCAGTCATTCACTCTGCACAATTACGTACACTCTGCCCGCAGTCATTCTCTGTGCACAATATCGTACACTGCGTCCGCAGTCATTCAATGTGCACAATTACGTACACTCTCGCCGCAGTCATTCTCTTTGAACAATGTCGTACACTTTGTCCGCAGTCACTCACTGTGCACAAAGTCGTATACAGTGTCAGCAGTCACTAAGTGTGCACTATGTCATTCACTGTGTTCACAGTCATTCACTGAGCAGAATGTAGTACCCTCTGACAGCAGTCACTGACTGTGCACAATGTAGTACACTGTGTCCGCAGTCATTCACTGTGCGCAATTACGTACATTCTGCCCGCAGTCATTCACTGTGCACATTTACGTACACTTTCTCCGCAGTCACTCACTGTGCACAATGTCATATAGAATGTCCGCAGTCACTAAGTGTGCACAGTGCCATTCTCTGTGTCTGGAGTCATTCACTGAGCAGAATGTCGTACACTCTTCTTGCAATCACTCACTGTGCACAATATCCTAAAATGTGTCCACAGTCATTCACTGAGCACAATGTCGTACACTGTGTCCGCAGTCATTCACTGTCAACAATGTCATACACAGTGTCCACAGTCACTGAGTGTGCACTATGTTGTACACTGTGTCCGCAGTCACTTACTGTGCACAATGTCGTACACAGTGTCCGCAGTCACTAAGTGTGCCCTGTGTTGTACACTGTGTCAGCAGTCAATCAGAGTGCACAATGTCATTCACTGTGTCCGTAGTCACTCAATCTGTGCAATGTCGTACACTGTGCCCGCAGTCATTCACTGTGCACAATTACGTACACTCTTGCCGTAGTCATTCCCTTTGAAAAATGTCGTACACTTTCTCCGCAGTCACTCACTGTGCACAATGTTGTATAGAATGTCCGCAGTCACTAAGTGTGCACTATATCGTACAATGTGTCCGCAGGCATTCAATGTGCACAATTACGTACACACCGCCTGCAGTCACTGACTGTGCACAATATCATACACAGTGTCTGCAGTTACTGAGTGTGCACTATATCGTACAATGTGTCCACAGTCATTCACTGTGCACAATTACGTACATTCTGCACGCAGTCATTCACTGTGCACAATTACGTACATTCTGCCCGCAGTCATTCACTGTGCACAATTACGTACACTTTCTCCGCAGTCACTCACTATGCACAATGTCATATAGAATGTCCGCAGTCACTAAGTGTGCACTATATCGTACAATGTGTCCGCAGTCAATCACTGCGCACAATTACGTACCCTCTCGCCGTAGTCATTCTCTTTGAACAAAGTCATACACTTTCTCCGCAGTCACTAACTGTGCACAATGTCGTATAGAGTGTCCGCAGTCACTAAGTGTGCACTATTTCGTACAATGTGTCCGCAGTCATTCACTGTGCACAATTACGTACATTCTGCCTGCAGTCATTCACTGTGAACTATATCGTACACTGTGTCCGCAGTCATTCACTGTGCACAATTACATACACTTTTGCTGCAGTCATTCTCTTTGAACAATGTTGTACACTTTGTCCGCAGTCACTCACTGTGCACAAAGTCGTACACAGTGTCTGCAGTCACTAAGTGTGCACTATGTCATTCACTGTGTTCACAGTCATTCACTGAGCAGAATGTCGTACCCTGGGACAGCAGTCACTGACTGTGCACAATGTAGTACACTGTGTCCGCAGTCACTCACAGTCCACAATGTCGATCACTGTATCTGCTCACTCACTCTGTGAACAATAACGTACACTGTGTCTGCTGTCACTCACTGTACACAATGTCGTATACAGAACGCTGTCACTGAGTGTACACTATGTTGTACACTGTGTCCAGAGTTATTCACCGAGCACAGTGTCGTACACTGTGTCTGCAGTCAATCAGTGAGCACAATGTCGATAACTGTATCCGCTTACTCACACTGCGCAATGTCGGACATTGTGACCGCAGTCACTGACTGTGCCGAATGTCGCACACTGTGTCCACAGTTCTTGTCTGTGCTGAATGTCGTACACTGTGTCCGCAGTCATTCGCTGAGCAGCATGTCATACCCTCTGCCTGCAGTCACTCACTGTGAACAATGTACTACACTGCCTACAGTCAGTCTCTGTGCACAATGTTGTACACTTTGTTCCCAGTTACTGACTGTGCACAATGTAGTACACTGTGTCCACAGTCACTCACTCTGTGCAATGTCGTACAATGTGTCCACAGTCAATTACTGTGCACACTTACGTAAACACTGCCTGCAGTCATTCTCTGTGCACAATATCGTACACTGTGCCCGCAGTCATTCACTGTGCACAATTACGTACACTCTCGCCGCAGTCATTCTCTTTGAACAATGTCGTACACTTTGTCCGCAGTCACTCACTGTGCACAAAGTCGTATACAGTGTCAGCAGTCACTAAGTGTGCACTATGTCATTCACTGTGTTCACAGTCATTCACTGAGCAGAATGTAGTACCCTCTGACAGCAGTCACTGACTGTGCACAATGTAGTACACTGTGTCCGCAGTCATTCACTGTGCGCAATTACGTACATTCTGCCCGCAGTCATTCACTGTGCACATTTACGTACACTTTCTCCGCAGTCACTCACTGTGCACAATGTCATATAGAATGTCCGCAGTCACTAAGTGTGCACAGTGCCATTCTCTGTGTCTGGAGTCATTCACTGAGCAGAATGTCGTACACTCTTCTTGCAATCACTCACTGTGCACAATATCCTAAAATGTGTCCACAGTCATTCACTGAGCACAATGTCGTACACTGTGTCCGCAGTCATTCACTGTCAACAATGTCATACACAGTGTCCACAGTCACTGAGTGTGCACTATGTTGTACACTGTGTCCGCAGTCACTTACTGTGCACAACGTCGTACACAGTGTCCGCAGTCACTAAGTGTGCCCTGTGTTGTACACTGTGTCAGCAGTCAATCAGAGTGCACAATGTCATTCACTGTGTCCGTAGTCACTCAATCTGTGCAATGTCGTACACTGTGCCCGCAGTCATTCACTGTGCACAATTACGTACACTCTTGCCGTAGTCATTCCCTTTGAAAAATGTCGTACACTTTCTCCGCAGTCACTCACTGTGCACAATGTTGTATAGAATGTCCGCAGTCACTAAGTGTGCACTATATCGTACAATGTGTCCGCAGGCATTCAATGTGCACAATTACGTACACACCGCCTGCAGTCACTGACTGTGCACAATATCATACACAGTGTCTGCAGTTACTGAGTGTGCACTATATCGTACAATGTGTCCACAGTCATTCACTGTGCACAATTACGTACATTCTGCACGCAGTCATTCACTGTGCACAATTACGTACATTCTGCCCGCAGTCATTCACTGTGCACAATTACGTACACTTTCTCCGCAGTCACTCACTATGCACAATGTCATATAGAATGTCCGCAGTCACTAAGTGTGCACTATATCGTACAATGTGTCCGCAGTCATTGTCTGTGCACAATTACGTACATTCTCGCCGCAGTCATTCTCTTTGAACAATGTAGTACACTTTGTCCGCAGTCATTCACTGTGCACAAAGTCGTACACAGTGTCTGCAGTCACTAAGTGTGCAGTATGTCTTACAATGTGTCCGCAGTCATTCACTGTGCACCATTACGTACACACTGCCTGCAGTCATTCACTAAGCACAATGTCGTACACTGTGTCCGCAGTCATTCACTCTGCACAATTACGTACACTCTGCCCGCAGTCATTCTCTGTGCACAATATCGTACACTGCGTCCGCAGTCATTCAATGTGCACAATTACGTACACTCTCGCCGCAGTCATTCTCTTTGAACAATGTCGTACACTTTGTCCGCAGTCACTCACTGTGCACAAAGTCGTATACAGTGTCAGCAGTCACTAAGTGTGCACTATGTCATTCACTGTGTTCACAGTCATTCACTGAGCAGAATGTAGTACCCTCTGACAGCAGTCACTGACTGTGCACAATGTAGTACACTGTGTCCGCAGTCATTCACTGTGCGCAATTACGTACATTCTGCCCGCAGTCATTCACTGTGCACATTTACGTACACTTTCTCCGCAGTCACTCACTGTGCACAATGTCATATAGAATGTCCGCAGTCACTAAGTGTGCACAGTGCCATTCTCTGTGTCTGGAGTCATTCACTGAGCAGAATGTCGTACACTCTTCTTGCAATCACTCACTGTGCACAATATCCTAAAATGTGTCCACAGTCATTCACTGAGCACAATGTCGTACACTGTGTCCGCAGTCATTCACTGTCAACAATGTCATACACAGTGTCCACAGTCACTGAGTGTGCACTATGTTGTACACTGTGTCCGCAGTCACTTACTGTGCACAATGTCGTACACAGTGTCCGCAGTCACTAAGTGTGCCCTGTGTTGTACACTGTGTCAGCAGTCAATCAGAGTGCACAATGTCATTCACTGTGTCCGTAGTCACTCAATCTGTGCAATGTCGTACACTGTGCCCGCAGTCATTCACTGTGCACAATTACGTACACTCTTGCCGTAGTCATTCCCTTTGAAAAATGTCGTACACTTTCTCCGCAGTCACTCACTGTGCACAATGTTGTATAGAATGTCCGCAGTCACTAAGTGTGCACTATATCGTACAATGTGTCCGCAGGCATTCAATGTGCACAATTACGTACACACCGCCTGCAGTCACTGACTGTGCACAATATCATACACAGTGTCTGCAGTTACTGAGTGTGCACTATATCGTACAATGTGTCCACAGTCATTCACTGTGCACAATTACGTACATTCTGCACGCAGTCATTCACTGTGCACAATTACATACATTCTGCCCGCAGTCATTCACTGTGCACAATTACGTACACTTTCTCCGCAGTCACTCACTATGCACAATGTCATATAGAATGTCCGCAGTCACTAAGTGTGCACTATATCGTACAATGTGTCCGCAGTCATTGTCTGTGCACAATTACGTACATTCTCGCCGCAGTCATTCTCTTTGAACAATGTAGTACACTTTGTCCGCAGTCATTCACTGTGCACAATGTCGTATAGAGTGTCCGCAGTCACTAAGTGTGCACTATATCGTACAATGTGTCCGCAGGCATTCAATGTGCACAATTACGTACACACCGCCTGCAGTCACTGACTGTGCACAATATCATACACAGTGTCTGCAGTTACTGAGTGTGCACTATATCGTACAATGTGTCCACAGTCATTCACTGTGCACAATTACGTACATTCTGCACGCAGTCATTCACTGTGCACAATTACGTACATTCTGCCCGCAGTCATTCACTGTGCACAATTACGTACACTTTCTCCGCAGTCACTCACTATGCACAATGTCATATAGAATGTCCGCAGTCACTAAGTGTGCACTATATCGTACAATGTGTCCGCAGTCATTGTCTGTGCACAATTACGTACATTCTCGCCGCAGTCATTCTCTTTGAACAATGTAGTACACTTTGTCCGCAGTCATTCACTGTGCACAAAGTCGTACACAGTGTCTGCAGTCACTAAGTGTGCAGTATGTCTTACAATGTGTCCGCAGTCATTCACTGTGCACCATTACGTACACACTGCCTGCAGTCATTCACTAAGCACAATGTCGTACACTGTGTCCGCAGTCATTCACTCTGCACAATTACGTACACTCTGCCCGCAGTCATTCTCTGTGCACAATATCGTACACTGCGTCCGCAGTCATTCAATGTGCACAATTACGTACACTCTCGCCGCAGTCATTCTCTTTGAACAATGTCGTACACTTTGTCCGCAGTCACTCACTGTGCACAAAGTCGTATACAGTGTCAGCAGTCACTAAGTGTGCACTATGTCATTCACTGTGTTCACAGTCATTCACTGAGCAGAATGTAGTACCCTCTGACAGCAGTCACTGACTGTGCACAATGTAGTACACTGTGTCCGCAGTCATTCACTGTGCGCAATTACGTACATTCTGCCCGCAGTCATTCACTGTGCACATTTACGTACACTTTCTCCGCAGTCACTCACTGTGCACAATGTCATATAGAATGTCCGCAGTCACTAAGTGTGCACAGTGCCATTCTCTGTGTCTGGAGTCATTCACTGAGCAGAATGTCGTACACTCTTCTTGCAATCACTCACTGTGCACAATATCCTAAAATGTGTCCACAGTCATTCACTGAGCACAATGTCGTACACTGTGTCCGCAGTCATTCACTGTCAACAATGTCATACACAGTGTCCACAGTCACTGAGTGTGCACTATGTTGTACACTGTGTCCGCAGTCACTTACTGTGCACAATGTCGTACACAGTGTCCGCAGTCACTAAGTGTGCCCTGTGTTGTACACTGTGTCAGCAGTCAATCAGAGTGCACAATGTCATTCACTGTGTCCGTAGTCACTCAATCTGTGCAATGTCGTACACTGTGCCCGCAGTCATTCACTGTGCACAATTACGTACACTCTTGCCGTAGTCATTCCCTTTGAAAAATGTCGTACACTTTCTCCGCAGTCACTCACTGTGCACAATGTTGTATAGAATGTCCGCAGTCACTAAGTGTGCACTATATCGTACAATGTGTCCGCAGGCATTCAATGTGCACAATTACGTACACACCGCCTGCAGTCACTGACTGTGCACAATATCATACACAGTGTCTGCAGTTACTGAGTGTGCACTATATCGTACAATGTGTCCACAGTCATTCACTGTGCACAATTACGTACATTCTGCACGCAGTCATTCACTGTGCACAATTACGTACATTCTGCCCGCAGTCATTCACTGTGCACAATTACGTACACTTTCTCCGCAGTCACTCACTATGCACAATGTCATATAGAATGTCCGCAGTCACTAAGTGTGCACTATATCGTACAATGTGTCCGCAGTCATTGTCTGTGCACAATTACGTACATTCTCGCCGCAGTCATTCTCTTTGAACAATGTAGTACACTTTGTCCGCAGTCATTCACTGTGCACAAAGTCGTACACAGTGTCTGCAGTCACTAAGTGTGCAGTATGTCTTACAATGTGTCCGCAGTCATTCACTGTGCACCATTACGTACACACTGCCTGCAGTCATTCACTAAGCACAATGTCGTACACTGTGTCCGCAGTCATTCACTCTGCACAATTACGTACACTCTGCCCGCAGTCATTCTCTGTGCACAATATCGTACACTGCGTCCGCAGTCATTCAATGTGCACAATTACGTACACTCTCGCCGCAGTCATTCTCTTTGAACAATGTCGTACACTTTGTCCGCAGTCACTCACTGTGCACAAAGTCGTATACAGTGTCAGCAGTCACTAAGTGTGCACTATGTCATTCACTGTGTTCACAGTCATTCACTGAGCAGAATGTAGTACCCTCTGACAGCAGTCACTGACTGTGCACAATGTAGTACACTGTGTCCGCAGTCATTCACTGTGCGCAATTACGTACATTCTGCCCGCAGTCATTCACTGTGCACATTTACGTACACTTTCTCCGCAGTCACTCACTGTGCACAATGTCATATAGAATGTCCGCAGTCACTAAGTGTGCACAGTGCCATTCTCTGTGTCTGGAGTCATTCACTGAGCAGAATGTCGTACACTCTTCTTGCAATCACTCACTGTGCACAATGTCCTAAAATGTGTCCACAGTCATTCACTGAGCACAATGTCGTACACTGTGTCCGCAGTCATTCACTGTCAACAATGTCATACACAGTGTCCACAGTCACTGAGTGTGCACTATGTTGTACACTGTGTCCGCAGTCACTTACTGTGCACAACGTCGTACACAGTGTCCGCAGTCACTAAGTGTGCCCTGTGTTGTACACTGTGTCAGCAGTCAATCAGAGTGCACAATGTCATTCACTGTGTCCGTAGTCACTCAATCTGTGCAATGTCGTACACTTTCTCCGCAGTCACTCACTGTGCACAATGTTGTATAGAATGTCCGCAGTCACTAAGTGTGCACTATATCGTACAATGTGTCCGCAGGCATTCAATGTGCACAATTACGTACACACCGCCTGCAGTCACTGACTGTGCACAATATCATACACAGTGTCTGCAGTTACTGAGTGTGCACTATATCGTACAATGTGTCCACAGTCATTCACTGTGCACAATTACGTACATTCTGCACGCAGTCATTCACTGTGCACAATTACGTACATTCTGCCCGCAGTCATTCACTGTGCACAATTACGTACACTTTCTCCGCAGTCACTCACTATGCACAATGTCATATAGAATGTCCGCAGTCACTAAGTGTGCACTATATCGTACAATGTGTCCGCAGTCATTGTCTGTGCACAATTACGTACATTCTCGCCGCAGTCATTCTCTTTGAACAATGTAGTACACTTTGTCCGCAGTCACTCACTGTGCACAAAGTCGTCCACAGTGTCTGCAGTCACTAAGTGTGCAGTATGTCTTACAATGTGTCCGCAGTCATTCACTGTGCACCATTACGTACACACTGCCTGCAGTCATTCACTAAGCACAATGTCGTACACTGTGTCCGCAGTCATTCACTCTGCACAATTACGTACACTCTGCCCGCAGTCATTCTCTGTGCACAATATCGTACACTGCGTCCGCAGTCATTCAATGTGCACAATTACGTACACTCTTGCCGTAGTCATTCCCTTTGAAAAATGTCGTACACTTTCTCCGCAGTCACTCACTGTGCACAATATTGTATAGAATGTCCGCAGTCACTAAGTGTGCACTATATCGTACAATGTGTCTGCAGGCATTCACTGTTCACAATTATGTACACACCGCCTGCAGTCACTGACTGTGCACAATATCATACACAGTGTCTGCAGTTACTGAGTGTGCACTATATCGTACAATGTGTCCACAGTCATTCACTGTGCACAATTACGTACATACTGCCTGCAGTCACTCACTGTGCAGAAAGTCGTACAATGAGTCCGCAGTCACTCACTGTGCACAATGTCGCATACAGTGTCTGCAGTCACTGAGTGTGCACTATATGGTACACTGTGTCCGCAGTCAATGAGTGAGCACAATGTCGTTCACTGTGTCCGCTCACTCGCTCTGCGCAATGTCGTACACAGTGTCCGCAGTATTCACTGTGCACAATTATGTACACACTGCCTGCAGTCACGGACTGTGCACAATGTTGTACACTGTGTCCACAGTCACTAAGAGTGCACAATGTCGTACACAGTGTCCGCAGTCACTAAGTGTGCCCTGTGTTGTACACTGTGTCAGCAGTCAATCAGAGTGCACAATGTCATTCACTGTGTCCGTAGTCACTCAATCTGTGCAATGTTGTACACTGTGCCCGCAGTCATTCACTGTGCACAATTACGTACACACTTGCCGTAGTCATTCCCTTTGAAAAATGTCATACACTTTCTCCGCAGACACTCACTGTGCACAATGTCATATAGAATGTCTGCAGTCACTAAGTGTGCACAGTGCCATTCTCTGTGTCTGGAGTCATTCACTGAGCAGAATGTCGTACAATGAGTCCGCAGTCACTCACTGTGCACAATGTCGTACAATGAGTCCGCAGTCACTCACTGTGCACAATGTCGTATACAGTGTCTGCAGTCACTGAGTGTGCACTATATCGTACACAGTGTCCGCAGTCAATGAGTGAGCACAATGTCGTTCACTGTGTCCGCTCACTCGCTCTGCGCAATGTCGTACACTGCGTCCGCAGAATACACTGTGCACAATTATGTACACACTGCCTGCAGTCACGGACTGTGCACAATGTTGTACACTGTGTCCACAGTCACTAAGAGTGCACTATGTCGTACAATCTGTCTACAGTCATTCACTGTGCACAATTACGCACACACTGCCTGCAGTCACTCAGCATGCACAATGTTGTACACTGTGTCCGCAGTCACTGACTGTGCACAATGTCGTTCACTGTGACCGCATCTATTCACTGAGCAGAATGTCATTACACTGTGTCCGCACACACCGACTCTGCACAATGTCGTATAGAGTGTCCGCAGTCACTAAGTGTGCACTATATCGTACAATGTGTCCGCAGTCATTCATTGTGCACAATTACGTACACTCTCGCCGCAGTCATTCTCTTTGAACAATGTGGTACACTTTGTCCGCAGTCACTCACTGTGCACAAAGTCGTACACAGTGTCTGCAGTCACTAAGTGTGCACTATGTCTTACAATGTGTCCGCAGTCATTCACTGTGCACCATTACGTACACACTGCCTGCAGTCATTCACTAAGCACAATGTCGTACACTGTGTCCGCAGTCATTCACTCTGCACAATTACGTACACTCTGCCCGCAGTCACTCACTGTGCACAATTACGTACACAACGCCTGCAGTCACTGACTGTGCACAATATCATACACAGTGTCTGCAGTTACTGAGTGTGCACTATATCGTACAATGTGTCCGCAGTCATTCACTGTGCACAATTACGTACATTCTGCCCGCAGTCATTCACTGTGCACAATTACGTACACTTTCTCCGCAGTCACTCACTATGCACAATGTCATATAGAATGTCCGCAGTCACTAAGTGTGCACTAATTCGTACAATGTGTCCGCAGTCATTGTCTGTGCACAATTACGTACATTCTCACCGCAGTCATTCTCTTTGAACAATGTAGTACACTTTGTCCGCAGTCACTCACTGTGCACAAAGTCGTACACAGTGTCTGCAGTCACTAAGTGTGCATTATGTCTTACAATGTGTCCGCAGTCATTCACTGTGCACCATTACGTACACACTGCCTGCAGTCATTCACTAAGCACAATGTCGTACATTGTGTCCGCAGTCATTCACTCTGCACAATTACGTACACTCTGCCCGCAGTCATTCTCTGTGCACAATATCGTACACTGCGTCCGCAGTCATTCACTGTGCACAGTTATGTACACTCTCGCCGCAGTCATTCACTAAGCACAATGTCGTACACTGTGTCCGCAGTCACTAAGTCTGCACAATGTCGTATAGAGTGTCCGCAGTCACTAAGTGTGCACTATATCGCACAATGTGTCCGCTGTCATTCACTGTGCACAATTACGTACATACTGCCTGCAGTCACTGATTGTGCACAATATCGTACACTGTGTCCGCAGTCACTAAGTGTGCACTATGTCGGACAATGTGTCCACAGTCATTCACTGTGCACAATTACGTACATACTGCCTGCAGTCACTCACTGTGCAGAATGTTGTACAATGTGTCCGCAGTCATTCACTGTGCACAATTACGTACATTCTGCCCGCAGTCATTCACTGTGCACAATTATGTACACTCTTGCCGTAGTCATTCTCTTTGAAAAATGTTGTACACTTTCTCAGCAGTCACTCACTGTGCACAATGTCGTATACAGTGTCCGCAGTCACTGAGTGTGCACTATGTTGTACACTGTATCCGCAGTCACTTACTGTGCACAATGTCGTACACAGTGTCCGCAGTCACTAAGTGTGCCCTGTGTCGTACACTGTGTCAGCAGTCAATCAGTGTGCACAATGTCGTTCACTGTGTCCGTAGTCACTCAATCTGTGCAATGTCGTACACTGTGCCTGCAGTCATTCACTGTGGACAATTACGTACACTCTTGCCGTAGTCATTCCCTTTGAAAAATGTCGTACACTTTCTCCGCAGTCACTCACTGTGCACAATGTTGTATAGAATGTCCGCAGTCACTAAGTGCGCACTATATCGTACAATGTGTCCGCAGGTATTCACTGTGCACAATTACGTACACACCGCCTGCAGTCACTGACTGTGCACAATATCATACACAGTGTCTGCAGTTACTGAGTGTGCACTATATCGTACAATGTGTCCACAGTCATTCACTGTGCACAATTACGTACATACTGCCTGCAGTCACTCACTGTGCAGAAAGTCGTACAATGAGTCCGCAGTCACTCACTGTGCACAATGTCGCATACAGTGTCTGCAGTCACTGAGTGTGCACTATATCGTACACTGTGTCCGCAGTCAATGAGTGAGCACAATGTCGTTCACTGTGTCCGCTCACTCGCTCTGCGCAATGTCGTACACAATGTCGGCAGTATTCACTGTGCACAATTATGTACACACTGCCTGCAGTCACGGACTGTGCACAATGTTGTACACTGTGTCCACAGTTACAAAGAGTGCACAATGTCGTACACAGTGTCCGCAGTCACTAAGTGTGCCCTGTGTTGTACACTGTGTCAGCAGTCAATCAGAGTGCACAATGTCATTCACTGTGTCCGTAGTCACTCAATCTGTGCAATGTTGTACACTGTGCCCGCAGTCATTCACTGTGCACAATCACGTACATTCTGCCCGCAGTCATTCACTGTGCACAATTACGTACACTTTCTCCGCAGTCACTCACTATGCACAATGTCATATAGAATGTCCGCAGTCACTAAGTGTGCACTATATCGTACAATGTGTCCGCAGTCATTGTCTGTGCACAATTACGTACAATGTGTCTGCAGTCATTCACTGTACACAATTACGTACACACTGCCCGCAGTCATTATCTGTGCACAATTTTCGTATAGAGTGTCTGCAGTCACTAAGTGTGCACTATGTCGTACAATGTGTCCGCAGTCATTCACTGTGCACAATTACGTACACTTTGTCCGCAGTCACTCACTGTGCACAAAGTCATATACAGTGTCTGCATTCACTAAGTGTGCACTATGTCGTACAATGTGTCCACAGTCATTCGCTGAGCAGAATGTCGTACACTGTGTCCGCAGTCATTCGCTGTCCACAATGTCGTATATTGTGTCATCCGTCATTCACTGTGCCGAATGTTGAACACAGTGTCCACAGTCATTCACTGTGCTGAATATCGAAAACAGTGTCCGCAGTGATTCACTGTGCCGAATATCGTACACTATATCATCAGTCATTCACTGTGCACAGTCTTACACTGTCCGCAGCCATTCACCAGGTACAATGTCATACACTGTACCCGCAGTCATTCACAGTGAACAATGTTGTACGCAGTGTCCGCAGTCATTCATCGTGCAAAATGTCAAACACTGCGTCCGCAGTCATTCACTGTGCACAATTACGTACACTCTGCCCACAGTCATTCTCTATGCGCAATTACGTACACAGTGTCCACAGTCATTCACTCTGCACAATTACCTACATTCTGCCCGCAGTCATTCTCTGTGCACAATATCGTACACTTTGTCCACAGTCATTCACTGTGCACAATTACCTACACTCTCGCCGCAGTCATTTCCTTTGAACAATGTCGTACACTGTGTCCGCAGTAATTCACTGAGCAAAATGTCGTACACTGTGTCCGCAGTCACTAAGTGTGCACAATGCCATTCTCTGTGTCTGGAGTCATTCACTGAGCAGAATGTGGTACACTTTGCTTGCAATCACTCACTGTCAACAATGTCGTACACAGTGTCCGCAGTCATTGAGTGTGCACTATGTTGTACACTGTGTCCGCAGTCACTGACTGTGCACAATATCATACACAGTGTCCGCAGTCACTGAGTGTGCACTATGTTGTACACTGTGTCTGCAGTAATTCACTGAGCACAATGTCGTACACTCTTGCCGTCGTCATTATCTTTCAACAATGTCGTACACTTTCTCCACAGTGACTCACTGTGCACAATGTAGTATAGAGTGTCTGCAGTCACTAAGTGTGCACTATGTCGTAAAATGTGTCCACAGTCATTCACTGAGCACAATTACGTACACACTCGCCGTAGTCATTCTCTTTGAACAAAGTCGTACACTTTCTCCGCAGTCACTAACTGTGCACAATGTCGTATAGAGTGTCCGCAGTCTCTAAGTGTGCACTATATCGTACAATGTGTCCGCAGTCATACATTGTGCACAATTACGTACAAACTGCCTGCAGTCACTCACTGTGCAGAATGGCGTATACTGTGTCCGCAGTCACTAAGTGTGCACTATATCGTACAATGTGTCTGCAGTCATTCACTGTGCACAATTACGTACATTCTGCCTGCAGTCATTCACTGCGCACAGTTAAGTACACTCTTGCCATAGTCATTCTCTTTGAAAAATGTCGTACACTTTCTCCGCAGTGACTCACTGTGCACAATGTCGTTTAGTGTCCAAAGTCTCTAAGTGTGCACTATATCGAACAATATGTCCGTGGTCATTCACTGTGCACAATCACGTACACACTGCCTGCAGTCACTCACTGTGCACAGTGGCATACACTGTGTCCGCAGTCACTAAGTGTGCACTATGTAGTATACTTGGTCTCTAGTCATTCACTGTGCACAATTATGTACACAATGCCTGCAGTCACTCACTGTGCACAATGGCGTACACTGTGTTCTCAGTATTCACTGTGCACAATTATGTACACACTGACTGTGCACAATGTTGTACACTGTGTCCGCAGTCATTAAGTGTGCACTATGTCATACAATGTGTCTGCAGTCATTCACTGTGCACAATTACGTACACACTGCCTGCAGTCACTCACTGTGCACAATGTGGTACACTGTGTCCGCAGTCACTGACTCTGCACAATCTCGTACATAGTGTACACAGTTAATGACTGTACACAATGTCGTTCACTGTGACCGCAGCTATTCACTGAGCAGAATGTCGTTACACTGTGTCCGCACACACCGACTCTGCACAATGTCTTACAATGTGTACGCAGTCACTGACTGTGCACAATGTCATGCACTGTGTCCGCAGTCACTCAACGTGCACAATGTTGTTCACTATGTCCGCAGTCTCTCACTGAGCAGAATGTCTTACACTGTGTCCGCATTCACTTACTGTGCACAATGTCGTACACAATGTCTGCGGTAAATAAGTGGGCACTATGTCATTCACTGTTTCCACAGTCATTCGCTGAGCAGAATGTCATTCACTGTGTCCACAGTCATTCGCTGAGCAGAATGTCGTACACTGTGTCCGCAGTCATACACTGTGCAGAATTACGTACACACTGCCTGCTGTCACTCACTGTGCAGAATGGCTTACTCTCTGTCCGCAGTCACTGAGTGTGCACTATGTCGTTCATTGTGTCCTCTGTACTTCATCGTGCACAATATCATACACTGTGTCCGCAGTCATTCACTGTGCACAATTACGTACACTTTGGCCGCAGTCATTCTCTTTGAACAATGTCGTACACTTTGTCCGCAGTCACTCACTGTGCACAAAGTCATATACAGTGTCAGCAGTCACTAAGTGTGCACTATGTCATTCACTGTGTTCACAGTCATTCACTGAGCAGAATGTCGTACCCTCTGACAGCAATCACTGATTTTGCACAATGTAGTACACTGTGTCCGCAGTCACTCACAGTGCACAATGTCGTACACAGTTTCCGCAGTCACTGAGTGTGCACTTTGTCGTTCAGTGTCCACAGTCATTCACTGAGCACGACCGCGTTCACTGTGTCCGCTCAGTTACTCTCCGCAATGTCGTACATTGTTACCGAAGTCACTGACTGTGCCTAATGTCCTACACTGTGTCCGCAGTCACTCCCTGTGCACAATGTCGTACAATGTGTCTGCAGTCATTCACTGTACACAATTACGTACACACTGCCCGCAGTCATTATCTGTGCACAATTTTCGTATAGAGTGTCTGCAGTCACTAAGTGTGCACTATGTCGTACAATGTGTCCGCAGTCATTCACTGTGCACAATTACGTACACTTTGTCCGCAGTCACTCACTGTGCACAAAGTCATATACAGTGTCTGCATTCACTAAGTGTGCACTATGTCGTACAATGTGTCCACAGTCATTCGCTGAGCAGAATGTCGTACACTGTGTCCGCAGTCATTCGCTGTCCACAATGTCGTATATTGTGTCATCCGTCATTCACTGTGCCGAATGTTGAACACAGTGTCCGCAGTGATTCACTGTGCCGAATATCGTACACTATATCATCAGTCATTCACTGTGCACAGTCTTACACTGTCCGCAGCCATTCACCAGGTACAATGTCATACACTGTACCCGCAGTCATTCACAGTGAACAATGTTGTACGCAGTGTCCGCAGTCATTCATCGTGCAAAATGTCAAACACTGCGTCCGCAGTCATTCACTGTGCACAATTACGTACACTCTGCCCACAGTCATTCTCTATGCGCAATTACGTACACAGTGTCCACAGTCATTCACTCTGCACAATTACCTACATTCTGCCCGCAGTCATTCTCTGTGCACAATATCGTACACTTTGTCCACAGTCATTCACTGTGCACAATTACCTACACTCTCGCCGCAGTCATTTCCTTTGAACAATGTCGTACACAGTGTCCGCAGTCATTGAGTGTGCACTATGTTGTACACTGTGTCCGCAGTCACTGACTGTGCACAATATCATACACAGTGTCCGCAGTCACTGAGTGTGCACTATGTTGTACACTGTGTCTGCAGTAATTCACTGAGCACAATGTCGTACACTCTTGCCGTCGTCATTATCTTTCAACAATGTCGTACACTTTCTCCACAGTGACTCACTGTGCACAATGTAGTATAGAGTGTCTGCAGTCACTAAGTGTGCACTATGTCGTAAAATGTGTCCACAGTCATTCACTGAGCACAATTACGTACATTCTGCCCGCAGTCATTCTCTGTGCACAATTACGTACATTCTGCCCGCAGTCACTCACTGTGTAGAATGGCGTATACTGTGTCCTCAGTATTCACTGTGCACAATTACGTACACACTGACTGCGCACAATGTTGTACACTGTGTCCGCAGTCACTAAGTGTGCACTATGTCGTACAATGTGTCTGCAGTCATTCACTGTGCACAATTACGTACACACTGCCTGCAGTCACTCACTGCACACAATGTTGTACACTGTGTCCGCCGTCACTGACTGTGCACAATCTCGTATATAGTGTACACAGTTACTGACTGTACACAATGTCGTTCACTGTGACCGCAGCTATTTACTGAGCAGAATGTCGTTAATCTGTGTCCGCACACACCGACTCTGCACAATGTCTTACAATGTGTACGCAGTCACTGACTGTGCACAATGTCATGCACTGTGTCCGCAGTCACTCAACGTGCACAATGTTATTCACTATGTCCGCAGTCTGTCACTGAGCAGAATGTCATTCACTGTGTCCACAGTCATTCGCTGAGCAGAATGTCGTACACTGTGTCCGCAGTCATTCTCTACGCACAGTCACGTACACTGTGTCCGCAGTCATTCTCTACGCACAGTCACGTACACTGTGCCCGCAGTCATTCTCTACGCACAATCACGTACACTGTGTCCGCAGTCACTGACTCTGCACAATCTCGTACATAGTGTACACAGTTACTGACTGTACACAGTCGTTCACTGTGACAGCAGCTATTCACTCAGCAGAATGTCGTTACACTGTGTCCGCACACACCGAATCTGCACAATGTCGTACACTGTGCCCGCAGTCATTCACTGCACACAATTACGTACACACTCGCCGTAGTCATTCTCTTTGAACAAAGTCGTACACTTTCTCCGCAGTCACTAACTGTGCACAATGTCGTATAGAGTGTCCGCAGTCTCTAAGTGTGCACTATATCGTACAATGTGTCCGCAGTCATACATTGTGCACAATTACGTACAAACTGCCTGCAGTCACTCACTGTGCAGAATGGCGTATACTGTGTCCGCAGTCACTAAGTGTGCACTATATCGTACAATGTGTCTGCAGTCATTCACTGTGCACAATTACGTACATTCTGCCTGCAGTCATTCACTGCGCACAGTTAAGTACACTCTTGCCATAGTCATTCTCTTTGAAAAATGTCGTACACTTTCTCCGCAGTGACTCACTGTGCACAATGTCGTTTAGAGTGTCCAAAGTCTCTAAGTGTGCACTATATCGAACAATATGTCCGTGGTCATTCACTGTGCACAATCACGTACACACTGCCTGCAGTCACTCACTGTGCACAGTGGCATACACTGTGTCCGCAGTCACTAAGTGTGCACTATGTAGTATACTTGGTCTCTAGTCATTCACTGTGCACAATTATGTACACAATGCCTGCAGTCACTCACTGTGCACAATGGCGTACACTGTGTTCTCAGTATTCACTGTGCACAATTATGTACACACTGACTGTGCACAATGTTGTACACTGTGTCCGCAGTCATTAAGTGTGCACTATGTCATACAATGTGTCTGCAGTCATTCACTGTGCACAATTACGTACACACTGCCTGCAGTCACTCACTGTGCACAATGTGGTACACTGTGTCCGCAGTCACTGACTCTGCACAATCTCGTACATAGTGTACACAGTTAATGACTGTACACAATGTCGTTCACTGTGACCGCAGCTATTCACTGAGCAGAATGTCGTTACACTGTGTCCGCACACACCGACTCTGCACAATGTCTTACAATGTGTACGCAGTCACTGACTGTGCACAATGTCATGCACTGTGTCCGCAGTCACTCAACGTGCACAATGTTGTTCACTATGTCCGCAGTCTCTCACTGAGCAGAATGTCTTACACTGTGTCCGCATTCACTTACTGTGCACAATGTCGTACACAATGTCTGCGGTAAATAAGTGGGCACTATGTCATTCACTGTTTCCACAGTCATTCGCTGAGCAGAATGTCATTCACTGTGTCCACAGTCATTCGCTGAGCAGAATGTCGTACACTGTGTCCGCAGTCATACACTGTGCAGAATTACGTACACACTGCCTGCTGTCACTCACTGTGCAGAATGGCTTACTCTCTGTCCGCAGTCACTGAGTGTGCACTATGTCGTTCATTGTGTCCTCTGTACTTCATCGTGCACAATATCATACACTGTGTCCGCAGTCATTCACTGTGCACAATTACGTACACTTTGGCCGCAGTCATTCTCTTTGAACAATGTCGTACACTTTGTCCGCAGTCACTCACTGTGCACAAAGTCATATACAGTGTCAGCAGTCACTAAGTGTGCACTATGTCATTCACTGTGTTCACAGTCATTCACTGAGCAGAATGTCGTACCCTCTGACAGCAATCACTGATTTTGCACAATGTAGTACACTGTGTCCGCAGTCACTCACAGTGCACAATGTCGTACACAGTTTCCGCAGTCACTGAGTGTGCACTTTGTCGTTCAGTGTCCACAGTCATTCACTGAGCACGACCGCGTTCACTGTGTCCGCTCAGTTACTCTCCGCAATGTCGTACATTGTTACCGAAGTCACTGACTGTGCCTAATGTCCTACACTGTGTCCGCAGTCACTCCCTGTGCACAATGTCGTACAATGTGTCTGCAGTCATTCACTGTACACAATTACGTACACACTGCCCGCAGTCATTATCTGTGCACAAAGTCATATACAGTGTCTGCATTCACTAAGTGTGCACTATGTCGTACAATGTGTCTGCAGTCATTCACTGTACACAATTACGTACACACTGCCCGCAGTCATTATCTGTGCACAAAGTCATATACAGTGTCTGCATTCACTAAGTGTGCACAATGTTGTACACTGTGTCCACAGTTACAAAGAGTGCACAATGTCGTACACAGTGTCCGCAGTCACTAAGTGTGCCCTGTGTTGTACACTGTGTCAGCAGTCAATCAGAGTGCACAATGTCATTCACTGTGTCCGTAGTCACTCAATCTGTGCAATGTTGTACACTGTGCCCGCAGTCATTCACTGTGCACAATCACGTACATTCTGCCCGCAGTCATTCACTGTGCACAATTACGTACACTTTCTCCGCAGTCACTCACTATGCACAATGTCATATAGAATGTCCGCAGTCACTAAGTGTGCACTATATCGTACAATGTGTCCGCAGTCATTGTCTGTGCACAATTACGTACAATGTGTCTGCAGTCATTCACTGTACACAATTACGTACACACTGCCCGCAGTCATTATCTGTGCACAATTTTCGTATAGAGTGTCTGCAGTCACTAAGTGTGCACTATGTCGTACAATGTGTCCGCAGTCATTCACTGTGCACAATTACGTACACTTTGTCCGCAGTCACTCACTGTGCACAAAGTCATATACAGTGTCTGCATTCACTAAGTGTGCACTATGTCGTACAATGTGTCCACAGTCATTCGCTGAGCAGAATGTCGTACACTGTGTCCGCAGTCATTCGCTGTCCACAATGTCGTATATTGTGTCATCCGTCATTCACTGTGCCGAATGTTGAACACAGTGTCCACAGTCATTCACTGTGCTGAATATCGAAAACAGTGTCCGCAGTGATTCACTGTGCCGAATATCGTACACTATATCATCAGTCATTCACTGTGCACAGTCTTACACTGTCCGCAGCCATTCACCAGGTACAATGTCATACACTGTACCCGCAGTCATTCACAGTGAACAATGTTGTACGCAGTGTCCGCAGTCATTCATCGTGCAAAATGTCAAACACTGCGTCCGCAGTCATTCACTGTGCACAATTACGTACACTCTGCCCACAGTCATTCTCTATGCGCAATTACGTACACAGTGTCCACAGTCATTCACTCTGCACAATTACCTACATTCTGCCCGCAGTCATTCTCTGTGCACAATATCGTACACTTTGTCCACAGTCATTCACTGTGCACAATTACCTACACTCTCGCCGCAGTCATTTCCTTTGAACAATGTCGTACACTGTGTCCGCAGTAATTCACTGAGCAAAATGTCGTACACTGTGTCCGCAGTCACTAAGTGTGCACAATGCCATTCTCTGTGTCTGGAGTCATTCACTGAGCAGAATGTGGTACACTTTGCTTGCAATCACTCACTGTCAACAATGTCGTACACAGTGTCCGCAGTCATTGAGTGTGCACTATGTTGTACACTGTGTCCGCAGTCACTGACTGTGCACAATATCATACACAGTGTCCGCAGTCACTGAGTGTGCACTATGTTGTACACTGTGTCTGCAGTAATTCACTGAGCACAATGTCGTACACTCTTGCCGTCGTCATTATCTTTCAACAATGTCGTACACTTTCTCCACAGTGACTCACTGTGCACAATGTAGTATAGAGTGTCTGCAGTCACTAAGTGTGCACTATGTCGTAAAATGTGTCCACAGTCATTCACTGAGCACAATTACGTACACACTCGCCGTAGTCATTCTCTTTGAACAAAGTCGTACACTTTCTCCGCAGTCACTAACTGTGCACAATGTCGTATAGAGTGTCCGCAGTCTCTAAGTGTGCACTATATCGTACAATGTGTCCGCAGTCACTAAGTGTGCACTATATCGTACAATGTGTCTGCAGTCATTCACTGTGCACAATTACGTACATTCTGCCTGCAGTCATTCACTGCGCACAGTTAAGTACACTCTTGCCATAGTCATTCTCTTTGAAAAATGTCGTACACTTTCTCCGCAGTGACTCACTGTGCACAATGTCGTTTAGAGTGTCCAAAGTCTCTAAGTGTGCACTATATCGAACAATATGTCCGTGGTCATTCATTGTGCACAATTATGTACACAATGCCTGCAGTCACTCACTGTGCACAATGGCGTACACTGTGTTCTCAGTATTCACTGTGCACAATTATGTACACACTGACTGTGCACAATGTTGTACACTGTGTCCGCAGTCATTAAGTGTGCACTATGTCATACAATGTGTCTGCAGTCATTCACTGTGCACAATTACGTACACACTGCCTGCAGTCACTCACTGTGCACAATGTGGTACACTGTGTCCGCAGTCACTGACTCTGCACAATCTCGTACATAGTGTACACAGTTAATGACTGTACACAATGTCGTTCACTGTGACCGCAGCTATTCACTGAGCAGAATGTCGTTACACTGTGTCCGCACACACCGACTCTGCACAATGTCTTACAATGTGTACGCAGTCACTGACTGTGCACAATGTCATGCACTGTGTCCGCAGTCACTCAACGTGCACAATGTTGTTCACTATGTCCGCAGTCTCTCACTGAGCAGAATGTCTTACACTGTGTCCGCATTCACTTACTGTGCACAATGTCGTACACAATGTCTGCGGTAAATAAGTGGGCACTATGTCATTCACTGTTTCCACAGTCATTCGCTGAGCAGAATGTCATTCACTGTGTCCACAGTCATTCGCTGAGCAGAATGTCGTACACTGTGTCCGCAGTCATACACTGTGCAGAATTACGTACACACTGCCTGCTGTCACTCACTGTGCAGAATGGCTTACTCTCTGTCCGCAGTCACTGAGTGTGCACTATGTCGTTCATTGTGTCCTCTGTACTTCATCGTGCACAATATCATACACTGTGTCCGCAGTCATTCACTGTGCACAATTACGTACACTTTGGCCGCAGTCATTCTCTTTGAACAATGTCGTACACTTTGTCCGCAGTCACTCACTGTGCACAAAGTCATATACAGTGTCAGCAGTCACTAAGTGTGCACTATGTCATTCACTGTGTTCACAGTCATTCACTGAGCAGAATGTCGTACCCTCTGACAGCAATCACTGATTTTGCACAATGTAGTACACTGTGTCCGCAGTCACTCACAGTGCACAATGTCGTACACAGTTTCCGCAGTCACTGAGTGTGCACTTTGTCGTTCAGTGTCCACAGTCATTCACTGAGCACGACCGCGTTCACTGTGTCCGCTCAGTTACTCTCCGCAATGTCGTACATTGTTACCGAAGTCACTGACTGTGCCTAATGTCCTACACTGTGTCCGCAGTCACTCCCTGTGCACAATGTCGTACAATGTGTCTGCAGTCATTCACTGTACACAATTACGTACACACTGCCCGCAGTCATTATCTGTGCACAATTTTCGTATAGAGTGTCTGCAGTCACTAAGTGTGCACTATGTCGTACAATGTGTCCGCAGTCATTCACTGTGCACAATTACGTACACTTTGTCCGCAGTCACTCACTGTGCACAAAGTCATATACAGTGTCTGCATTCACTAAGTGTGCACTATGTCGTACAATGTGTCCACAGTCATTCGCTGAGCAGAATGTCGTACACTGTGTCCGCAGTCATTCGCTGTCCACAATGTCGTATATTGTGTCATCCGTCATTCACTGTGCCGAATGTTGAACACAGTGTCCACAGTCATTCACTGTGCTGAATATCGAAAACAGTGTCCGCAGTGATTCACTGTGCCGAATATCGTACACTATATCATCAGTCATTCACTGTGCACAGTCTTACACTGTCCGCAGCCATTCACCAGGTACAATGTCATACACTGTACCCGCAGTCATTCACAGTGAACAATGTTGTACGCAGTGTCCGCAGTCATTCATCGTGCAAAATGTCAAACACTGCGTCCGCAGTCATTCACTGTGCACAATTACGTACACTCTGCCCACAGTCATTCTCTATGCGCAATTACGTACACAGTGTCCACAGTCATTCACTCTGCACAATTACCTACATTCTGCCCGCAGTCATTCTCTGTGCACAATATCGTACACTTTGTCCACAGTCATTCACTGTGCACAATTACCTACACTCTCGCCGCAGTCATTTCCTTTGAACAATGTCGTACACAGTGTCCGCAGTCATTGAGTGTGCACTATGTTGTACACTGTGTCCGCAGTCACTGACTGTGCACAATATCATACACAGTGTCCGCAGTCACTGAGTGTGCACTATGTTGTACACTGTGTCTGCAGTAATTCACTGAGCACAATGTCGTACACTCTTGCCGTCGTCATTATCTTTCAACAATGTCGTACACTTTCTCCACAGTGACTCACTGTGCACAATGTAGTATAGAGTGTCTGCAGTCACTAAGTGTGCACTATGTCGTAAAATGTGTCCACAGTCATTCACTGAGCACAATTACGTACATTCTGCCCGCAGTCATTCTCTGTGCACAATTACGTACATTCTGCCCGCAGTCACTCACTGTGTAGAATGGCGTATACTGTGTCCTCAGTATTCACTGTGCACAATTACGTACACACTGACTGCGCACAATGTTGTACACTGTGTCCGCAGTCACTAAGTGTGCACTATGTCGTACAATGTGTCTGCAGTCATTCACTGTGCACAATTACGTACACACTGCCTGCAGTCACTCACTGCACACAATGTTGTACACTGTGTCCGCCGTCACTGACTGTGCACAATCTCGTATATAGTGTACACAGTTACTGACTGTACACAATGTCGTTCACTGTGACCGCAGCTATTTACTGAGCAGAATGTCGTTAATCTGTGTCCGCACACACCGACTCTGCACAATGTCGTACACTGTGCCCACAGACACTCACTCTGCGCAATGTCGTACACTGTGTCCGCAGTCATTCACTGCACACAATTATGTACACTGTCGCCGTAGTCATTCTCTTTGAACAAAGTCGTACACTTTCTCCGCAGTCACTAACTGTGCACAATGTCGTATAGAGTGTCCGCAGTCACTAAGTGTGCACTATGTCGTACACTCTGTCCGCAGTCATTCACTGTGCATAATTACGTACACTTTGTCCGCAGTCACTCACTGTGCACAAAGTCATATACAGTGTCTGCATTCACTAAGTGTGCACTATGTCGTACAATGTGTCCACAGTCATTCGCTGAGCAGAATGTCGTACACTGTGTCCGCAGTCATTCGCTGTCCACAATGTCGTATATTGTGTCATCCGTCATTCACTGTGCCGAATGTTGAACACAGTGTCCACAGTCATTCACTGTGCTGAATATCGAAAACAGTGTCCGCAGTGATTCACTGTGCCGAATATCGTACACTATATCATCAGTCATTCACTGTGCACAGTCTTACACTGTCCGCAGCCATTCACCAGGTACAATGTCATACACTGTACCCGCAGTCATTCACAGTGAACAATGTTGTACGCAGTGTCCGCAGTCATTCATCGTGCAAAATGTCAAACACTGCGTCCGCAGTCATTCACTGTGCACAATTACGTACACTCTGCCCACAGTCATTCTCTATGCGCAATTACGTACACAGTGTCCACAGTCATTCACTCTGCACAATTACCTACATTCTGCCCGCAGTCATTCTCTGTGCACAATATCGTACACTTTGTCCACAGTCATTCACTATGCACAATTACCTACACTCTCGCCGCAGTCATTTCCTTTGAACAATGTCGTACACTGTGTCCGCAGTAATTCACTGAGCCAAATGTCATACACTGTGTCCGCAGTCACTAAGTGTGCACAATGCCATTCTCTGTGTCTGGAGTCATTCACTGAGCAGAATGTGGTACACTTTGCTTGCAATCACTCACTGTCAACAATGTCGTACACAGTGTCCGCAGTCATTGAGTGTGCACTATGTTGTACACTGTGTCCGCAGTCACTGACTGTGCACAATATCATACACAGTGTCCGCAGTCACTGAGTGTGCACTATGTTGTACACTGTGTCTGCAGTAATTCACTGAGCACAATGTCGTACACTCTTGCCGTCGTCATTATCTTTCAACAATGTCGTACACTTTCTCCACAGTGACTCACTGTGCACAATGTAGTATAGAGTGTCTGCAGTCACTAAGTGTGCACTATGTCGTAAAATGTGTCCACAGTCATACACTGTGCACAATTACATACACACTGCCTGCAGTCACTCACTGTGTAGAATGGCGTATACTGTGTCCTCAGTATTCACTGTGCACAATTACGTACACACTGACTGCGCACAATGTTGTACACTGTGTCCGCAGTCACTAAGTGTGCACTATGTCGTACAATGTGTCTGCAGTCATTCACTGTGCACAATTACGTACACACTGCCTGCAGTCACTCACTGCACACAATGTGGTACACTGTGTCCGCCGTCACTGACTGTGCACAATCTCGTATATAGTGTACACAGTTACTGACTGTACACAATGTCGTTCACTGTGACCGCAGCTATTTACTGAGCAGAATGTCGTTAATCTGTGTCCGCACACACCGACTCTGCACAATGTCTTACAATGTGTACGCAGTCACTGACTGTGCACAATGTCATGCACTGTGTCCGCAGTCACTCAACATGCACAATGTTATTCACTATGTCCGCAGTCTGTCACTGAGCAGAATGTCTTACACTGTGTCCGCAGTCACTCACTGTGCACAATGTCGTACACAATGTCTGCAGTAAATAAGTGGGCACTATCTCATTCACTGTGTCCACAGTCATTCGCTGAGCAGAATGTCGTACACTGTGTCCACAGTCACTCAATCTGTGCAATGTCGTACACTGTGCCCGCAGTCATTCACTGAGCACAATGTCGTACACTGTGTCCGCAGTCATTCACTGTCAACAATGTCATACACAGTGTCCGCAGTCACTGAGTGTGCACTATGTCGTACACAGTGTCCGCAGTCACTCAATCTGTGCAATGTCGTACACTGTGCCCGCAGTCATTCACTGTGCACAATGTCGTACACAATGTCTGCAGTAAATAAGTGGGCACTATGTCATTCACTGTGTCCACAGTCATTCGCTGAGCAGAATGTCGTACACTGTGTCCGCAGTCATTCTCTACGCACACTCACGTACACTGTGTCCGCAGTCACTGACTCTGCACAATCTCGTACATAGTGTACACAGTTACTGACTGTACACAGTCGTTCACTGTGACAGCAGCTATTCACTCAGCAGAATGTCGTTACACTGTGACCGCACACACCGAATCTGCACAATGTCGTACACTGTGCCCGCAGTCATTCACTGCACACAATTACGTACACACTCGCCGTAGTCATTCTCTTTGAACAAAGTCGTACACTTTCTCCGCAGTCACTAACTGTGCACAATGTCGTATAGAGTGTCCGCAGTCTCTAAGTGTGCACTATATCGTACAATGTGTCCGCAGTCATACATTGTGCACAATTACGTACAAACTGCCTGCAGTCACTCACTGTGCAGAATGGCGTATACTGTGTCCGCAGTCACTAAGTGTGCACTATATCGTACAATGTGTCTGCAGTCATTCACTGTGCACAATTACGTACATTCTGCCTGCAGTCATTCACTGCGCACAGTTAAGTACACTCTTGCCATAGTCATTCTCTTTGAAAAATGTCGTACACTTTCTCCGCAGTGACTCACTGTGCACAATGTCGTTTAGAGTGTCCAAAGTCTCTAAGTGTGCACTATATCGAACAATATGTCCGTGGTCATTCACTGTGCACAATCACGTACACACTGCCTGCAGTCACTCACTGTGCACAGTGGCATACACTGTGTCCGCAGTCACTAAGTGTGCACTATGTAGTATACTTGGTCTCTAGTCATTCACTGTGCACAATTATGTACACACTGCCTGCAGTCACTCACTGTGCACAATGGCGTACACTGTGTTCTCAGTATTCACTGTGCACAATTATGTACACACTGACTGTGCACAATGTTGTACACTGTGTCCGCAGTCATTAAGTGTGCACTATGTCATACAATGTGTCTGCAGTCATTCACTGTGCACAATTACGTACACACTGCCTGCAGTCACTCACTGTGCACAATGTGGTACACTGTGTCCGCAGTCACTGACTCTGCACAATCTCGTACATAGTGTACACAGTTAATGACTGTACACAATGTCGTTCACTGTGACCGCAGCTATTTACTGAGCAGAATGTCGTTAATCTGTGTCCGCACACACCGACTCTGCACAATGTCTTACAATGTGTACGCAGTCACTGACTGTGCACAATGTCATGCACTGTGTCCGCAGTCACTCAACGTGCACAATGTTGTTCACTATGTCCGCAGTCTCTCACTGAGCAGAATGTCTTACACTGTGTCCGCATTCACTTACTGTGCACAATGTCGTACACAATGTCTGCAGTAAATAAGTGGGCACTATGTCATTCACTGTTTCCACAGTCATTCGCTGAGCAGAATGTTGAACACTGTGTCCGCAGTCATACACTGTGCAGAATTACGTACACACTGCCTGCTGTCACTCACTGTGCAGAATGGCTTACTCTCTGTCCGCAGTCACTGAGTGTGCACTATGTCGTTCATTGTGTCCTCTGTACTTCATCGTGCACAATATCATACACTGTGTCCGCAGTCATTCACTGTGCACAATTACGTACACTTTGGCCGCAGTCATTCTCTTTGAACAATGTCGTACACTTTGTCCGCAGTCACTCACTGTGCACAAAGTCCTATACAGTGTCAGCAGTCACTAAGTGTGCACTATGTCATTCACTGTGTTCACAGTCATTCACTGAGCAGAATGTCGTACCCTCTGACTGCAGTCACTGACTGTGCACAATGTAGTACACTGTGTCCGCAGTCACTCACATTCCACAATGTCGATCACTGTATCCGCTCACTCACTCTGTGAACAATATCGTACACTGTGTCTGCAGTCACTCACTGTGCACAATGTCGTATACAGTGTCCGCAGTCACTGAGTGTACACTATGTCGTTCACTGTGTCCAGAGTCATTCACTGAGCACAGTGTCGTACACTGTGTCTGCAGTCAATCAGTGAGCACAATGTCGATAACTGTATCCGCTCCCTCGCTCTGCGCAATGTCGGACATTGTGACCGCAGTCACTGACTGTGCCGAATGTCGTACACTGTGCCCACAGTTATTGTCTGTGCTGAATGTCATGCACTGTGTCCTCAGTCACTGACTGTGCCGAATGTCGTACACTCTGCCTGCAGTCACTCACTGTGAACAATGTCATACACTGTCCGCAGTAATTCTCTGTGCACAATGTCGCACACTATGTCCACAGTCAGTCTCTGTGCACAATGTTGTAAACTGTGTTCCCAGTCACTGACTGTGCACAATGTAGTACACTGTGTCCACAGTCACTCACTCTGTGCAATGTCGTACAATGTGTTCACAGTCATTTACAGTGCACATTTACATAAACACTGCCTGCAGTCATTCTCTGTGCACAATATCGTACACCGTTTCCGCAGTCATTCACTGTGCACAATGTCGTTCATTGTGTCCTCTGTCCTTCATCGTGCAAAATATAGTACACTGTGTCTGCAGTCATACACTGTGCACAATTACGTACACACTGCCTGCTGTCACTCACTGTGCAGAATGGCGTATACTGTGTCCGCAGTCACTAAGTGTGCACAATGTCGTACACTGTGTCCGCAGTCACTCACAGTGCACAATGTCGTACACAGTTTCCGCAGTCACTGAGTGTGCACTTTGTCGTTCAGTGTCCACAGTCATTCACTGAGCACAACCTCGTTCACTGTGTCCGCTCAGTCACTCTGCGCAATGTCGTACATTGTTACCAAAGTCACTGACTGTGCCTAATGTCGTACACTGTGTCTGCAGTCACTCACCACACGCAATGTCGTACACTGCGTCCGCAGTCACTCACTGTGGACAATGCCGTATACAATGTCTGCAGTAAAAAAGTGGGCACTATGTCATTCACTGTGTCCACAGTCATTCGCTGAGCAGAATGTCGTACACTGTGTTCGCAGTCTTTCGCTGTCCACAATGTCGTAATTGTGTCAGCCGTCATTCACTGTGCCGAATGTCGTACACTGTGTCCGCAGTGACTCACTGTGCACAATGTCATATAGAGTGTCCGCAGTCTCTAAGTGTGCACTATATCGTACAATGTGTCCGCAGTCATTCACTGTGCACAATCATGTACACACTGCCTGCAGTTACTCACTGTGCACAATGGCGTACACTGTGTCCGCAGTCACTCACCACGCGCAATGTCGTACACTGCGTCCGCAGTAATTCACTGTGCACAATTACGTACACACTGCCCGCAGTCATTATCTGTGCACAATGTCGTATAGAGTGTCTGCAGTCACTAAGTGTGCACTATATCGTACAAAGTGTCTGCAGTCATTCACTGTGCACAATTATGTACACACTGCCTGCAGTCACTCACTGTGCAGAATGGCGTATACTGTGTCCACAGTCACTAAGTGTGCACTATGTCGTACACTCTGTCTGCAGTCATTCACTGTGCACAATAACATACACTATGTCCACAGTCATTCACTGTGCACAATTACGTAAACTCTGGCCGTCGTCATTCTCTTTGAACTATGTAGTACACTTTGTCCGCAGTCACTTACTGTGCACAATGTCATACACTGTGCCCGCAGTCATTCACTGCACACAATTACGTACACACTCGCCGTAGTCATTCTCTTTGAACAAGGTCGTACACTTTCTCCGCAGTCACTAACTGTGCACAATGTCGTATAGAGTGTCCGCAGTCACTAAGTGTGCACTATATCGTACAATGTGTCTGCAGTCACTCACTGTGCAGAATGTCGTACAATGTGTCCAGAGTCACTCACTGTGCACAATGTCATACACAGTGTCTGCAGTCAATAAGTGTGCACTATATCGTACACTGTGTCCGCAGTCACTAAGTGTGCACTATGTCGTACACTCTGTCCGCAGTCATTCACTGTGCACAATAACGTACACTATGTCCACAGTCATTCACTGTGCACAATTACGTAAACTCTCGCCATCGTCATTCTCTTTGAACTATGTAGTACACTTTGTCCGCAGTCACTTACTGTGCACAATGTCGTACACATTGTCCGCAGTCAATAAGTGTGCCCTGTGTCGTACACTGTGTCAGCAGTCAATCAGTGTGCACAATGTCGTTCACTGTGTCCGTAGTCACTCAATCTGCGCAATGTCGTACACTGTGCTTGCAGTCAATCACTGCGCACAATACGTACACTCTTGCCGTAGTAATTCTCTTTGAACAAAGCCGTACACTTTCTCCGCAGTCACTAACTGTGCACAATGTCCTATAGAGTGTCTGCAGTCACTAAGTGTGCACTATATCGTACAATGTGCCGCAGTCATTCACTGTGCACAATTACGTACATTCTGCCCGCAGTCATTCACTGTGCACAATTAAGTACACTCTTGCCATAGTCATTCTCTTTGAAAAATGTCGTACAATTTCTCCGCAGTGACTCACTGTGCACAATGTCGTATAGAGCGTCCGCAGTCTCTAACTGTGTACTATAACCTACAATGTGTCCGCGGTCATTCACTGTGCACAATCACGTACACACTGCCTGCAGTCATTCACTGTGCACAATGGCGTACACTGTGTCCGCAGTTACTAAGTGTGCACTATGTAGTACACTTGGTCTCTAGTCGTTCACTGTGCACAATTACATACACACTGCCTGCAGTCACTCACTGTGCACAATGGCGTACAGTGTTCTCAGTATTCACTGTGCAGAATTATGTACACACTGACTGTGCACAATGTTGTACGTTGTGTCCGCAGTCACTAAGTGTGCACTATGTCGTACAATGTGTCTGCAGTCATTCACTGTGCACAATTACGTACACACTGCCTGCAGTCGCTCACTGTGCACAATGTGGTACACTTTGTCCGCAGTCACTGACTGTGCACAATCTCGTACATAGTGTACACAGTTACTGACTGTACACAATGTCGTTCACTGTGACCTCAGCTATTCACTGAGCAGAATGTCGTTACACTGTGTCCGCACACACCGACTCTGAACAATGTCTTACAATGTGTACGCAGTCACTGACTGTGCACAATGTCATGCACTGTGTCCGCAGTCACTCAACGTGCACAATGTTGTTCACTATGTCCGCAGTCTTTCACTGAGCAGAATGTCTTACACTGTGTCCGCAGTCACTCACTGTGCACAATGTCGTACACAATGTCTGCAGTAAATAAGTGGGCACTATGTCATTCACTGTGTCCACAGTCATTCGCTGAGCAGAATGTCGTAAACTGTGTCCGCAGTCATTCTCTACGCACACTCACGTACACTGTGTCCGTAGTCACTGACTCTGCACAATCTCGTACATAGTGTACACAGTTACTGACTGTACACAATGTCGTTCACTGTGACTGCAGCTATTCACTCAGCAGAATGTCGTTACACTGTGTCCGCACACACCGAATCTGCACAATGTCATACACTGTGCCCGCAGTCATTCACTGCACACAATTACGTACACACTCGCCGTAGTCATTCTCTTTGAACAAAGTCGTACACTTTCTCCGCAGTCACTAACTGTGCACAATGTCGTATAGAGTGTCCGCAGTCACTAAGTGTGCACTATATCGTACAATGTGTCCACAGTCATTCGCTGTCCATGATGTCGTACATGGTGTCAGCTGTCATTCACTGTGCTGAATGTTGAACACAGTGGCCACAGTCATTCACTGTGCTGAATGTCAAAAACAGTGTCCGCAGTGATTCACTGTGCCGAATATCATACACTATATCATCAGTCATTCACTGTGCACAAAGTCTTACACTGTACGCAGCCATTCACCAGGTACAATGTCGTACACTGTACCCGCAGTCATTCACAGTGAACAATGTTGTACGCAGTGTCCGCATTCATTCATCGTGCAAAATGTCAAACACTTTGTCCACAGTTATTCACTGTGCACAATTACGTACATTCTGCCCGCAGTCATTCTCTGTGCACAATGTCGTACACAGTGTCCGCAGTCACTAAGTGTGCCCTGTGTCGTACACTGTGTCAGCAGTCAATCACTGCGCACAATTACGTACCCTCTCGCCGTAGTCATTCTCTTTGAACAAAGTCATACACTTTCTCCGCAGTCACTAACTGTGCACAATGTCGTATAGAGTGTCCGCAGTCACTAAGTGTGCACTATATCGTACAATGTGTCCGCAGTCATTCACTGTGCACAATTACGTACATTCTGCCTGCAGTCATTCACTGTGAACTATATCGTACACTGTGTCGGCAGTCATTCACTGTGCACAATTACATACACTTTTGCCGCAGTCATTCTCTTTGAACAATGTTGTACACTTTGTCCGCAGTCACTCACTGTGCACAAAGTCGTACACAGTGTCTGCAGTCACTAAGTGTGCACTATGTCATTCACTGTGTTCACAGTCATTCACTGAGCAGAATGTCGTACCCTGGGACAGCAGTCACTGACTGTGCACAATGTCGTACACTGTGTCCGCAGTCACTCACAGTCCACAATGTCGATCACTGTATCTGCTCACTCACTCTGTGAACAATAACGTACACTGTGTCTGCTGTCACTCACTGTGCACAATGTCGTATACAGAACGCTGTCACTGAGTGTACACTATGTTGTACACTGTGTCCAGAGTTATTCACCGAGCACAGTGTCGTACACTGTGTCTGCAGTCAATCAGTGAGCACAATGTCGATAACTGTATCCGCTTACTCACACTGCGCAATGTCGGACCTTGTGACCGCAGTCACTGACTGTGCCGAATGTCGCACACTGTGTCCACAGTTCTTGTCTGTGCTGAATGTCGTACACTGTGTCCGCAGTCATTCGCTGAGCAGCATGTCATACCCTCTGCCTGCAGTCACTCACTGTGAACAATGTACTACACTGCCTACAGTCAGTCTCTGTGCACAATGTTGTACACTTTGTTCCCAGTTACTGACTGTGCACAATGTAGTACACTGTGTCCACAGTCACTCACTCTGTGCAATGTCGTACAATGTGTCCACAGTCAATTACTGTGCACACTTACGTAAACACTGCCTGCAGTCATTCTCTGTGCACAATATCATACACTGTGCCCGCAGTCATTCTCTGTGCACAATCACGTACACTCTCGCCGCAGTCATTCTCTTTGAACAATGTCGTACACTTTGTCCGCAGTCACTCACTGTGCACAAAGTCGTATACAGTGTCAGCAGTCACTAAGTGTGCACTATGTCATTCACTGTGTTCACAGTCATTCACTGAGCAGAATGTAGTACCCTCTGACAGCAGTCACTGACTGTGCACAATGTAGTACACTGTGTCCGCAGTCATTCACTGTGCGCAATTACGTACACTCTCTCTGCAGTCATTCTCTATGAACAATGTCATATAGAATGTCCGCAGTCACTAAGTGTGCACAGTGCCATTCTCTGTGTCTGGAGTCATTCACTGAGCAGAATGTCGTACACTCTTCTTGCAATCACTCACTGTGCACAATGTCCTAAAATGTGTCCACAGTCATTCACTGAGCACAATGTCGTACACTGTGTCCGCAGTCATTCACTGTCAACAATGTCATACACAGTGTCCACAGTCACTGAGTGTGCACTATGTTGTACACTGTGTCCGCAGTCACTTACTGTGCACAACGTCGTACACAGTGTCCGCAGTCACTAAGTGTGCCCTGTGTTGTACACTGTGTCAGCAGTCAATCAGAGTGCACAATGTCATTCACTGTGTCCGTAGTCACTCAATCTGTGCAATGTCGTACACTGTGCCCGCAGTCATTCACTGTGCACAATTACGTACACTCTTGCCGTAGTCATTCCCTTTGAAAAATGTCGTACACTTTCTCCGCAGTCACTCACTGTGCACAATGTTGTATAGAATGTCCGCAGTCACTAAGTGTGCACTATATCGTACAATGTGTCCGCAGGCATTCAATGTGCACAATTACGTACACACCGCCTGCAGTCACTGACTGTGCACAATATCATACACAGTGTCTGCAGTTACTGAGTGTGCACTATATCGTACAATGTGTCCACAGTCATTCACTGTGCAAAATTACGTACATTCTGCACGCAGTCATTCACTGTGCACAATTACGTACATTCTGCCCGCAGTCATTCACTGTGCACAATTACGTACACTTTCTCCGCAGTCACTCACTATGCACAATGTCATATAGAATGTCCGCAGTCACTAAGTGTGCACTATATCGTACAATGTGTCCGCAGTCATTGTCTGTGCACAATTACGTACATTCTCGCCGCAGTCATTCTCTTTGAACAATGTAGTACACTTTGTCCGCAGTCATTCACTGTGCACAAAGTCGTACACAGTGTCTGCAGTCACTAAGTGTGCAGTATGTCTTACAATGTGTCCGCAGTCATTCACTGTGCACCATTACGTACACACTGCCTGCAGTCATTCACTAAGCACAATGTCGTACACTGTGTCCGCAGTCATTCACTCTGCACAATTACGTACACTCTGCCCGCAGTCATTCTCTGTGCACAATATCGTACACTGCGTCCGCAGTCATTCAATGTGCACAATTACGTACACTCTCGCCGCAGTCATTCTCTTTGAACAATGTCGTACACTTTGTCCGCAGTCACTCACTGTGCACAAAGTCGTATACAGTGTCAGCAGTCACTAAGTGTGCACTATGTCATTCACTGTGTTCACAGTCATTCACTGAGCAGAATGTAGTACCCTCTGACAGCAGTCACTGACTGTGCACAATGTAGTAACTGTGTCCGCAGTCATTCACTGTGTGCAATTACGTACATTCTGCCCGCAGTCATTCACTGTGCACATTTACGTACACTTTCTCCGCAGTCACTCACTGTGCACAATGTCATATAGAATGTCCGCAGACACTAAGTGTGCACAGTGCCATTCTCTGTGTCTGGAGTCATTCACTGAGCAGAATGTCGTACACTCTTCTTGCAATCACTCACTGTGCACAATGTCCTAAAATGTGTCCACAGTCATTCACTGAGCACAATGTCGTACACTGTGTCCGCAGTCATTCACTGTCAACAATGTCATACACAGTGTCCACAGTCACTGAGTGTGCACTATGTTGTACACTGTGTCCGCAGTCACTTACTGTGCACAACGTCGTACACAGTGTCCGCAGTCACTAAGTGTGCCCTGTGTTGTACACTGTGTCAGCAGTCAATCAGAGTGCACAATGTCATTCACTGTGTCCGTAGTCACTCAATCTGTGCAATGTCGTACACTGTGCCCGCAGTCATTCACTGTGCACAATTACGTACACTCTTGCCGTAGTCATTCCCTTTGAAAAATGTCGTACACTTTCTCCGCAGTCACTCACTGTGCACAATGTTGTATAGAATGTCCGCAGTCACTAAGTGTGCACTATATCGTACAATGTGTCCGCAGGCATTCAATGTGCACAATTACGTACACACCGCCTGCAGTCACTGACTGTGCACAATATCATACACAGTGTCTGCAGTTACTGAGTGTGCACTATATCGTACAATGTGTCCACAGTCATTCACTGTGCACAATTACGTACATTCTGCACGCAGTCATTCACTGTGCACAATTACGTACATTCTGCCCGCAGTCATTCACTGTGCACAATTACGTACACTTTCTCCGCAGTCACTCACTATGCACAATGTCATATAGAATGTCCGCAGTCACTAAGTGTGCACTATATCGTACAATGTGTCCGCAGTCATTGTCTGTGCACAATTACGTACATTCTCGCCGCAGTCATTCTCTTTGAACAATGTAGTACACTTTGTCCGCAGTCACTCACTGTGCACAAAGTCGTACACAGTGTCTGCAGTCACTAAGTGTGCAGTATGTCTTACAATGTGTCCGCAGTCATTCACTGTGCACCATTACGTACACACTGCCTGCAGTCATTCACTAAGCACAATGTCGTACACTGTGTCCGCAGTCATTCACTCTGCACAATTACGTACACTCTGCCCGCAGTCATTCTCTGTGCACAATATCGTACACTGCGTCCGCAGTCATTCACTGTGCACAATTACGTACACTCTTGCCGTAGTCATTCCCTTTGAAAAATGTCGTACACTTTCTCCGCAGTCACTCACTGTGCACAATATTGTATAGAATGTCCGCAGTCACTAAGTGTGCACTATATCGTACAATGTGTCCGCAGGCATTCACTGTGCACAATTATGTACACACCGCCTGCAGTCACTGACTGTGCACAATATCATACATAGTGTCTGCAGTTACTGAGTGTGCACTATATCGTACAATGTGTCCACAGTCATTCACTGTGCACAATTACGTACATACTGCCTGCAGTCACTCACTGTGCAGAAAGTCGTACAATGAGTCCGCAGTCACTCACTGTGCACAATGTCGCATACAGTGTCTGCAGTCACTGAGTGTGCACTATATGGTACACTGTGTCCGCAGTCAATGAGTGAGCACAATGTCGTTCACTGTGTCCGCTCACTCGCTCTGCGCAATGTCGTACACAGTGTCCGCAGTATTCACTGTGCACAATTATGTACACACTGCCTGCAGTCACGGACTGTGCACAATGTTGTACACTGTGTCCACAGTCACTAAGAGTGCACAATGTCGTACACAGTGTCCGCAGTCACTAAGTGTGCCCTGTGTTGTACACTGTGTCAGCAGTCAGAGTGCACAATGTCATTCACTGTGTCCGTAGTCACTCAATCTGTGCAATGTTGTACACTGTGCCCGCAGTCATTCACTGTGCACAATTACGTACACGCTTGCCGTAGTCATTCCCTTTGAAAAATGTCATACACTTTCTCCGCAGACACTCACTGTGCACAATGTCATATAGAATGTCTGCAGTCACTAAGTGTGCACAGTGCCATTCTCTGTGTCTGGAGTCATTCACTGAGCAGAATGTCGTACAATGAGTCCGCAGTCACTCACTGTGCACAATGTCGTACAATGAGTCCGCAGTCACTCACTGTGCACAATGTCGTATACAGTGTCTGCAGTCACTGAGTGTGCACTATATCGTACACAGTGTCCGCAGTCAATGAGTGAGCACAATGTCGTTCACTGTGTCCGCTCACTCGCTCTGCGCAATGTCGTACACTGCGTCCGCAGAATACACTGTGCACAATTATGTACACACTGCCTGCAGTCACGGACTGTGCACAATGTTGTACACTGTGTCCACAGTCACTAAGAGTGCACTATGTCGTACAATCTGTCTACAGTCATTCACTGTGCACAATTACGCACACACTGCCTGCAGTCACTCAGCATGCACAATGTTGTACACTGTGTCCGCAGTCACTGACTGTGCACAATGTCGTTCACTGTGACCGCATCTATTCACTGAGCAGAATGTCATTACACTGTGTCCGCACACACCGACTCTGCACAATGTCGTATAGAGTGTCCGCAGTCACTAAGTGTGCACTATATCGTACAATGTGTCCGCAGTCATTCATTGTGCACAATTACGTACACTCTCGCCGCAGTCATTCTCTTTGAACAATGTGGTACACTTTGTCCGCAGTCACTCACTGTGCACAAAGTCGTACACAGTGTCTGCAGTCACTAAGTGTGCACTATGTCTTACAATGTGTCCGCAGTCATTCACTGTGCACCATTACGTACACACTGCCTGCAGTCATTCACTAAGCACAATGTCGTACACTGTGTCCGCAGTCATTCACTCTGCACAATTACGTACACTCTGCCCGCAGTCACTCACTGTGCACAATTACGTACACAATGCCTGCAGTCACTGACTGTGCACAATATCATACACAGTGTCTGCAGTTACTGAGTGTGCACTATATCGTACAATGTGTCCGCAGTCATTCACTGTGCACAATTACGTACATTCTGCCCGCAGTCATTCACTGTGCACAATTACGTACACTTTCTCCGCAGTCACTCACTATGCACAATGTCATATAGAATGTCCGCAGTCACTAAGTGTGCACTAATTCGTACAATGTGTCCGCAGTCATTGTCTGTGCACAATTACGTACATTCTCACCGCAGTCATTCTCTTTGAACAATGTAGTACACTTTGTCCGCAGTCACTCACTGTGCACAAAGTCGTACACAGTGTCTGCAGTCACTAAGTGTGCATTATGTCTTACAATGTGTCCGCAGTCATTCACTGTGCACCATTACGTACACACTGCCTGCAGTCATTCACTAAGCACAATGTCGTACATTGTGTCCGCAGTCATTCACTCTGCACAATTACGTACACTCTGCCCGCAGTCATTCTCTGTGCACAATATCGTACACTGCGTCCGCAGTCATTCACTGTGCACAGTTATGTACACTCTCGCCGCAGTCATTCACTAAGCACAATGTCGTACACTGTGTCCGCAGTCACTAAGTCTGCACAATGTCGTATAGAGTGTCCGCAGTCACTAAGTGTGCACTATATCGCACAATGTGTCCGCTGTCATTCACTGTGCACAATTACGTACATACTGCCTGCAGTCACTGATTGTGCACAATATCGTACACTGTGTCCGCAGTCACTAAGTGTGCACTATGTCGGACAATGTGTCCACAGTCATTCACTGTGCACAATTACGTACATACTGCCTGCAGTCACTCACTGTGCAGAATGTTGTACAATGTGTCCGCAGTCATTCACTGTGCACAATTACGTACATTCTGCCTGCAGTCATTCACTGTGCACAATTATGTACACTCTTGCCGTAGTCATTCTCTTTGAAAAATGTTGTACACTTTCTCAGCAGTCACTCACTGTGCACAATGTCGTATACAGTGTCCGCAGTCACTGAGTGTGCACTATGTTGTACACTGTATCCGCAGTCACTTACTGTGCACAATGTCGTACACAGTGTCCGCAGTCACTAAGTGTGCCCTGTGTCGTACACTGTGTCAGCAGTCAATCAGTGTGCACAATGTCGTTCACTGTGTCCGTAGTCACTCAATCTGTGCAATGTCGTACACTGTGCCCGCAGTCATTCACTGTGGACAATTACGTACACTCTTGCCGTAGTCATTCCCTTTGAAAAATGTCGTACACTTTCTCCGCAGTCACTCACTGTGCACAATGTTGTATAGAATGTCCGCAGTCACTAAGTGCGCACTATATCGTACAATGTGTCCGCAGGTATTCACTGTGCACAATTACGTACACACCGCCTGCAGTCACTGACTGTGCACAATATCATACACAGTGTCTGCAGTTACTGAGTGTGCACTATATCGTACACTGTGTCCGCAGTCAATGAGTGAGCACAATGTCGTTCACTGTGTCCGCTCACTCGCTCTGCGCAATGTCGTACACAATGTCGGCAGTATTCACTGTGCACAATTATGTACACACTGCCTGCAGTCACGGACTGTGCACAATGTTGTACACTGTGTCCACAGTTACAAAGAGTGCACAATGTCGTACACAGTGTCCGCAGTCACTAAGTGTGCCCTGTGTTGTACACTGTGTCAGCAGTCAATCAGAGTGCACAATGTCATTCACTGTGTCCGTAGTCACTCAATCTGTGCAATGTTGTACACTGTGCCCGCAGTCATTCACTGTGCACAATCACGTACATTCTGCCCGCAGTCATTCACTGTGCACAATTACGTACACTGTGTCCGCAGTCATTCACTCTGCACAATTACGTACACTCTGCCCGCAGTCATTCTCTGTGCACAATATCGTACACTGCGTCCGCAGTCATTCACTGTGCACAGTTATGTACACTCTCGCCGCAGTCATTCACTAAGCACAATGTCGTACACTGTGTCCGCAGTCACTAAGTGTGCACTATATCGCACAATGTGTCCGCTGTCATTCACTGTACACAATTACGTACACACTGCCTGCAGTCACTGATTGTGCACAATATCGTACACTGTGTCCGCAGTCACTAAGTGTGCACTATGTCGGACAATGTGTCCACAGTCATTCACTGTGCACAATTACGTACATACTGCCTGCAGTCACACACTGTGCAGAATGTTGTACAATGTGTCCGCAGTCATTCACTGTGCACAATTACGTACATTCTGCACGCAGTCATTCACTGTGCACAATTATGTACACTCTTGCCGTAGTCATTCTCTTTAAAAATGTTGTACACTTTCTCAGCAGTCACTCACTGTGCACAATGTCGTATAGAGTGTCTGCAGTCACTAAGTGTGCCCTATGCCATTCTCTGTGTCTGGAGTCATTCACTGAGCAGAATGTCGCACACTCTTCTTGCAATCACTCACTGTGCACAATGTCCTAAAATGTGTCCGCAGTCATTCACCGAGTACAATGTCATACACAGTGTCCGCAGTCACTGAGTGTGCACTATGTTGTACACTGTATCCGCATTCACTTACTGTGCACAATGTCGTACACATTGTCCGCAGTCACTAAGTGTGCCCTGTGTTGTACACTGTGTCAGCAGTCAATCAGAGTGCACAATGTCGTTCACTGTGTCCGTAGTCACTCAATCTGTGCAATGTCGTACACTGTGCCTGCAGTCATTCACTGTGCACAATTACGTTCACTCTTGCCGTAGTCATTCCCTTTGAAAAATGTCGTACACTTTCTCCGCAGTCACTCACTGTGCACAATGTTGTATAGAATGTCCGCAGTCACTAAGTGTGCACTATATCGTACAATGTGTCCGCAGGTATTCACTGTGCACAATTACGTACACACCGCCTGCAGTCACTGACTGTGCACAATATCATACACAGTGTCTGCAGTTACTGAGTGTGCACTATATCGTACAATGTGTCCACAGTCATTCACTGTGCACAATTACGTACATACTGCCTGCAGTCACTCACTGTGCAGAAAGTCGTACAATGAGTCCGCAGTCACTCACTGTGCACAATGTCGCATACAGTGTCTGCAGTCACTGAGTGTGCACTATATCGTACACTGTGTCCGCAGTCAATGAGTGAGCACAATGTCGTTCACTGTGTCCGCTCACTCGCTCTGCGCAATGTCGTACACAGTGTCCGCAGTATTCACTGTGCACAATTATGTACACACTGCCTGCAGTCACGGACTGTGCACAATGTTGTACACTGTGTCCACAGTCACTAAGAGTGCACAATGTCGTACACAGTGTCCGCAGTCACTAAGTGTGCCCTGTGTTGTACACTGTGTCAGCAGTCAATCAGAGTGCACAATGTCATGCACTGTGTCCGTAGTCACTCAATCTGTGCAATGTTGTACACTGTCCCGCAGTCATTCACTGTGCACAATTACGTACACTCTTGCCGTAGTCATTCCCTTTGAAAAATGTCGTACACTTTCTCCGCAGTCACTCACTGTGCACAATGTTGTATAGAATGTCCGCAGTCACTAAATGTGCACTATATCGTACAATGTGTCCGCAGGCATTCACTGTGCACAATTACGTACACACCGCCTGCAGTCACTGACTGTGCACAATATCATACACAGTGTCTGCAGTTACTGAGTGTGCACTATATCGTACAATGTGTCCGCAGTCATTCACTGTGCACAATTACGTACATTCTGCCCGCAGTCATTCACTGTGCACAATTACGTACACTTTCTCCGCAGTCACTCACTATGCACAATGTCATATAGAATGTCCGCAGTCACTAAGTGTGCACTATATCGTACAATGTGTCCGCAGTCATTGTCTGTGCACAATTACGTACATTCTCGCCGCGGTCATTCTCTTTGAACAATGTAGTACACTTTCTCCGCAGTCACTCACTGTGCACAATGTTGTATAGAATGTCCGCAGTCACTAAGTGTGCTCTATATCGTACAATATGTCCGCAGGCATTCACTGTGCACAATTACGTACACACCGCCTGCAGTCACAGACTGTGCACAATATCATACACAGTGTCTGCAGTTACTGAGTGTGCACTATATCGTACAATGTGTCCACAGTCATTCACTGTGCACAATTACGTACACACTGCCTGCAGTCACTCACTGTGCAGAATGTCGCACAATGTGTCCGCAAGCACTCACTGTGCACAATGTCGTACACAATGTCTGCAGTCAATGAGTGTGCACTATATCGTACACTGTGTCCGCAGTCATTCACTGAGCACAATGTCGTACACTGTGTCCGCAGTCATTCACTCTGCACAATTACGTACACTCTGCCCGCAGTCACTCACTGTGCACAATTACGTACACAACGCCTGCAGTCACTGACTGTGCACAATATCATACACAGTGTCTGCAGTTACTGAGTGTGCACTATATCGTACAATGTGTCCGCAGTCATTCACTGTGCACAATTACGTACATTCTGCCCGCAGTCATTCACTGTGCACAATTACGTACACTTTCTCCGCAGTCACTCACTATGCACAATGTCATATAGAATGTCCGCAGTCACTAAGTGTGCACTAATTCGTACAATGTGTCCGCAGTCATTGTCTGTGCACAATTACGTACATTCTCACCGCAGTCATTCTCTTTGAACAATGTAGTACACTTTGTCCGCAGTCACTCACTGTGCACAAAGTCGTACACAGTGTCTGCAGTCACTAAGTGTGCATTATGTCTTACAATGTGTCCGCAGTCATTCACTGTGCACCATTACGTACACACTGCCTGCAGTCATTCACTAAGCACAATGTCGTACATTGTGTCCGCAGTCATTCACTCTGCACAATTACGTACACTCTGCCCGCAGTCATTCTCTGTGCACAATATCGTACACTGCGTCCGCAGTCATTCACTGTGCACAGTTATGTACACTCTCGCCGCAGTCATTCACTAAGCACAATGTCGTACACTGTGTCCGCAGTCACTAAGTCTGCACAATGTCGTATAGAGTGTCCGCAGTCACTAAGTGTGCACTATATCGCACAATGTGTCCGCTGTCATTCACTGTGCACAATTACGTACATACTGCCTGCAGTCACTGATTGTGCACAATATCGTACACTGTGTCCGCAGTCACTAAGTGTGCACTATGTCGGACAATGTGTCCACAGTCATTCACTGTGCACAATTACGTACATACTGCCTGCAGTCACTCACTGTGCAGAATGTTGTACAATGTGTCCGCAGTCATTCACTGTGCACAATTACGTACATTCTGCCTGCAGTCATTCACTGTGCACAATTATGTACACTCTTGCCGTAGTCATTCTCTTTGAAAAATGTTGTACACTTTCTCAGCAGTCACTCACTGTGCACAATGTCGTATACAGTGTCCGCAGTCACTGAGTGTGCACTATGTTGTACACTGTATCCGCAGTCACTTACTGTGCACAATGTCGTACACAGTGTCCGCAGTCACTAAGTGTGCCCTGTGTCGTACACTGTGTCAGCAGTCAATCAGTGTGCACAATGTCGTTCACTGTGTCCGTAGTCACTCAATCTGTGCAATGTCGTACACTGTGCCCGCAGTCATTCACTGTGGACAATTACGTACACTCTTGCCGTAGTCATTCCCTTTGAAAAATGTCGTACACTTTCTCCGCAGTCACTCACTGTGCACAATGTTGTATAGAATGTCCGCAGTCACTAAGTGCGCACTATATCGTACAATGTGTCCGCAGGTATTCACTGTGCACAATTACGTACACACCGCCTGCAGTCACTGACTGTGCACAATATCATACACAGTGTCTGCAGTTACTGAGTGTGCACTATATCGTACACTGTGTCCGCAGTCAATGAGTGAGCACAATGTCGTTCACTGTGTCCGCTCACTCGCTCTGCGCAATGTCGTACACAATGTCGGCAGTATTCACTGTGCACAATTATGTACACACTGCCTGCAGTCACGGACTGTGCACAATGTTGTACACTGTGTCCACAGTTACAAAGAGTGCACAATGTCGTACACAGTGTCCGCAGTCACTAAGTGTGCCCTGTGTTGTACACTGTGTCAGCAGTCAATCAGAGTGCACAATGTCATTCACTGTGTCCGTAGTCACTCAATCTGTGCAATGTTGTACACTGTGCCCGCAGTCATTCACTGTGCACAATCACGTACATTCTGCCCGCAGTCATTCACTGTGCACAATTACGTACACTGTGTCCGCAGTCATTCACTCTGCACAATTACGTACACTCTGCCCGCAGTCATTCTCTGTGCACAATATCGTACACTGCGTCCGCAGTCATTCACTGTGCACAGTTATGTACACTCTCGCCGCAGTCATTCACTAAGCACAATGTCGTACACTGTGTCCGCAGTCACTAAGTGTGCACTATATCGCACAATGTGTCCGCTGTCATTCACTGTACACAATTACGTACACACTGCCTGCAGTCACTGATTGTGCACAATATCGTACACTGTGTCCGCAGTCACTAAGTGTGCACTATGTCGGACAATGTGTCCACAGTCATTCACTGTGCACAATTACGTACATACTGCCTGCAGTCACACACTGTGCAGAATGTTGTACAATGTGTCCGCAGTCATTCACTGTGCACAATTACGTACATTCTGCACGCAGTCATTCACTGTGCACAATTATGTACACTCTTGCCGTAGTCATTCTCTTTAAAAATGTTGTACACTTTCTCAGCAGTCACTCACTGTGCACAATGTCGTATAGAGTGTCTGCAGTCACTAAGTGTGCCCTATGCCATTCTCTGTGTCTGGAGTCATTCACTGAGCAGAATGTCGCACACTCTTCTTGCAATCACTCACTGTGCACAATGTCCTAAAATGTGTCCGCAGTCATTCACCGAGTACAATGTCATACACAGTGTCCGCAGTCACTGAGTGTGCACTATGTTGTACACTGTATCCGCATTCACTTACTGTGCACAATGTCGTACACATTGTCCGCAGTCACTAAGTGTGCCCTGTGTTGTACACTGTGTCAGCAGTCAATCAGAGTGCACAATGTCGTTCACTGTGTCCGTAGTCACTCAATCTGTGCAATGTCGTACACTGTGCCTGCAGTCATTCACTGTGCACAATTACGTTCACTCTTGCCGTAGTCATTCCCTTTGAAAAATGTCGTACACTTTCTCCGCAGTCACTCACTGTGCACAATGTTGTATAGAATGTCCGCAGTCACTAAGTGTGCACTATATCGTACAATGTGTCCGCAGGTATTCACTGTGCACAATTACGTACACACCGCCTGCAGTCACTGACTGTGCACAATATCATACACAGTGTCTGCAGTTACTGAGTGTGCACTATATCGTACAATGTGTCCACAGTCATTCACTGTGCACAATTACGTACATACTGCCTGCAGTCACTCACTGTGCAGAAAGTCGTACAATGAGTCCGCAGTCACTCACTGTGCACAATGTCGCATACAGTGTCTGCAGTCACTGAGTGTGCACTATATCGTACACTGTGTCCGCAGTCAATGAGTGAGCACAATGTCGTTCACTGTGTCCGCTCACTCGCTCTGCGCAATGTCGTACACAGTGTCCGCAGTATTCACTGTGCACAATTATGTACACACTGCCTGCAGTCACGGACTGTGCACAATGTTGTACACTGTGTCCACAGTCACTAAGAGTGCACAATGTCGTACACAGTGTCCGCAGTCACTAAGTGTGCCCTGTGTTGTACACTGTGTCAGCAGTCAATCAGAGTGCACAATGTCATGCACTGTGTCCGTAGTCACTCAATCTGTGCAATGTTGTACACTGTCCCGCAGTCATTCACTGTGCACAATTACGTACACTCTTGCCGTAGTCATTCCCTTTGAAAAATGTCGTACACTTTCTCCGCAGTCACTCACTGTGCACAATGTTGTATAGAATGTCCGCAGTCACTAAATGTGCACTATATCGTACAATGTGTCCGCAGGCATTCACTGTGCACAATTACGTACACACCGCCTGCAGTCACTGACTGTGCACAATATCATACACAGTGTCTGCAGTTACTGAGTGTGCACTATATCGTACAATGTGTCCGCAGTCATTCACTGTGCACAATTACGTACATTCTGCCCGCAGTCATTCACTGTGCACAATTACGTACACTTTCTCCGCAGTCACTCACTATGCACAATGTCATATAGAATGTCCGCAGTCACTAAGTGTGCACTATATCGTACAATGTGTCCGCAGTCATTGTCTGTGCACAATTACGTACATTCTCGCCGCGGTCATTCTCTTTGAACAATGTAGTACACTTTCTCCGCAGTCACTCACTGTGCACAATGTTGTATAGAATGTCCGCAGTCACTAAGTGTGCTCTATATCGTACAATATGTCCGCAGGCATTCACTGTGCACAATTACGTACACACCGCCTGCAGTCACAGACTGTGCACAATATCATACACAGTGTCTGCAGTTACTGAGTGTGCACTATATCGTACAATGTGTCCACAGTCATTCACTGTGCACAATTACGTACACACTGCCTGCAGTCACTCACTGTGCAGAATGTCGCACAATGTGTCCGCAAGCACTCACTGTGCACAATGTCGTACACAATGTCTGCAGTCAATGAGTGTGCACTATATCGTACACTGTGTCCGCAGTCATTCACTGAGCACAATGTCATACACTGTGTCAGCAGTCAATGAGTGAGCACAATGTCGTTCACTGTGTCCGCTCACTCACTCTGCGCAATGTCGTACACTGTGCCCGCAGTCATTCACTGTGGACAATTACGTACACTCTTGCCGTAGTCATTCCCTTTGAAAAATGTCGTACACTTTCTCCGCAGTCACTCACTGTGCACAATGTTGTATAGAATGTCCGCAGTCACTAAGTGTGCACTATATCGTACAATGTGTCCGCAGGCATTCACTGTGCACAATTACGTACACACCGCCTGCAGTCACTGACTGTGCACAATATCATACACAGTGTCTGCAGTTACTGAGTGTGCACTATATCATACACAGTGTCTGCAGTTACTCAGTGTGCACTATATCGTACAATGAGTCTGCAGTCACTCACTGTGCACAATGTCGCATACAGTGTCTGCAGTCACTGATTGTGCACTATATCGTACACTGTATCCGCAGTCAATGAGTGAGCACAATGTCGTTCACTGTGTCTGCTCACTCGCTCTGCGCAATGTCGTACACAGTGTCCGCAGTATTCACTGTGCACAATTATGTACACACTGCCTGCAGTCACGGACTGTGCACAATGTTGTACACTGTGTCCACAGTCACTAAGAGTGCACTATGTCGTACAATCTGTCTGCAGTCATTCACTGTGCACAATTACGCACACACTGCCTGCAGTCACTCAGCATGCACAATGTTGTACACTGTGTCCACAGTCACTAAAAGTGCACTATGTCGTACAATCTGTCTGTAGTCATTCACTGTGCACAATTACGCACACACTGCCTGCAGTCACTCAGCATGCACAATGTTGTACACTGTGTCCGCCGTCACTGACTGTGCACAATGTCGTTCACTGTGAACGCATCTATTCACTGAGCAGAATGTCATTACACTGTGTCCGCACACACCGACTCTGCACAATGTCGTACACTGTGCCCGCAGACACTCACTCTGCGCAATGTCGTACACTGTGTCCGCAGTCATTCACTGCACACAATTACGTACACTGTCACCGCGGTCATTCTCTTTGAACAATGTAGTACACTTTCTCCGCAGTCACTCACTGTGCACAATGTTGTATAGAATGTCCGCAGTCACTAAGTGTGCACTATATCGTACAATGTGTCCGCAGGCATTCACTGTGCACAATTACGTACACACCGCCTGCAGTCACTGACTGTGCCCAATATCATACACAGTGTCTGCAGTTACTGAGTGTGCACTATATCGTACAATGTGTCCACAGTCATTCACTGTGCACAATTACGTACATACTGCCTGCAGTCACTCACTGTGCAGAATGTCGTACAATGAGTCCGCAGTCACTCACTGTGCACAATGTCGTATACAGTGTCTGCAGTCACTGAGTGTGCACTATATCGTACACAGTGTCCGCAGTCAATGAGTGAGCACAATGTCGTTCACTGTGTCCGCTCACTCGCTCTGCGCAATGTCGTACACAGCGTTCGCAGTATACACTGTGCACAATTATGTACACACTGCCTGCAGTCACGGACTGTGCACAATGTTGTACACTGTGTCCACAGTCACTAAGAGTGCACTATGTCGTACAATCTGTCTGCAGTCATTCACTGTGCACAATTACGCACACACTGCCTGCAGTCACTCAGCATGCACAATGTTGTACACTGTGTCCGCCGTCACTGACTGTGCACAATGTCGTTCACTGGTGACCGCATCTATTCACTGAGCAGAATGTCATTACACTGTGTCCGCACACACCGACTCTGCACAATGTCGTACACTGTGCCCGCAGACACTCACTCTGCGCAATGTCGTACACTGTGTCCGCAGTCATTCACTGCACACAATTACGTACACTGTCGCCGCGGTCATTCTCTTTGAACAATGTAGTACACTTTCTCCGCAGTCACTCACTGTGCACAATGTTGTATAGAATGTCCGCAGTCACTAAGTGTGCACTATATCGTACAATGTGTCCGCAGGCATTCACTGTGCACAATTACGTACACACCGCCTGCAGTCACAGACTGTGCACAATATCATACACAGTGTCTGCAGTTACTGAGTGTGCACTATATCGTACAATGTGTCCACAGTCATTCACTGTGCACAATTACGTACATACTGCCTGCAGTCACTCACTGTGCAGAATGTCGCACAATGTGTCCGCAAGCACTCACTGTGCACAATGTCGTACACAATGTCTGCAGTCAATGAGTGTGCACTACATCGTACACTGTGTCCGCAGTCATTCACTGAGCACAATGTCGTACACTGTGCCCGCAGTCATTCACTGTGGACAATTACGTACACTCTTGCCGTAGTCATTCCCTTTGAAAAATGTCGTACACTTTCTCCGCAGTCACTCACTGTGCACAATGTTGTATAGAATGTCCGCAGTCACTAAGTGTGCACTATATCGTACAATGTGTCCGCAGGCATTCACTGTGCACAATTACGTACACACCGCCTGCAGTCACTGACTGTGCACAATATCATACACAGTGTCTGCAGTTACTGAGTGTGCACTATATCATACACAGTGTCTGCAGTTACTCAGTGTGCACTATATCGTACAATGAGTCTGCAGTCACTCACTGTGCACAATGTCGCATACAGTGTCTGCAGTCACTGATTGTGCACTATATCGTACACTGTATCCGCAGTCAATGAGTGAGCACAATGTCGTTCACTGTGTCTGCTCACTCGCTCTGCGCAATGTCGTACACAGTGTCCGCAGTATTCACTGTGCACAATTATGTACACACTGCCTGCAGTCACGGACTGTGCACAATGTTGTACACTGTGTCCACAGTCACTAAGAGTGCACTATGTCGTATACAGTGTCTGCAGTCACTGAGTGTGCACTATATCGTACAATGTGTCCACAGTCATTCACTGTGCACAATTACGTACATACTGCCTGCAGTCACTCACTGTGCAGAATGTCGTACAATGAGTCCGCAGTCACTCACTGTGCACAATGTCGTATACAGTGTCTGCAGTCACTGATTGTGCACTATATGGTACACAGTGTCCGCAGTCAATGAGTGAGCACAATGTCGTTCACTGTGTCCGCTCACTCGCTCTGCGCAATGTCGTACACAGCGTTCGCAGTATACACTGTGCACAATTATGTACACACTGCCTGCAGTCACGGACTGTGCACAATGTTGTACACTGTGTCCACAGTCACTAAGAGTGCACTATGTCGTACAATCTGTCTGCAGTCATTCACTGTGCACAATTACGCACACACTGCCTGCAGTCACTCAGCATGCACAATGTTGTACACTGTGTCCGCCGTCACTGACTGTGCACAATGTCGTTCACTGTGACCGCATCTATTCACTGAGCAGAATGTCATTACACTGTGTCCGCACACACCGACTCTGCACAATGTCGTACACTGTGCCCGCAGACACTCACTCTGCGCAATGTCGTACACTGTGTCCGCAGTCATTCACTGCACACAATTACGTACACTGTCGCCGCGGTCATTCTCTTTGAACAATGTAGTACACTTTCTCCGCAGTCACTCACTGTGCACAATGTTGTATAGAATGTCCGCAGTCACTAAGTGTGCACTATATCGTACAATGTGTCCGCAGGCATTCACTGTGCACAATTACGTACACACCGCCTGCAGTCACAGACTGTGCACAATATCATACACAGTGTCTGCAGTTACTGAGTGTGCACTATATCGTACAATGTGTCCACAGTCATTCACTGTGCACAATTACGTACATACTGCCTGCAGTCACTCACTGTGCAGAATGTCGTACAATGAGTCCGCAGTCACTCACTGTGCACAATGTCGTATACAGTGTCTGCAGTCACTGAGTGTGCACTATATCGTACACAGTGTCCGCAGTCAATGAGTGAGCACAATGTTGTACACTGTGTCAGCAGTCAATGAGTGAGCACAATGTCGTTCACTGTGTCCGCTCACTCACTCTGCGCAATGTTGTACACTGTGTTCGCAGTATTCACTGTGCACAATTATGTACACACTGCCTGCAGTCACTGACTGTGCACAATGTTGTACACTGTGTCCGCAGAAACTAAGTGTGCACTATGTCGTACAATGTGTCTGCAGTCATTCACTGTGCACAATTACGTGCACACTGTCTGCAGTCACTCACTGTGCACAATGTGGTACACTGTGTCCGCAGTCATTCACTGTCAACAATGTCATACACAGTGTCCGCAGTCACTGAGTGTGCACTATCTTGTACACTGTGTCCGCAGTCACTTACTGTGCACAATGTCGTACACAGTGTCCGCAGTCACTAAGTGTGCACTGTGTCGTACACTGTGTCAGCAGTCAATCAGAGTGCACAATGTCATTCACTGTGTCCGTAGTCACTCAATCTGTGCAATGTCGTACACTGTGCCCGCAGTCATTCACTGTGCACAATTACGTACACTCTTGCCGTAGTCATTCCCTTTGAAAAATGTCGTACACTTTCTCCGCAGTCACTCACTGTGCACAATGTTGTATAGAATGTCCGCAGTCACTAAGTGTGCACTATATCGTACAATGTGTCCGCAGGCATTCACTGTGCACAATTACGTACACACCGCCTGCAGTCACTGACTGTGCACAATATCATACACAGTGTCTGCAGTTACTCAGTGTGCACTATATCGTACAATGAGTCTGCAGTCACTCACTGTGCACAATGTCGCATACAATGTCTGCAGTCACTGATTGTGCACTATATCGTACACTGTATCCGCAGTCAATGAGTGAGCACAATGTCGTTCACTGTGTCTGCTCACTCGCTCTGCGCAATGTCGTACACAGTGTCCGCAGTATTCACTGTGCACAATTATGTACACACTGCCTGCAGTCACGGACTGTGCACAATGTTGTACACTGTGTCCACAGTCACTAAGAGTGCACTATGTCGTACAATCTGTCTGCAGTCATTCACTGTGCACAATTACGCACACACTGCCTGCAGTCACTCAGCATGCACAATGTTGTACACTGTGTCCGCAGTCACTGACTGTGCACAATCTCGTACATAGTGTACACAGTTACTGACTGTACACAATGTCGTTCACTGTGACCGCATCTATTCACTGAGCAGAATGTCATTACACTGTGTCCGCACACACCGACTCTGCACAATGTCGTACACTGTGCCCGCAGACACTCACTCTGCGCAATGTCGTACAATGTGTCTGCAGTCATTCACTGCACACAATTACGTACACTGTCGCCGTAGTCATTCTCTTTGAACATAGTCGTACACTTTCTCCGCAGTCACTCACTGTGCACAAAGTCGTACACAGTGTCTGCAGTCACTAAGTGTGCACTATGTCTTACAATGTGTCCGCAGTCATTCACTGTGCACCATTACGTACACACTGCCTGCAGTCATTCACTAAGCACAATGTCGTACACTGTGTCCGCAGTCATTCACTCTGCACAATTACGTACACTCTGCCCGCAGTCATTCACTGTGCACAATTACGTACACAACGCCTGCAGTCACTGACTGTGCACAATATCATACATAGTGTCTGCAGTTACTGAGTGTGCACTATATCGTACAATGTGTCCGCAGTCATTCACTGAGCACAATGTCGTACACTGTGTCCGCAGTCATTCACTGTCAACAATGTCATACACAGTGTCCGCAGTCACTGAGTGTGCACTATGTTGAACACTGTGTCCGCAGTCACTTACTGTGCACAATGTCGTACACAGTGTCCGCAGTCACTAAGTGTGCCCTGTGTTGTACACTGTGTCAGCAGTCAATCAGAGTGCACAATGTCATTCACTGTGTCCGTAGTCACTCAATCTGTGCAATGTCGTACACTGTGCCCGCAGTCATACACTGTGCACAATTACGTACACTCTTGCCGTAGTCATTCCCTTTGAAAAATGTCGTACACTTTCTCCGCAGTCACTCACTGTGCACAATGTTGTATAGAATGTCCGCAGTCACTAAGTGTGCGCTATATCGTACAATGTGTCCGCAGGCATTCACTGTGCACAATTACGTACACACCGCCTGCAGTCACTGACTGTGCACAATATCATACACAGTGTCTGCAGTTACTGAGTGTGCACTATATCGTACAATGTGTCCACAGTCATTCACTGTGCACAATTACGTACATACTGCCTGCAGTCACTCACTGTGCAGAAAGTCGTACAATGAGTCCGCAGTCACTCACTGTGCACAATGTCGCATACAGTGTCTGCAGTCACTGAGTGTGCACTATATCGTACACTGTGTCCGCAGTCAATGAGTGAGCACAATGTCGTTCACTGTGTCCGCTCACTCGCTCTGCGCAATGTCGTACACAGTGTCCGCAGTATTCACTGAGCACAATTATGTACACACTGCCTGCAGTCACGGACTGTGCACAATGTTGTACACTGTGTCCACAGTCACTAAGAGTGCACAATGTCGTACACAGTGTCCGCAGTCACTAAGTGTGCCCTGTGTTGTACACTGTGTCAGCAGTCAATCAGAGTGCACAATGTCATTCACTGTGTCCGTAGTCATTCAATCTGTGCAATGTTGTACACTGTGCCCGCAGTCATTCACTGTGCACAATTACGTACACTCTTGCCGTAGTCATTCCCTTTGAAAAATGTCGTACACTTTCTCCGCAGTCACTCACTGTGCACAATGTTGTAGAGAATGTCCGCAGTCACTAAATGTGCACTATATCGTACAATGTGTCCGCAGGCATTCACTGTGCACAATTACGTACACACCGCCTGCAGTCACTGACTGTGCACAATATCATACACAGTGTCTGCAGTTACTGAGTGTGCACTATATCGTACAATGTGTCCGCAGTCATTCACTGTGCACAATTACGTACACTTTCTCCGCAGTCACTCACTATGCACAATGTCATATAGAATGTCCGCAGTCACTAAGTGTGCACTATATCGTACAATGTGTCCACAGTCATTCACTGTGCACAATTACGTACATACTGCCTGCAGTCACTCACTGTGCAGAATGTCGTACAATGAGTCCGCAGTCACTCACTGTGCACAATGTCGTATACAGTGTCTGCAGTCACTGAGTGTGCACTATATCGTACACAGTGTCCGCAGTCAATGAGTGAGCACAATGTTGTACACTGTGTCAGCAGTCAATGAGTGAGCACAATGTCGTTCACTGTGTCCGCTCACTCACTCTGCGCAATGTCGTACACTGTGTTCGCAGTATTCACTGTGCACAATTATGTACACACTGCCTGCCGTCACTGACTGTGCACAATGTTGTACACTGTGTCCACAGACACTAAGTGTGCACTATGTCGTACAATGTGTCTGCAGTCATTCACTGTGCACAATTACGTGCACACTGTCTGCAGTCACTCACTGTGCACAATGTGGTACACTGTGTCCGCAGTCATTCACTGTCAACAATGTCATACACTGTGTCCGCAGTCACTTACTGTGCACAATGTCGTACACAGTGTCTGCAGTCACTAAGTGTGCACTGTGTCGTACACTGTGTCAGCAGTCAATCAGAGTGCACAATGTCATTCACTGTGTCCGTAGTCACTCAATCTGTGCAATGTCGTACACTGTGCCCGCAGTCATTCACTGTGCACAATTACGTACACTCTTGCCGTAGTCATTCCCTTTGAAAAATGTCGTACACTTTCTCCGCAGTCACTCACTGTGCACAATGTTGTATAGAATGTCCGCAGTCACTAAGTGTGCACTATATCGTACAATGTGTCCGCAGGCATTCACTGTGCACAATTACGTACACACCGCCTGCAGTCACTGACTGTGCACAATATCATACACAGTGTCTGCAGTTACTCAGTGTGCACTATATCGTACAATGAGTCTGCAGTCACTCACTGTGCACAATGTCGCATACAATGTCTGCAGTCACTGATTGTGCACTATATCGTACACTGTATCCGCAGTCAATGAGTGAGCACAATGTCGTTCACTGTGTCTGCTCACTCGCTCTGCGCAATGTCGTACACAGTGTCCGCAGTATTCACTGTGCACAATTATGTACACACTGCCTGCAGTCACGGACTGTGCACAATATTGTACACTGTGTCCACAGTCACTAAGAGTGCACTATGTCGTACAATCTGTCTGCAGTCATTCACTGTGCACAATTACGCACACACTGCCTGCAGTCACTCAGCATGCACAATGTTGTACACTGTGTCCGCAGTCACTGACTGTGCACAATCTCGTACATAGTGTACACAGTTACTGACTGTACACAATGTCGTTCACTGTGACCGCATCTATTCACTGAGCAGAATGTCATTACACTGTGTCCGCACACACCGACTCTGCACAATGTCGTACACTGTGCCCGCAGACACTCACTCTGCGCAATGTCGTACAATGTGTCTGCAGTCATTCACTGCACACAATTACGTACACTGTCGCCGTAGTCATTCTCTTTGAACAAAGTCGTACACTTTCTCCGCAGTCACTAACTGTGCACAATGTCGTATAGAGTGTCCGCAGTCACTAAGTGTGCACTATATCGTACAATGTGTCCGCAGTCATTCATTGTGCACAATTACGTACACTCTCGCCGCAGTCATTCTCTTTGAACAATGTGGTACACTTTGTCCGCAGTCACTCACTGTGCACAAAGTCGTACACAGTGTCTGCAGTCACTAAGTGTGCACTATGTCTTACAATGTGTCCGCAGTCATTCACTGTGCACCATTACGTACACACTGCCTGCAGTCATTCACTAAGCACAATGTCGTACACTGTGTCCGCAGTCATTCACTCTGCACAATTACGTACACTCTGCCCGCAGTCATTCACTGTGCACAATTACGTACACAACGCCTGCAGTCACTGACTGTGCACAATATCATACATAGTGTCTGCAGTTACTGAGTGTGCACTATATCGTACAATGTGTCCGCAGTCATTCACTGAGCACAATGTCGTACACTGTGTCTGCAGTCATTCACTGTCAACAATGTCATACACAGTGTCCGCAGTCACTGAGTGTGCACTATGTTGAACACTGTGTCCGCAGTCACTTACTGTGCACAATGTCGTACACAGTGTCCGCAGTCACTAAGTGTGCCCTGTGTTGTACACTGTGTCAGCAGTCAATCAGAGTGCACAATGTCATTCACTGTGTCCGTAGTCACTCAATCTGTGCAATGTCGTACACTGTGCCCGCAGTCATACACTGTGCACAATTACGTACACTCTTGCCGTAGTCATTCCCTTTGAAAAATGTCGTACACTTTCTCCGCAGTCACTCACTGTGCACAATGTTGTATAGAATGTCCGCAGTCACTAAGTGTGCGCTATATCGTACAATGTGTCCGCAGGCATTCACTGTGCACAATTACGTACACACCGCCTGCAGTCACTGACTGTGCACAATATCATACACAGTGTCTGCAGTTACTGAGTGTGCACTATATCGTACAATGTGTCCACAGTCATTCACTGTGCACAATTACGTACATACTGCCTGCAGTCACTCACTGTGCAGAAAGTCGTACAATGAGTCCGCAGTCACTCACTGTGCACAATGTCGCATACAGTGTCTGCAGTCACTGAGTGTGCACTATATCGTACACTGTGTCCGCAGTCAATGAGTGAGCACAATGTCGTTCACTGTGTCCGCTCACTCGCTCTGCGCAATGTCGTACACAGTGTCCGCAGTATTCACTGTGCACAATTATGTACACACTGCCTGCAGTCACGGACTGTGCACAATGTTGTACACTGTGTCCACAGTCACTAAGAGTGCACAATGTCGTACACAGTGTCCGCAGTCACTAAGTGTGCCCTGTGTTGTACACTGTGTCAGCAGTCAATCAGAGTGCACAATGTCATTCACTGTGTCCGTAGTCACTCAATCTGTGCAATGTTGTACACTGTGCCCGCAGTCATTCACTGTGCACAATTACGTACACTCTTGCCGTAGTCATTCCCTTTGAAAAATGTCGTACACTTTCTCCGCAGTCACTCACTGTGCACAATGTTGTATAGAATGTCCGCAGTCACTAAGTGTGCTCTATATCGTACAATATGTCCGCAGGCATTCACTGTGCACAATTACGTACACACCGCCTGCAGTCACAGACTGTGCACAATATCATACACAGTGTCTGCAGTTACTGAGTGTGCACTATATCGTACAATGTGTCCACAGTCATTCACTGTGCACAATTACGTACATACTGCCTGCCGTCACTCACTGTGCAGAATGTCGTACAATGAGTCCGCAGTCACTCACTGTGCACAATGTCGTATACAGTGTCTGCAGTCACTGAGTGTGCACTATATCGTACACAGTGTCCGCAGTCAATGAGTGAGCACAATGTCGTTCACTGTGTCCGCTCACTCGCTCTGCGCAATGTCGTACACAGCGTCCGCAGTATACACTGTGCACAATTATGTACACACTGCCTGCAGTCACTCACTGTGCAGAATGTCGCACAATGTGTCCGCAAGCACTCACTGTGCACAATGTCGTACACAATGTCTGCAGTCAATGAGTGTGCACTATATCGTACACTGTGTCCGCAGTCATTCACTGAGCACAATGTCATACACTGTGTCAGCAGTCAATGAGTGAGCACAATGTCGTTCACTGTGTCCGCTCACTCACTCTGCGCAATGTCGTACACTGTGCCCGCAGTCATTCACTGTGGACAATTATGTACACACTGCCTGCAGTCACGGACTGTGCACAATGTTGTACACTGTGTCCACAGTCACTAAGAGTGCACTATGTCGTACAATCTGTCTGTAGTCATTCACTGTGCACAATTACGCACACACTGCCTGCAGTCACTCAGCATGCACAATGTTGTACACTGTGTCCGCCGTCACTGACTGTGCACAATGTCGTTCACTGTGACCGCATCTATTCACTGAGCAGAATGTCATTACACTGTGTCCGCACACACCGACTCTGCACAATGTCGTACACTGTGCCCGCAGACACTCACTCTGCGCAATGTCGTACACTGTGTCCGCAGTCATTCACTGCACACAATTACGTACACTGTCACCGCGGTCATTCTCTTTGAACAATGTAGTACACTTTCTCCGCAGTCACTAACTGTGCACAATGTTGTATAGAATGTCCGCAGTCACTAAGTGTGCACTATATCGTACAATGTGTCCGCAGTCACTCACTGTGCACAATTACGTACACACCGCCTGCAGTCACTGACTGTGCCCAATATCATACACAGTGTCTGCAGTTACTGAGTGTGCACTATATCGTACAATGTGTCCACAGTCATTCACTGTGCACAATTACGTACATACTGCCTGCAGTCACTCACTGTGCAGAATGTCGTACAATGAGTCCGCAGTCACTCACTGTGCACAATGTCGTATACAGTGTCTGCAGTCACTGAGTGTGCACTATATCGTACACAGTGTCCGCAGTCAATGAGTGAGCACAATGTCGTTCACTGTGTCCGCTCACTCGCTCTGCGCAATGTCGTACACAGCGTTCGCAGTATACACTGTGCACAATTATGTACACACTGCCTGCAGTCACGGACTGTGCACAATGTTGTACACTGTGTCCACAGTCACTAAGAGTGCACTATGTCGTACAATCTGTCTGCAGTCATTCACTGTGCACAATTACGCACACACTGCCTGCAGTCACTCAGCATGCACAATGTTGTACACTGTGTCCGCCGTCACTGACTGTGCACAATCTCGTACATAGTGTACTCAGTTACTGACTGTACACAATGTCGTTCACTGTGACCGCATCTATTCACTGAGCAGAATGTCATTACACTGTGTCCGCACACACCGACTCTGCACAATGTCGTACACTGTGCCCGCAGACACTCACTCTGCGCAATGTCGTACACTGTGTCCGCAGTCATTCACTGCACACAATTACGTACAATGTCGCTGCGGTCATTCTCTTTGAACAATGTAGTACACTTTCTCCGCAGTCACTCACTGTGCACAATGTTGTATAGAATGTCCGCAGTCACTAAGTGTGCACTATATCGTACAATGTGTCCGCAGGCATTCACTGTGCACAATTACGTACACACCGCCTGCAGTCACAGACTGTGCACAATATCATACACAGTGTCTGCAGTTACTGAGTGTGCACTATATCGTACAATGTGTCCACAGTCATTCACTGTGCACAATTACGTACATACTGCCTGCAGTCACTCACTGTGCAGAATGTCGTACAATGAGTCCGCAGTCACTCACTGTGCACAATGTCGTATACAGTGTCTGCAGTCACTGAGTGTGCACTATATCGTACACAGTGTCCGCAGTCAATGAGTGAGCACAATGTTGTACACTGTGTCAGCAGTCAATGAGTGAGCACAATGTCGTTCACTGTGTCCGCTCACTCACTCTGCGCAATGTCGTACACTGTGTTCGCAGTATTCACTGTGCACAATTATGTACACACTGCCTGCAGTCACTGACTGTGCACAATGTTGTACACTGTGTCCGCAGACACTAAGTGTGCACTATGTCGTACAATGTGTCTGCAGTCATTCACTGTGCACAATTACGTGCACACTGTCTGCAGTCACTCACTGTGCACAATGTGGTACACTGTGTCCGCAGTCATTCACTGTCAACAATGTCATACACAGTGTCCGCAGTCACTGAGTGTGCACTATCTTGTACACTGTGTCCGCAGTCACTTACTGTGCACAATGTCGTACACAGTGTCCGCAGTCACTAAGTGTGCACTGTGTCGTACACTGTGTCAGCAGTCAATCAGAGTGCACAATGTCATTCACTGTGTCCGTAGTCACTCAATCTGTGCAATGTCGTACACTGTGCCCGCAGTCATTCACTGTGCACAATTACGTACACTCTTGCCGTAGTCATTCCCTTTGAAAAATGTCGTACACTTTCTCCGCAGTCACTCACTGTGCACAATGTTGTATAGAATGTCCGCAGTCACTAAGTGTGCACTATATCGTACAATGTGTCCGCAGGCATTCACTGTGCACAATTACGTACACACCGCCTGCAGTCACTGACTGTGCACAATATCATACACAGTGTCTGCAGTTACTCAGTGTGCACTATATCGTACAATGAGTCTGCAGTCACTCACTGTGCACAATGTCGCATACAGTGTCTGCAGTCACTGATTGTGCACTATATCGTACACTGTATCCGCAGTCAATGAGTGAGCACAATGTCGTTCACTGTGTCCGCTCACTCACTCTGCGCAATGTCGTACACTGTGCCCGCAGTCATTCACTGTGGACAATTATGTACACACTGCCTGCAGTCACGGACTGTGCACAATGTTGTACACTGTGTCCACAGTCACTAAGAGTGCACTATGTCGTACAATCTGTCTGTAGTCATTCACTGTGCACAATTACGCACACACTGCCTGCAGTCACTCAGCATGCACAATGTTGTACACTGTGTCCGCCGTCACTGACTGTGCACAATGTCGTTCACTGTGACCGCATCTATTCACTGAGCAGAATGTCATTACACTGTGTCCGCACACACCGACTCTGCACAATGTCGTACACTGTGCCCGCAGACACTCACTCTGCGCAATGTCGTACACTGTGTCCGCAGTCATTCACTGCACACAATTACGTACACTGTCACCGCGGTCATTCTCTTTGAACAATGTAGTACACTTTCTCCGCAGTCACTCACTGTGCACAATGTTGTATAGAATGTCCGCAGTCACTAAGTGTGCACTATATCGTACAATGTGTCCGCAGTCACTCACTGTGCACAATTACGTACACACCGCCTGCAGTCACTGACTGTGCCCAATATCATACACAGTGTCTGCAGTTACTGAGTGTGCACTATATCGTACAATGTGTCCACAGTCATTCACTGTGCACAATTACGTACATACTGCCTGCAGTCACTCACTGTGCAGAATGTCGTACAATGAGTCCGCAGTCACTCACTGTGCACAATGTCGTATACAGTGTCTGCAGTCACTGAGTGTGCACTATATCGTACACAGTGTCCGCAGTCAATGAGTGAGCACAATGTCGTTCTCTGTGTCCGCTCACTCGCTCTGCGCAATGTCGTACACAGCGTTCGCAGTATACACTGTGCACAATTATGTACACACTGCCTGCAGTCACGGACTGTGCACAATGTTGTACACTGTGTCCACAGTCACTAAGAGTGCACTATGTCGTACAATCTGTCTGCAGTCATTCACTGTGCACAATTACGCACACACTGCCTGCAGTCACTCAGCATGCACAATGTTGTACACTGTGTCCGCCGTCACTGACTGTGCACAATCTCGTACATAGTGTACTCAGTTACTGACTGTACACAATGTCGTTCACTGTGACCGCATCTATTCACTGAGCAGAATGTCATTACACTGTGTCCGCACACACCGACTCTGCACAATGTCGTACACTGTGCCCGCAGACACTCACTCTGCGCAATGTCGTACACTGTGTCCGCAGTCATTCACTGCACACAATTACGTACAATGTCGCTGCGGTCATTCTCTTTGAACAATGTAGTACACTTTCTCCGCAGTCACTCACTGTGCACAATGTTGTATAGAATGTCCGCAGTCACTAAGTGTGCACTATATCGTACAATGTGTCCGCAGGCATTCACTGTGCACAATTACGTACACACCGCCTGCAGTCACTGACTGTGCCCAATATCATACACAGTGTCTGCAGTTACTGAGTGTGCACTATATCGTACAATGTGTCCACAGTCATTCACTGTGCACAATTACGTACATACTGCCTGCAGTCACTCACTGTGCAGAATGTCGTACAATGTGTCCGCAGTCACTCACTGTGCACAATGTCGTATACAGTGTCTGCAGTCACTGAGTGTGCACTATATCGTACACAGTGTCCGCAGTCAATGAGTGAGCACAATGTTGTACACTGTGTCAGCAGTCAATGAGTGAGCACAATGTCGTTCACTGTGTCCGCTCACTCACTCTGCGCAATGTCGTACACTGTGTTCGCAGTATTCACTGTGCACAATTATGTACACACTGCCTGCAGTCACTGACTGTGCACAATGTTGTACACTGTGTCCGCAGACACTAAGTGTGCACTATGTCGTACAATGTGTCTGCAGTCATTCACTGTGCACAATTACGTGCACACTGTCTGCAGTCACTCACTGTGCACAATGTGGTACACTGTGTCCGCAGTCATTCACTGTCAACAATGTCATACACAGTGTCCGCAGTCACTGAGTGTGCACTATCTTGTACACTGTGTCCGCAGTCACTTACTGTGCACAATGTCGTACACAGTGTCCGCAGTCACTAAGTGTGCACTGTGTCGTACACTGTGTCAGCAGTCAATCAGAGTGCACAATGTCATTCACTGTGTCCGTAGTCACTCAATCTGTGCAATGTCGTACACTGTGCCCGCAGTCATTCACTGTGCACAATTACGTACACTCTTGCCGTAGTCATTCCCTTTGAAAAATGTCGTACACTTTCTCCGCAGTCACTCACTGTGCACAATGTTGTATAGAATGTCCGCAGTCACTAAGTGTGCACTATATCGTACAATGTGTCCGCAGGCATTCACTGTGCACAATTACGTACACACCGCCTGCAGTCACTGACTGTGCACAATATCATACACAGTGTCTGCAGTTACTCAGTGTGCACTATATCGTACAATGAGTCTGCAGTCACTCACTGTGCACAATGTCGCATACAGTGTCTGCAGTCACTGATTGTGCACTATATCGTACACTGTATCCGCAGTCAATGAGTGAGCACAATGTCGTTCACTGTGTCTGCTCACTCGCTCTGCGCAATGTCGTACACAGTGTCCGCAGTATTCACTGTGCACAATTATGTACACACAGCCTGCAGTCACGGACTGTGCACAATGTTGTACACTGTGTCCACAGTCACTAAGAGTGCACTATGTCGTACAATCTGTCTGCAGTCATTCACTGTGCACAATTACGCACACACTGCCTGCAGTCACTCAGCATGCACAATGTTGTACACTGTGTCAGCAGTCACTGACTGTGCACAATCTCGTACATAGTGTACACAGTTACTGACTGTACACAATGTCGTTCAATGTGACCGCATCTATTCACTGAGCAGAATGTCATTACACTGTGTCCGCACACACCGACTCTGCACAATGTCGTACACTGTGCCCGCAGACACTCACTCTGCGCAATGTCGTACAATGTGTCTGCAGTCATTCACTGCACACAATTACGTACACTGTCGCCGTAGTCATTCTCTTTGAACAAAGTCGTACACTTTCTCCGCAGTCACTAACTGCGCACAATGTCGTATAGAGTGTCCGCAGTCACTAAGTGTGCACTATATCGTACAATGTGTCCGCAGTCATTCATTGTGCACAATTACGTACACTCTCGCCGCAGTCATTCTCTTTGAACAATGTGGTACACTTTGTCCGCAGTCACTCACTGTGCACAAAGTCGTACACAGTGTCTGCAGTCACTAAGTGTGCACTATGTCTTACAATGTGTCCGCAGTCATTCACTGTGCACCATTACGTACACACTGCCTGCAGTCATTCACTAAGCACAATGTCGTACACTGTGTCCGCAGTCATTCACTCTGCACAATTACGTACACTCTGCCCGCAGTCATTCACTGTGCACAATTACGTACACAACGCCTGCAGTCACTGACTGTGCACAATATCATACATAGTGTCTGCAGTTACTGAGTGTGCACTATATCGTACAATGTGTCCGCAGTCATTCACTGAGCACAATGTCGTACACTGTGTCTGCAGTCATTCACTGTCAACAATGTCATACACAGTGTCCGCAGTCACTGAGTGTGCACTATGTTGAACACTGTGTCCGCAGTCACTTACTGTGCACAATGTCGTACACAGTGTCCGCAGTCACTAAGTGTGCCCTGTGTTGTACACTGTGTCAGCAGTCAATCAGAGTGCACAATGTCATTCACTGTGTCCGTAGTCACTCAATCTGTGCAATGTCGTACACTGTACCCGCAGTCATACACTGTGCACAATTACGTACACTCTTGCCGTAGTCATTCCCTTTGAAAAATGTCGTACACTTTCTCCGCAGTCACTCACTGTGCACAATGTTGTATAGAATGTCCGCAGTCACTAAGTGTGCGCTATATCGTACAATGTGTCCGCAGGCATTCACTGTGCACAATTACGTACACACCGCCTGCAGTCACTGACTGTGCACAATATCATACACAGTGTCTGCAGTTACTGAGTGTGCACTATATCGTACAATGTGTCCACAGTCATTCACTGTGCACAATTACGTACATACTGCCTGCGGTCACTCACTGTGCAGAAAGTCGTACAATGAGTCCGCAGTCACTCACTGTGCACAATGTCGCATACAGTGTCTGCAGTCACTGAGTGTGCACTATATCGTACACTGTGTCCGCAGTCAATGAGTGAGCACAATGTCGTTCACTGTGTCTGCTCACTCGCTCTGCGCAATGTCGTACACAGTGTCCGCAGTATTCACTGTGCACAATTATGTACACACTGCCTGCAGTCACGGACTGTGCACAATGTTGTACACTGTGTCCACAGTCACTAAGAGTGCACTATGTCGTACAATGTGTCTGCAGTCATTCACTGTGCACAATTACGCACACACTGCCTGCAGTCACTCAGCATGCACAATGTTGTACACTGTGTCCGCAGTCACTGACTGTGCACAATCTCGTACATAGTGTACTCAGTTACTGACTGTACACAATGTCGTTCACTGTGACCGCATCTATTCACTGAGCAGAATGTCATTACACTGTGTCTGCACACACAGACTCTGCACAATGTCGTACACTGTGCCCGCAGACAGTCACTCTGCGCAATGTCGTACACTGTGTCCACAGTCATTCACTGTGCACCATTATGTACACACTGCCTGCAGTCATTCACTAAGCACAATGTCGTTCACTGTGTCCGCAGTCATTCACTGTGCACAATTACGTACACTCTGCCCGCAGTCATTCTCTGTGCACAATATCGTACACTGCGTCCGCAGTCATTCACTGTGCACAGTTATGTACACGCTCGCCGCAGTCATTCTCTTTGAACAATGTAGTACACTTTGTCCGCAGTCACTCACTGTGCACAAAGTCGTACACAGTGACTGCATTCACTTAAGTGTGCACTATGTCTTACAATGTGTCCGCAGTCATTCACTGTGCACCATTACGTACACACTGCCTGCAGTCATTCACTAAGCACAATGTCGTACACTGTGTCCGCTCACTCACTCTGCGCAATGTCGTACACTGTGTCCACAGTCATTCACTGCACACAATTACGTACACTGTCGCCGTAGTCATTCTCTTTGAACAAAGTCGTACACTTTCTCCGCAGTCACTAACTGTGCACAATGTCGTATAGAGTGTCCGCAGTCACTAAGTGTGCACTATATTGTACAATGTGTCCGCAGTCATTCACTGTGCACAATTACGTACACACTGCCTGCAGTCACTGATTGTGCACAATATCATACACTGAGTCCGCAGTCAGTAAGTGTGCACTATGTCGTCCAATGTGTCCACAGTCATTCACTGTGCACAATTACGTACATACTGCCTGCAGTCACACACTGTGCAGAATGTCGTACAATGTGTCCGCAGTCACTCACTGTGCACAATGTCGTACACAATGTCTGCAGTCAATGAGTGTGCACTATATCGTACACTGTGTCCGCAGTCATTCACTGAGCAAAATGTCGTACACTGTGTCAGCAGTCAATGAGTGAGCACAATGTCGTTCACTGTGTCCGCTCACTCACTCTGCGCAATGTCGTACACTGTGTCCGCAGTCATTCACTGTGCACCATTATGTACACACTGCCTGCAGTCATTCACTAAGCACAATGTCGTTCACTGTGTCCGCAGTATTCACTGTGCACAATTATGTACACACTGCCTGCAGTCACTGACTGTGCACAATGTTGTACACTGTGTCCACAGACACTAATTGTGCACTATGTCGTACAATGTGTCTGCAGTCATTCACAGTGCACAATTACGTAGACACTGTCTGCAGTCACTCACTGTCCACAATGTGGTACACTGTGTCCGCAGTCATTCACTGTCAACAATGTCATACACAGTGTCCGCAGTCACTGAGTGTGCACTATGTTGAACACTGTGTCCGCAGTCACTTACTGTGCACAATGTCGTACACAGTGTCCGCAGTCACTAAGTGTGCCCTGTGTTGTACACTGTGTCAGCAGTCAATCAGTGTGCACAATGTCATTCACTGTGTCCGTAGTCACTCAATCTGTGCAATGTCGTACACTGTGCCCGCAGTCAAACAATGTGCACAATTACGTACACTCTTGCCGTAGTCATTCCCTTTGAAAAATGTCGTACACTTTCTCCGCAGTCACTCACTGTGCACAATGTCATATAGAATGTCCGCAGTCACTAAGTGTGCACAGTGCCATTCTCTGTGTCTGGAGTCATTCACTGAGCAGAATGTCGTACAATGAGTCCGCAGTCACTCACTGTGCACAATGTCGTACAATGAGTCCGCAGTCACTCACTGTGCACAATGTCGTATACAGTGTCTGCAGTCACTGAGTGTGCACTATATCGTACACAGTGTCCGCAGTCAATGAGTGAGCACAATGTCGTTCACTGTGTCCGCTCACTCGCTCTGCGCAATGTCGTACACGGCGTCCGCAGAATACACTGTGCACAATTATGTACACACTGCCTGCAGTCACGGACTGTGCACAATGTTGTACACTGTGTCCACAGTCACTAAGAGTGCACTATGTCGTACAATCTGTCTACAGTCATTCACTGTGCACAATTACGCACACACTGCCTGCAGTCACTCAGCATGCACAATGTTGTACACTGTGTCCGCAGTCACTGACTGTGCACAATGTCGTTCACTGTGACCGCATCTATTCACTGAGCAGAATGTCATTACACTGTGTCTGCACACACAGACTCTGCACAATGTCGTACACTGTGCCCGCAGACAGTCACTCTGCGCAATGTCGTACACTGTGTCCACAGTCATTCACTGTGCACCATTATGTACACACTGCCTGCAGTCATTCACTAAGCACAATGTCGTTCACTGTGTCCGCAGTCATTCACTGTGCACAATTACGTACACTCTGCCCGCAGTCATTCTCTGTGCACAATATCGTACACTGCGTCCGCAGTCATTCACTGTGCACAGTTATGTACACGCTCGCCGCAGTCATTCTCTTTGAACAATGTAGTACACTTTGTCCGCAGTCACTCACTGTGCACAAAGTCGTACACAGTGACTGCAGTCACTTAAGTGTGCACTATGTCTTACAATGTGTCCGCAGTCATTCACTGTGCACCATTACGTACACACTGCCTGCAGTCATTCACTAAGCACAATGTCGTACACTGTGTCCGCTCACTCACTCTGCGCAATGTCGTACACTGTGTCCGCAGTCATTCACTGCACACAATTACGTACACTGTCGCCGTAGTCATTCTCTTTGAACAAAGTCGTACACTTTCTCCGCAGTCACTAACTGTGCACAATGTCGTATAGAGTGTCCGCAGTCACTAAGTGTGCACTATATTGTACAATGTGTCCGCAGTCATTCACTATGCACAATTACGTACACACTGCCTGCTGTCACTGATTGTGCACAATGTTGTACACTGTGTCCGCAGACACTAAGTGTGCACTATGTCGTACAATGTGTCTGCAGTCATTCACTGTGCACAATTACGTGCACACTGTCTGCAGTCACTCACTGTGCACAATGTGGTACACTGTGTCCGCAGTCATTCACTGTCAACAATGTCATACACAGTGTCCGCAGTCACTGAGTGTGCACTATCTTGTACACTGTGTCCGCAGTCACTTACTGTGCACAATGTCGTACACAGTGTCCGCAGTCACTAAGTGTGCACTGTGTCGTACACTGTGTCAGCAGTCAATCAGAGTGCACAATGTCATTCACTGTGTCCGTAGTCACTCAATCTGTGCAATGTCGTACACTGTGCCCGCAGTCATTCACTGTGCACAATTACGTACACTCTTGCCGTAGTCATTCCCTTTGAAAAATGTCGTACACTTTCTCCGCAGTCACTCACTGTGCACAATGTTGTATAGAATGTCCGCAGTCACTAAGTGTGCACTATATCGTACAATGTGTCCGCAGGCATTCACTGTGCACAATTACGTACACACCGCCTGCAGTCACTGACTGTGCACAATATCATACACAGTGTCTGCAGTTACTCAGTGTGCACTATATCGTACAATGAGTCTGCAGTCACTCACTGTGCACAATGTCGCATACAGTGTCTGCAGTCACTGATTGTGCACTATATCGTACACTGTATCCGCAGTCAATGAGTGAGCACAATGTCGTTCACTGTGTCCGCTCACTCACTCTGCGCAATGTCGTACACTGTGCCCGCAGTCATTCACTGTGGACAATTATGTACACACTGCCTGCAGTCACGGACTGTGCACAATGTTGTACACTGTGTCCACAGTCACTAAGAGTGCACTATGTCGTACAATCTGTCTGTAGTCATTCACTGTGCACAATTACGCACACACTGCCTGCAGTCACTCAGCATGCACAATGTTGTACACTGTGTCCGCCGTCACTGACTGTGCACAATGTCGTTCACTGTGACCGCATCTATTCACTGAGCAGAATGTCATTACACTGTGTCCGCACACACCGACTCTGCACAATGTCGTACACTGTGCCCGCAGACACTCACTCTGCGCAATGTCGTACACTGTGTCCGCAGTCATTCACTGCACACAATTACGTACACTGTCACCGCGGTCATTCTCTTTGAACAATGTAGTACACTTTCTCCGCAGTCACTCACTGTGCACAATGTTGTATAGAATGTCCGCAGTCACTAAGTGTGCACTATATCGTACAATGTGTCCGCAGTCACTCACTGTGCACAATTACGTACACACCGCCTGCAGTCACTGACTGTGCCCAATATCATACACAGTGTCTGCAGTTACTGAGTGTGCACTATATCGTACAATGTGTCCACAGTCATTCACTGTGCACAATTACGTACATACTGCCTGCAGTCACTCACTGTGCAGAATGTCGTACAATGAGTCCGCAGTCACTCACTGTGCACAATGTCGTATACAGTGTCTGCAGTCACTGAGTGTGCACTATATCGTACACAGTGTCCGCAGTCAATGAGTGAGCACAATGTCGTTCACTGTGTCCGCTCACTCGCTCTGCGCAATGTCGTACACAGCGTTCGCAGTATACACTGTGCACAATTATGTACACACTGCCTGCAGTCACGGACTGTGCACAATGTTGTACACTGTGTCCACAGTCACTAAGAGTGCACTATGTCGTACAATCTGTCTGCAGTCATTCACTGTGCACAATTACGCACACACTGCCTGCAGTCACTCAGCATGCACAATGTTGTACACTGTGTCCGCCGTCACTGACTGTGCACAATCTCGTACATAGTGTACTCAGTTACTGACTGTACACAATGTCGTTCACTGTGACCGCATCTATTCACTGAGCAGAATGTCATTACACTGTGTCCGCACACACCGACTCTGCACAATGTCGTACACTGTGCCCGCAGACACTCACTCTGCGCAATGTCGTACACTGTGTCCGCAGTCATTCACTGCACACAATTACGTACAATGTCGCTGCGGTCATTCTCTTTGAACAATGTAGTACACTTTCTCCGCAGTCACTCACTGTGCACAATGTTGTATAGAATGTCCGCAGTCACTAAGTGTGCACTATATCGTACAATGTGTCCGCAGGCATTCACTGTGCACAATTACGTACACACCGCCTGCAGTCACTGACTGTGCCCAATATCATACACAGTGTCTGCAGTTACTGAGTGTGCACTATATCGTACAATGTGTCCACAGTCATTCACTGTGCACAATTACGTACATACTGCCTGCAGTCACTCACTGTGCAGAATGTCGTACAATGTGTCCGCAGTCACTCACTGTGCACAATGTCGTATACAGTGTCTGCAGTCACTGAGTGTGCACTATATCGTACACAGTGTCCGCAGTCAATGAGTGAGCACAATGTTGTACACTGTGTCAGCAGTCAATGAGTGAGCACAATGTCGTTCACTGTGTCCGCTCACTCACTCTGCGCAATGTCGTACACTGTGTTCGCAGTATTCACTGTGCACAATTATGTACACACTGCCTGCAGTCACTGACTGTGCACAATGTTGTACACTGTGTCCGCAGACACTAAGTGTGCACTATGTCGTACAATGTGTCTGCAGTCATTCACTGTGCACAATTACGTGCACACTGTCTGCAGTCACTCACTGTGCACAATGTGGTACACTGTGTCCGCAGTCATTCACTGTCAACAATGTCATACACAGTGTCCGCAGTCACTGAGTGTGCACTATCTTGTACACTGTGTCCGCAGTCACTTACTGTGCACAATGTCGTACACAGTGTCCGCAGTCACTAAGTGTGCACTGTGTCGTACACTGTGTCAGCAGTCAATCAGAGTGCACAATGTCATTCACTGTGTCCGTAGTCACTCAATCTGTGCAATGTCGTACACTGTGCCCGCAGTCATTCACTGTGCACAATTACGTACACTCTTGCCGTAGTCATTCCCTTTGAAAAATGTCGTACACTTTCTCCGCAGTCACTCACTGTGCACAATGTTGTATAGAATGTCCGCAGTCACTAAGTGTGCACTATATCGTACAATGTGTCCGCAGGCATTCACTGTGCACAATTACGTACACACCGCCTGCAGTCACTGACTGTGCACAATATCATACACAGTGTCTGCAGTTACTCAGTGTGCACTATATCGTACAATGAGTCTGCAGTCACTCACTGTGCACAATGTCGCATACAGTGTCTGCAGTCACTGATTGTGCACTATATCGTACACTGTATCCGCAGTCAATGAGTGAGCACAATGTCGTTCACTGTGTCTGCTCACTCGCTCTGCGCAATGTCGTACACAGTGTCCGCAGTATTCACTGTGCACAATTATGTACACACAGCCTGCAGTCACGGACTGTGCACAATGTTGTACACTGTGTCCACAGTCACTAAGAGTGCACTATGTCGTACAATCTGTCTGCAGTCATTCACTGTGCACAATTACGCACACACTGCCTGCAGTCACTCAGCATGCACAATGTTGTACACTGTGTCAGCAGTCACTGACTGTGCACAATCTCGTACATAGTGTACACAGTTACTGACTGTACACAATGTCGTTCAATGTGACCGCATCTATTCACTGAGCAGAATGTCATTACACTGTGTCCGCACACACCGACTCTGCACAATGTCGTACACTGTGCCCGCAGACACTCACTCTGCGCAATGTCGTACAATGTGTCTGCAGTCATTCACTGCACACAATTACGTACACTGTCGCCGTAGTCATTCTCTTTGAACAAAGTCGTACACTTTCTCCGCAGTCACTAACTGCGCACAATGTCGTATAGAGTGTCCGCAGTCACTAAGTGTGCACTATATCGTACAATGTGTCCGCAGTCATTCATTGTGCACAATTACGTACACTCTCGCCGCAGTCATTCTCTTTGAACAATGTGGTACACTTTGTCCGCAGTCACTCACTGTGCACAAAGTCGTACACAGTGTCTGCAGTCACTAAGTGTGCACTATGTCTTACAATGTGTCCGCAGTCATTCACTGTGCACCATTACGTACACACTGCCTGCAGTCATTCACTAAGCACAATGTCGTACACTGTGTCCGCAGTCATTCACTCTGCACAATTACGTACACTCTGCCCGCAGTCATTCACTGTGCACAATTACGTACACAACGCCTGCAGTCACTGACTGTGCACAATATCATACATAGTGTCTGCAGTTACTGAGTGTGCACTATATCGTACAATGTGTCCGCAGTCATTCACTGAGCACAATGTCGTACACTGTGTCTGCAGTCATTCACTGTCAACAATGTCATACACAGTGTCCGCAGTCACTGAGTGTGCACTATGTTGAACACTGTGTCCGCAGTCACTTACTGTGCACAATGTCGTACACAGTGTCCGCAGTCACTAAGTGTGCCCTGTGTTGTACACTGTGTCAGCAGTCAATCAGAGTGCACAATGTCATTCACTGTGTCCGTAGTCACTCAATCTGTGCAATGTCGTACACTGTACCCGCAGTCATACACTGTGCACAATTACGTACACTCTTGCCGTAGTCATTCCCTTTGAAAAATGTCGTACACTTTCTCCGCAGTCACTCACTGTGCACAATGTTGTATAGAATGTCCGCAGTCACTAAGTGTGCGCTATATCGTACAATGTGTCCGCAGGCATTCACTGTGCACAATTACGTACACACCGCCTGCAGTCACTGACTGTGCACAATATCATACACAGTGTCTGCAGTTACTGAGTGTGCACTATATCGTACAATGTGTCCACAGTCATTCACTGTGCACAATTACGTACATACTGCCTGCGGTCACTCACTGTGCAGAAAGTCGTACAATGAGTCCGCAGTCACTCACTGTGCACAATGTCGCATACAGTGTCTGCAGTCACTGAGTGTGCACTATATCGTACACTGTGTCCGCAGTCAATGAGTGAGCACAATGTCGTTCACTGTGTCTGCTCACTCGCTCTGCGCAATGTCGTACACAGTGTCCGCAGTATTCACTGTGCACAATTATGTACACACTGCCTGCAGTCACGGACTGTGCACAATGTTGTACACTGTGTCCACAGTCACTAAGAGTGCACTATGTCGTACAATGTGTCTGCAGTCATTCACTGTGCACAATTACGCACACACTGCCTGCAGTCACTCAGCATGCACAATGTTGTACACTGTGTCCGCAGTCACTGACTGTGCACAATCTCGTACATAGTGTACTCAGTTACTGACTGTACACAATGTCGTTCACTGTGACCGCATCTATTCACTGAGCAGAATGTCATTACACTGTGTCTGCACACACAGACTCTGCACAATGTCGTACACTGTGCCCGCAGACAGTCACTCTGCGCAATGTCGTACACTGTGTCCACAGTCATTCACTGTGCACCATTATGTACACACTGCCTGCAGTCATTCACTAAGCACAATGTCGTTCACTGTGTCCGCAGTCATTCACTGTGCACAATTACGTACACTCTGCCCGCAGTCATTCTCTGTGCACAATATCGTACACTGCGTCCGCAGTCATTCACTGTGCACAGTTATGTACACGCTCGCCGCAGTCATTCTCTTTGAACAATGTAGTACACTTTGTCCGCAGTCACTCACTGTGCACAAAGTCGTACACAGTGACTGCATTCACTTAAGTGTGCACTATGTCTTACAATGTGTCCGCAGTCATTCACTGTGCACCATTACGTACACACTGCCTGCAGTCATTCACTAAGCACAATGTCGTACACTGTGTCCGCTCACTCACTCTGCGCAATGTCGTACACTGTGTCCACAGTCATTCACTGCACACAATTACGTACACTGTCGCCGTAGTCATTCTCTTTGAACAAAGTCGTACACTTTCTCCGCAGTCACTAACTGTGCACAATGTCGTATAGAGTGTCCGCAGTCACTAAGTGTGCACTATATTGTACAATGTGTCCGCAGTCATTCACTGTGCACAATTACGTACACACTGCCTGCAGTCACTGATTGTGCACAATATCATACACTGAGTCCGCAGTCAGTAAGTGTGCACTATGTCGTCCAATGTGTCCACAGTCATTCACTGTGCACAATTACGTACATACTGCCTGCAGTCACACACTGTGCAGAATGTCGTACAATGTGTCCGCAGTCACTCACTGTGCACAATGTCGTACACAATGTCTGCAGTCAATGAGTGTGCACTATATCGTACACTGTGTCCGCAGTCATTCACTGAGCAAAATGTCGTACACTGTGTCAGCAGTCAATGAGTGAGCACAATGTCGTTCACTGTGTCCGCTCACTCACTCTGCGCAATGTCGTACACTGTGTCCGCAGTCATTCACTGTGCACCATTATGTACACACTGCCTGCAGTCATTCACTAAGCACAATGTCGTTCACTGTGTCCGCAGTATTCACTGTGCACAATTATGTACACACTGCCTGCAGTCACTGACTGTGCACAATGTTGTACACTGTGTCCACAGACACTAATTGTGCACTATGTCGTACAATGTGTCTGCAGTCATTCACAGTGCACAATTACGTAGACACTGTCTGCAGTCACTCACTGTCCACAATGTGGTACACTGTGTCCGCAGTCATTCACTGTCAACAATGTCATACACAGTGTCCGCAGTCACTGAGTGTGCACTATGTTGAACACTGTGTCCGCAGTCACTTACTGTGCACAATGTCGTACACAGTGTCCGCAGTCACTAAGTGTGCCCTGTGTTGTACACTGTGTCAGCAGTCAATCAGTGTGCACAATGTCATTCACTGTGTCCGTAGTCACTCAATCTGTGCAATGTCGTACACTGTGCCCGCAGTCAAACAATGTGCACAATTACGTACACTCTTGCCGTAGTCATTCCCTTTGAAAAATGTCGTACACTTTCTCCGCAGTCACTCACTGTGCACAATGTCATATAGAATGTCCGCAGTCACTAAGTGTGCACAGTGCCATTCTCTGTGTCTGGAGTCATTCACTGAGCAGAATGTCGTACAATGAGTCCGCAGTCACTCACTGTGCACAATGTCGTACAATGAGTCCGCAGTCACTCACTGTGCACAATGTCGTATACAGTGTCTGCAGTCACTGAGTGTGCACTATATCGTACACAGTGTCCGCAGTCAATGAGTGAGCACAATGTCGTTCACTGTGTCCGCTCACTCGCTCTGCGCAATGTCGTACACGGCGTCCGCAGAATACACTGTGCACAATTATGTACACACTGCCTGCAGTCACGGACTGTGCACAATGTTGTACACTGTGTCCACAGTCACTAAGAGTGCACTATGTCGTACAATCTGTCTACAGTCATTCACTGTGCACAATTACGCACACACTGCCTGCAGTCACTCAGCATGCACAATGTTGTACACTGTGTCCGCAGTCACTGACTGTGCACAATGTCGTTCACTGTGACCGCATCTATTCACTGAGCAGAATGTCATTACACTGTGTCTGCACACACAGACTCTGCACAATGTCGTACACTGTGCCCGCAGACAGTCACTCTGCGCAATGTCGTACACTGTGTCCACAGTCATTCACTGTGCACCATTATGTACACACTGCCTGCAGTCATTCACTAAGCACAATGTCGTTCACTGTGTCCGCAGTCATTCACTGTGCACAATTACGTACACTCTGCCCGCAGTCATTCTCTGTGCACAATATCGTACACTGCGTCCGCAGTCATTCACTGTGCACAGTTATGTACACGCTCGCCGCAGTCATTCTCTTTGAACAATGTAGTACACTTTGTCCGCAGTCACTCACTGTGCACAAAGTCGTACACAGTGACTGCAGTCACTTAAGTGTGCACTATGTCTTACAATGTGTCCGCAGTCATTCACTGTGCACCATTACGTACACACTGCCTGCAGTCATTCACTAAGCACAATGTCGTACACTGTGTCCGCTCACTCACTCTGCGCAATGTCGTACACTGTGTCCGCAGTCATTCACTGCACACAATTACGTACACTGTCGCCGTAGTCATTCTCTTTGAACAAAGTCGTACACTTTCTCCGCAGTCACTAACTGTGCACAATGTCGTATAGAGTGTCCGCAGTCACTAAGTGTGCACTATATTGTACAATGTGTCCGCAGTCATTCACTATGCACAATTACGTACACACTGCCTGCTGTCACTGATTGTGCACAATATCATACACTGTGTCCGCAGTCAGTAAGTGTGCACTATGTCGTCCAATGTGTCCACAGTCATTCACTGTGCACAATTACGTACATACTGCCTGCAGTCACTCACTGTGCAGAATGTCGTACAATGTGTCCGCAGTCACTCACTGAGCAAAATGTCGTACACTGTGTCAGCAGTCAATGAGTGAGCACAATGTCGTTCACTGTGTCCGCTCACTCACTCTGCGCAATGTCGTACACTGTGTTCGCAGTATTCACTGTGCACAATTATGTACACACTGCCTGCAGTCACTGACTGTGCACAATGTTGTACACTGTGTCCACAGACACTAATTGTGCACTATGTCGTACAATGTGTCTGCAGTCATTCACTGTGCACAATTACGTAGACACTGTCTGCAGTCACTCACTGTCCACAATGTGGTACACTGTGTCCACAGTCATTCACTGTCAACAATGTCATACACAGTGTCCACAGTCACTAAGAGTGCACTATGTCGTACAATGTGTCTGCAGTCATTCACTGTGCACAATTACGCACACACTGCCTGCAGTCACTCAGCATGCACAATGTTGTACACTGTGTCCGCAGTCACTGACTGTGCACAATCTCGTACATAGTGTACTCAGTTACTGACTGTACACAATGTCGTTCACTGTGACCGCATCTATTCACTGAGCAGAATGTCATTACACTGTGTCTGCACACACAGACTCTGCACAATGTCGTACACTGTGCCCGCAGACAGTCACTCTGCGCAATGTCGTACACTGTGTCCGCAGTCATTCACTGCACACAATTACGTACACTGTCGCCGTAGTCATTCTCTTTGAACAAAGTCGTACACTTTCTCCGCAGTCACTAACTGTGCACAATGTCGTATAGAGTGTCCGCAGTCACTAAGTGTGCACTATATTGTACAATGTGTCCGCAGTCATTCACTGTGCACAATTACGTACACACTGCCTGCTGTCACTGATTGTGCACAATATCATACACTGTGTCCGCAGTCAGTAAGTGTGCACTATGTCGTCCAATGTGTCCACAGTCATTCACTGTGCACAATTACGTACATACTGCCTGCAGTCACTCACTGTGCAGAATGTCGTACAATGTGTCCGCAGTCACTCACTGTGCACAATGTCGTACACAATGTCTGCAGTCAATGAGTGTGCACTATATCGTACACTGTGTCCGCAGTCATTCACTGAGCAAAATGTCGTACACTGTGTCAGCAGTCAATGAGTGAGCACAATGTCGTTCACTGTGTCCGCTCACTCACTCTGCGCAATGTCGTACACTGTGTTCGCAGTATTCACTGTGCACAATTATGTACACACTGCCTGCAGTCACTGACTGTGCACAATGTTGTACACTGTGTCCACAGACACTAATTGTGCACTATGTCGTACAATGTGTCTGCAGTCATTCACTGTGCACAATTACGTAGACACTGTCTGCAGTCACTCACTGTCCACAATGTGGTACACTGTGTCCGCAGTCATTCACTGTCAACAATGTCATACACAGTGTCCACAGTCACTAAGAGTGCACTATGTCGTACAATGTGTCTGCAGTCATTCACTGTGCACAATTACGCACACACTGCCTGCAGTCACTCAGCATGCACAATGTTGTACACTGTGTCCGCAGTCACTGACTGTGCACAATCTCGTACATAGTGTACTCAGTTACTGACTGTACACACTGTCGTTCACTGTGACCGCATCTATTCACTGAGCAGAATGTCATTACACTGTGTCTGCACACACAGACTCTGCACAATGTCGTACACTGTGCCCGCAGACAGTCACTCTGCGCAATGTCGTACACTGTGTCCACAGTCATTCACTGTGCACCATTATGTACACACTGCCTGCAGTCATTCACTAAGCACAATGTCGTTCACTGTGTCCGCAGTCATTCACTGTGCACAATTACGTACACTCTGCCCGCAGTCATTCTCTGTGCACAATATCGTACACTGCGTCCGCAGTCATTCACTGTGCACAGTTATGTACACGCTCGCCGCAGTCATTCTCTTTGAACAATGTAGTACACTTTGTCCGCAGTCACTCACTGTGCACAAAGTCGTACACAGTGACTGCAGTCACTTAAGTGTGCACTATGTCTTACAATGTGTCCGCAGTCATTCACTGTGCACCATTACGTACACACTGCCTGCAGTCATTCACTAAGCACAATGTCGTACACTGTGTCCGCTCACTCACTCTGCGCAATGTCGTACACTGTGTCCACAGTCATTCACTGCACACAATTACGTACACTGTCGCCGTAGTCATTCTCTTTGAACAAAGTCGTACACTTTCTCCGCAGTCACTAACTGTGCACAATGTCGTATAGCGTGTCCGCAGTCACTAAGTGTGCACTATATTGTACAATGTGTCCGCAGTCATTCACTGTGCACAATTACGTACACACTGCCTGCAGTCACTGATTGTGCACAATATCATACACTGTGTCCGCAGTCAGTAAGTGTGCACTATGTCGTCCAATGTGTCCACAGTCATTCACTGTGCACAATTACGTACATACTGCCTGCAGTCACTCACTGTGCAGAATGTCGTACAATGTGTCCGCAGTCACTCACTGTGCACAATGTCGTACACAATGTCTGCAGTCAATGAGTGTGCACTATATCGTACACTGTGTCCGCAGTCACTCACTGAGCACAATGTTGTACACTGTGTCAGCAGTCAATGAGTGAGCACAATGTCGTTCACTGTGTCCGCTCACTCACTCTGCGCAATGTCGTACACTGTGTTCGCAGTATTCACTGTGCACAATTATGTACACACTGCCTGCAGTCACTGACTGTGCACAATGTTGTACACTGTGTCCACAGACACTAATTGTGCACTATGTCGTACAATGTGTCTGCAGTCATTCACTGTGCACAATTACGTAGACACTGTCTGCAGTCACTCACTGTCCACAATGTGGTACACTGTGTCCGCAGTCATTCACTGTCAACAATGTCATACACAGTGTCCGCAGTCACTGAGTGTGCACTATGTTGAACACTGTGTCCGCAGTCACTTACTGTGCACAATGTGGTACACAGTGTCCGCAGTCACTAAGTGTGCCCTGTGTTGTACACTGTGTCAGCAGTCAATCAGTGTGCACAATGTCATTCACTGTGTCCGTAGTCACTCAATCTGTGCAATGTCGTACACTGTGCCCACAGTCATTCAATGTGCACAATTACGTACACTCTTGCCGTAGTCATTCCCTTTGAAAAATGTCGTACACTTTCTCCGCAGTCACTCACTGTGCACAATGTCATATAGAATGTCCGCAGTCACTAAGTGTGCACAGTGCCATTCTCTGTGTCTGGAGTCATTCACTGAGCAGAATGTCGTACAATGAGTCCGCAGTCACTCACTGTGCACAATGTCGTACAATGAGTCCGCAGTCACTCACTGTGCACAATGTCGTATACAGTGTCTGCAGTCACTGAGTGTGCACTATATCGTACACAGTGTCCGCAGTCAATGAGTGAGCACAATGTCGTTCACTGTGTCCGCTCACTCGCTCTGCGCAATGTCGTACACGGCGTCCGCAGAATACACTGTGCACAATTATGTACACACTGCCTGCAGTCACGGACTGTGCACAATGTTGTACACTGTGTCCACAGTCACTAAGAGTGCACTATGTCGTACAATCTGTCTACAGTCATTCACTGTGCACAATTACGCACACACTGCCTGCAGTCACTCAGCATGCACAATGTTGTACACTGTGTCCGCAGTCACTGACTGTGCACAATGTCGTTCACTGTGACCGCATCTATTAACTGAGCAGAATGTCATTACACTGTGTCCGCACACACCGACTCTGCACAATGTCGTATAGAGTGTCCGCAGTCACTAAGTGTGCGCTATATCGTACAATGTGTCCGCAGTCATTCATTGTGCACAATTACGTACACTCTCGCCGCAGTCATTCTCTTTGAACAATGTGGTACACTTTGTCCGCAGTCACTCACTGTGCACAAAGTCGTACACAGTGTCTGCAGTCACTAAGTGTGCACTATGTCTTACAATGTGTCCGCAGTCATTCACTGTGCACCATTACGTACACACTGCCTGCAGTCATTCACTAAGCACAATGTCGTACACTGTGTCCGCAGTCATTCACTCTGCACAATTACGTACACTCTGCCCGCAGTCACTCACTGTGCACAATTACGTACACAACGCCTGCAGTCACTGACTGTGCACAATATCATACACAGTGTCTGCAGTTACTGAGTGTGCACTATATCGTACAATGTGTCCGCAGTCATTCACTGTGCACAATTACGTACATTCTGCCCGCAGTCATTCACTGTGCACAATTACGTACACTTTCTCCGCAGTCACTCACTATGCACAATGTCATATAGAATGTCCGCAGTCACTAAGTGTGCACTATATCGTACAATGTGTCCGCAGTCATTGTCTGTGCACAATTACGTACATTCTCACCGCAGTCATTCTCTTTGAACAATGTAGTACACTTTGTCCGCAGTCACTCACTGTGCACAAAGTCGTACACAGTGTCTGCAGTCACTAAGTGTGCATTATGTCTTACAATGTGTCCGCAGTCATTCACTGTGCATCATTACGTACACACTGCCTGCAGTCATTCACTAAGCACAATGTCGTACACTGTGTCCGCAGTCATTCACTAGGCACAATTACGTACACTCTGCCCGCAGTCATTCTCTGTGCACAATATCGTACACTGCGTCCGCAGTCATTCACTGTGCACAGTTATGTACACTCTCGCCGCAGTCATTCACTAAGCACAATGTCGTACACTGTGTCCGCAGTCACTAAGTCTGCACAATGTCGTATAGAGTGTCCGCAGTCACTAAGTGTGCACTATATCGCACAATGTGTCCGCTGTCATTCACTGTGCACAATTACGTACATACTGCCTGCAGTCACTGATTGTGCACAATATCGTACACTGTGTCCGCAGTCACTAAGTGTGCACTATGTCGGACAATGTGTCCACAGTCATTCACTGTGCACAATTACGTACATACTGCCTGCAGTCATTCACTGTGCAGAATGTTGTACAATGTGTCCGCAGTCATTCACTGTGCACAATTACGTACATTCTGCCCACAGTCATTCACTGTGCACAATTATGTACACTCTTGCCGTAGTCATTCTCTTTGAAAAATGTTGTACACTTTCTCAGCAGTCACTCACTGTGCACAATGTCGTATACAGTGTCCGCAGTCACTGAGTGTGCACTATGTTGTACACTGTATCTGCAGTCACTTACTGTGCACAATGTCGTACACAGTGTCCGCAGTCACTAAGTGTGCCCTGTGTCGTACACTGTGTCAGCAGTCAATCAGTGTGCACAATGTCGTTCACTGTGTCCGTAGTCACTCAATCTGTGCAATGTCGTACACTGTGCCCGCAGTCATTCACTGTGGACAATTACGTACACTCTTGCCGCAGTCATTCCCTTTGAAAAATGTCGTACACTTTCTCCGCAGTCACTCACTGTGCACAATGTTGTATAGAATGTCCGCAGTCACTAAGTGTGCACTATATCGTACAATGTGTCCGCAGGTATTCACTGTGCACAATTACGTACACACCGCCTGCATTCACTGACTGTGCACAATATCATACACAGTGTCTGCAGTTACTGAGTGTGCACTATATCGTACAATGTGTCCACAGTCATTCACTGTGCACAATTACGTACATACTGCCTGCAGTCACTCACTGTGCAGAAAGTCGTACAATGAGTCCGCAGTCACTCACTGTGCACAATGTCGCATACAGTGTCTGCAGTCACTGAGTGTGCACTATATCGTACACTGTGTCCGCAGTCAATGAGTGAGCACAATGTCGTTCACTGTGTCCGCTCACTCGCTCTGCGCAATGTCGTACACAATGTCCGCAGTATTCACTGTGCACAATTATGTACACACTGCCTGCAGTCACTGACTGTGCACAATGTTGTACACTGTGTCCACAGTTACAAAGAGTGCACAATGTCGTACACAGTGTCCGCAGTCACTAAGTGTGCCCCGTGTTGTACACTGTGTCAGCAGTCAATCAGAGTGCACAATGTCATTCACTGTGTCCGTAGTCACTCAATCTGTGCAATGTTGTACACTGTGCCCGCAGTCATTCACTGTGCACAATCACGTACATTCTGCCCGCAGTCATTCACTGTGCACAATTACGTACACTTTCTCCGCAGTCACTCACTATGCACAATGTCATATAGAATGTCCGCAGTCACTAAGTGTGCACTATATCGTACAATGTGTCCGCTGTCATTCACTGTGCACAATTACGTACACACTGCCTGCAGTCACTGATTGTGCACAATATCGTACACTGTGTCCGCAGTCACTAAGTGTGCACTATGTCGGACAATGTGTCCACAGTCATTCACTGTGCACAATTACGTACATACTGCCTGCAGTCACTCACTGTGCAGAATGTTGTACAATGTGTCCGCAGTCATTCACTGTGCACAATTACGTACATTCTGCCCGCAGTCATTCACTGTGCACAATTATGTACACTCTTGCCGTAGTCATTCTCTTTAAAAATGTTGTACACTTTCTCAGCAGTCACTCACTGTGCACAATGTCGTATAGAGTGTCTGCAGTCACTAAGTGTGCACTATATCGTACACTGTGTCCGCAGTCATTCACTGCACACAATTACGTACACTGTCGCCGTAGTCATTCTCTTTGAACAAAGTCGTACAATTTCTCCACAGTCACTAACTGTGCACAATGTCGTATAGAGTGTCCGCAGTCACTAAGTGTGCACTATATCGTACAATGTGTCCGCAGTCATTCACTGTGCACAATTACGTACACACTGCCTGCAGTCACTGATTGTGCACAATATCGTACACTGTGTCCGCAGTCAGTAAGTGTGCACTATGTCGTCCAATGTGTCCACAGTCATTCACTGTGCACAATTACGTACATACTGCCTGCAGTCACTCACTGTGCAGAATGTCGCACAATGTGTCCGCAAGCACTCACTGTGCACAATGTCGTACACAATGTCTGCAGTCAATGAGTGTGCACTATATCGTACACTGTGTCCGCAGTCATTCACTGAGCACAATGTCGTACACTGTGTCAGCAGTCAATGAGTGAGCACAATGTCGTTCACTGTGTCCGCTCACTCACTCTGCGCAATGTCGTACACTGTGCCCGCAGTCATTCACTGTGGACAATTACGTACACTCTTGCCGTAGTCATTCCCTTTGAAAAATGTCGTACACTTTCTCCGCAGTCACTCACTGTGCACAATGTTGTATAGAATGTCCGCAGTCACTAAGTGTGCACTATATCGTACAATGTGTCCGCAGGCATTCACTGTGCACAATTACGTACACACCGCCTGCAGTCACTGACTGTGCACAATATCATACACAGTGTCTGCAGTTACTGAGTGTGCACTATATCGTACAATGTGTCCACAGTCATTCACTGTGCACAATTACGTACATACTGCCTGCAGTCACTCACTGTGCAGAATGTCGTACAATGAGTCCGCAGTCACTCACTGTGCACAATGTCGTATACAGTGTCTGCAGTCACTGAGTGTGCACTATATCGTACACAGTGTCCGCAGTCAATGAGTGAGCACAATGTCGTTCACTGTGTCCGCTCACTCGCTCTGCGCAATGTCGTACACAGCGTTCGCAGTATACACTGTGCACAATTATGTACACACTGCCTGCAGTCACGGACTGTGCACAATGTTGTACACTGTGTCCACAGTCACTAAGAGTGCACTATGTCGTACAATCTGTCTGCAGTCATTCACTGTGCACAATTACGCACACACTGCCTGCAGTCACTCAGCATGCACAATGTTGTACACTGTGTCCGCCGTCAATGACTGTGCACAATGTCGTTCACTGTGACCGCATCTATTCACTGAGCACAATGTCATTACACTGTGTCCGCACACACCGACTCTGCACAATGTCGTACACTGTGCCCGCAGACACTCACTCTGCGCAATGTCGTACACTGTGTCCGCAGTCATTCACTGTGCACAATTACGTGCACACTGTCTGCAGTCACTCACTGTGCACAATGTGGTACACTGTGTCCGCAGTCATTCACTGTCAACAATGTCATACACAGTGTCCGCAGTCACTGAGTGTGCACTATATTGTACACTGTGTCCGCAGTCACTTACTGTGCACAATGTCGTACACAGTGTCCGCAGTCACTAAGTGTGCACTGTGTCGTACACTGTGTCAGCAGTCAATCAGAGTGCACAATGTCATTCACTGTGTCCGTAGTCACTCAATCTGTGCAATGTTGTACACTGTGCCCGCAGTCATTCACTGTGCACAATTACGTACACTCTTGCCGTAGTCATTCCCTTTGAAAAATGTCGTACACTTTCTCCGCAGTCACTCACTGTGCACAATGTTGGATAGAATGTCCGCAGTCACTAAGTGTGCACTATATCGTACAATGTGTCCGCAGGCATTCACTGTGCACAATTACGTACACACCGCCTGCAGTCACTGACTGTGCACAATATCATACACAGTGTCTGCAGTTACTCAGTGTGCACTATATCGTACAATGAGTCTGCAGTCACTCACTGTGCACAATGTCGCATACAGTGTCTGCAGTCACTGATTGTGCACTATATCGTACACTGTGTCCGCAGTCAATGAGTGAGCACAATGTCGTTCACTGTGTCCGCTCACTCGCTCTGCGCAATGTCGTACACAGTGTCCGCAGTATTCACTGTGCACAATTATGTACACACTGCCTGCAGTCACGGACTGTGCACAATTTTGTACACTGTGTCCACAGTCACTAAGAGTGCACTATGTCGTACAATCTGTCTGCAGTCATTCACTGTGCACAATTACGCACACACTGCCTGCAGTCACTCAGCATGCACAATGTTGTACACTGTGTCCGCAGTCACTGACTGTGCACAATCTCGTACATAGTGTACACAGTTACTGACTGTTCACAATGTCGTTCACTGTGACCGCATCTATTCACTGAGCAGAATGTCATTACACTGTGTCCGCACACACCGACTCTGCACAATGTCGTACACTGTGCCCGCAGACACTCACTCTGCGCAATGTCGTACAATGTGTCTGCAGTCATTCACTGCACACAATTACGTACACTGTCGCCGTAGTCATTCTCTTTGAACAAAGTCGTACACTTTCTCCGCAGTCACTAACTGTGCACAATGTCGTATAGAGTGTCCGCAGTCACTAAGTGTGCACTATATCGTACAATGTGTCCGCAGTCATTCATTGTGCACAATTACGTACACTCTCGCCGCAGTCATTCTCTTTGAACAATGTGGTACACTTTGTCCGCAGTCACTCACTGTGCACAAAGTCGTACACAGTGTCTGCAGTCACTAAGTGTGCACTATGTCTTACAATGTGTCCGCAGTCATTCACTGTGCACAATTACGTACACTCTGCCCGCAGTCATTCACTGTGCACAATTACGTACACAACGCCTGCAGTCACTGACTGTGCACAATATCATACATAGTGTCTGCAGTTACTGAGTGTGCACTACATCGTACAATGTGTCCGCAGTCATTCACTGAGCACAATGTCGTACACTGTGTCCGCAGTCATTCACTGTCAACAATGTCATACACAGTGTCCGCAGTCACTGAGTGTGCACTATGTTGAACACTGTGTCCGCAGTCACTTGCTGTGCACAATGTCGTACACAGTGTCCGCAGTCACTAAGTGTGCCCTGTGTTGTACACTGTGTCAGCAGTCAATCAGAGTGCACAATGTCATTCACTGTGTCCGTAGTCACTCAATCTGTGCAATGTCGTACACTGTGCCCGCAGTCATTCACTGTGCACAATTACGTACACTCTTGCCGTAGTCATTCCCTTTGAAAAATGTCGTACACTTTCTCCGCAGTCACTCACTGTGCACAATGTTGTATAGAATGTCCGCAGTCACTAAGTGTGCACTATATCGTACAATGTGTCCGCAGGCATTCACTGTGCACAATTACGTACACACCGCCTGCAGTCACTGACTGTGCACAATATCATACACAGTGTCTGCAGTTACTGAGTGTGCACTATATCGTACAATGTGTCCACAGTCATTCACTGTGCACAATTACGTACATACTGCCTGCAGTCACTCACTGTGCAGAAAGTCGTACAATGAGTCCGCAGTCACTCACTGTGCACAATGTCGCATACAGTGTCTGCAGTCACTGAGTGTGCACTATATCGTACACTGTGTCCGCAGTCAATGAGTGAGCACAATGTCGTTCACTGTGTCCGCTCACTCGCTCTGCGCAATGTCGTACACAGTGTCCGCAGTATTCACTGTGCACAATTATGTACACACTGCCTGCAGTCACGGACTGTGCACAATGTTGTACACTGTGTCCACAGTCACTAAGAGTGCACTATGTCGTACAATGTGTCTGCAGTCATTCACTGTGCACAATTACGCACACACTGCCTGCAGTCACTCAGCATGCACAATGTTGTACACTGTGTCCGCAGTCACTGACTGTGCACAATCTCGTACATAGTGTACACAGTTACTGACTGTACACAATGTCGTTCACTGTGACCGCATCTATTCACTGAGCAGAATGTCATTACACTGTGTCTGCACACACCGACTCTGCACAATGTCATACACTGTGTCCGCAGTCATTCACTGCACACAATTTCGTACACTGTCGCCATAGTCATTCTCTTTGAACAAAGTCGTACAGTTTCTCCGCAGTCACTAATTGTGCACAATGTCGTATAGAGTGTCCGCAGTCACTAAGTGTGCACTATATCGTACAATGTGTCCGCAGTCATTCACTGTGCACAATTACGTACACACTGCCTGCAGTCACTGATTGTGCACAATATCGTACACTGTGTCCGCAGTCACTAAGTGTGCACTATATCGTACAATGTGTCCGCAGTCATTCACTGTGCACAATTACGTACATACTGCCTGCAGTCACTCACTGTGCAGAATGTCGTACAATGTGTCCGCAGTCACTCACTGAGCACAATGTCGTACACTGTGTCAGCAGTCAATGAGTGAGCACAATGTCGTTCACTGTGTCCGCTCACTCACTCTGCGCAATGTCGTACACTGTGTTCGCAGTATTCACTGTGCACAATTATGTACACACCGCCTGCAGTCACTGACTGTGCACAATGTTGTACACTGTGTCCACAGTCACTAAGTGTGCAATATGTCGTACAATGTGTCTGCAGTCATTCACTGTGCACAATTACGTGCACACTGTCTGCAGTCACTCACTGTGCACAATGTGGTACACTGTGTCCGCAGTCACTGACTCTGCACAATCTCGTACATAGTGTACACAGTTACTGACTGTACACAATGTTGTTCACTGTGACTGCAGCTATTCACTCAGCAGAATGTCGTTACACTGTGTCCGCACACACCGAATCTGCACAATGTCGTACACTGTGTACGCAGTCACTGACTGTGCACAATGTCACGCACTGTGTCCGCAGTCATTCAACGTACACAATGTTGTTCACTATGTCTGCAGTCTGTTACTCAGCAGAATGTCTTACACTCTGTCCGCAGTCACTCACTGGGCACAATGCCGTACACAATGTCTGCAGTAAATAAGAGGGCACTATGTCATTCACTGTGTCCACAGTCATTCGCTGAGCAGAATGTCGTACACTGTGTCCGCAGTTATTGTCTGTGCTAAATGTCGTACTCTGTGTCCGCAGTCATTCGCTGACCACAATGTCGTACATTGTGTCAGCCGTCATTCACTATGCCGAATGTTGAACACAGTGTCCACAGTCATTCACTGTGCTGAATGACGAAAACAGTGTCCGCAGTGATTCACTGTGCCGAATATCGTACACTATATCATCAGTCATTCACTGTGCACAAAGTCTTACACTGTGTCCGCAGCCATTCACCAGGTACAATGTCGTACACTGTACCCGCAGTCATTCACAGTGAACAATGTCGTACGCAGTGTCCGCAGTCATTCATCGTGCAAAAAGTCAAACACTGTGTCCGCAGTCACTCACTGTGCACAATTACGTACACTCTGCCCACAGTCATTCTCTATGCACAATCACGTAAACTTTGCCCGCAGTCATTCACTGTGCACAATTACGTACACTCTCGCCGCAGTCATTCTCTTTGAACAATGTCGTACACTGTGTCTGCAGTAATTCACTGAGCAAAATGTCGCATACTGAGTCCGCAGTCACTAAGTGTGCACAATGCCATTCTCTGTGTCTGGAGTCATTCACTGAGCAGAATGTCGTACACTCTTCTTGCAATCACTCACTGTGCACAATGTCCTAAAATGTGTCCGCAGTCATTCACTGAGCACAATGTCGTACACTGTGTCCGCAGTCATTCACTGTCAACAATGTCATACACAGTGTCCGCAGTCACTGAGTGTGCACTATGTCGTACACAGTGTCCGCAGTCACTCAATCTGTGCAATGTCGTACACTGTGCCCGCAGTCATTCACTGTGCACAATGTCGTACACAATGTCTGCAGTAAATAAGTGGGCACTATGTCATTCACTGTGTCCACAGTCATTCGCTGAGCAGAATGTCGTACACTGTGTTCGCAGTCTTTCGCTGTCCACAATGTCGTAATTGTGTCAGCCGTCATTCACTGTGCCGAATGTTGAATACAGTGTCCACAGTCATTCACTGTGCTGAATATCGAAAACAGTGTCCGCAGTGATTCACTGTGCCGAATATCGTACACTATATCATCAGTCATTCACTGTGCACAAAGTCTTACACTATCCGCAGCCATTCACCAGGTACAATGTCGTACACTGTACCTGCAGTCATTCACAGTGAACAATGTCGTACGCAGTGTCCGCAGTCATTCATCGTGCAAAATGTCAAACACTGTGTCCGCAGTCATTCGCTGTCCACAATGTCGTACATTGTGTCAGCCGTCATTCACTGTGCCGAATGTTGAACACAGTGTCCACAGTGATTCACTGTGCCGAATATCGTACACTATATCACCAGTCATTCACTGTGCACAAAGTATTACACTGTACGCAGCCATTCACCAGGTACAATGTCGTACACTGTACCCGCAGTCATTCACAGTGAACAATGTTGTACGCAGTGTCCGCAGTCAATCACCGTGCAAAATGTCAAACACTGTGTCCGCAATCATTCACTGTGCACAATTACGTGCACTCTGCCCACAGTCATTCTCTATGCACAATCACGTACACAGTGTCCTCAGTCATTCACTCTGCACAATTACGTACAGTCTGCCGGCAGTCATTCTCTGTGCACAATATCGTACACTTTGTCCGCAGTCATTCTCTGTGCACAATTACATACACTCTCGCCGCAGTCATTCTCTTTGAATAATGTCGTACACTGTGTCCGCAGTAATTCACTGAGCAAAATGTCGTATACTGAGTCCGCAGTCACTAAGTGTGCACAATGCCATTCTCTGTGTCTGGAGTCATTCACTGAGCAGAATGTCGTACACTCTGCTTGCAATCACTCACTGTGCACAATGTCCTAAAATGTGTCCGCAGTCATTCACTGAGTACAATGTCGTACACTGTGTCCGCAGTCACTGAGTGTGCACTATGTTGTACACTGTGTCCGCAGCCACTGACTGTGCACAATGTCATACACAGTCACTGAGTGTGCACTATGTTGTACACTGTGTCCGCAGTCACTGACTGTGCACAATGTCATACACAGTGTCCGCAGTCACTGAGTGTGCACTATGTTGTACACTGTGTCCGCAGTCACTAACTGTGCACAATGTCATACACAGTGTCCGCAGTCACTGAGTGTGCACTATGTTGTACACTGTGTCCGCAGTCACTAACTGTGCACAATGTCGTACACAGTGTCCGCAGTCACTACGTGTGCCCTGTGTCGTACACTGTGTCAGCAGTCAGAGTGCACAATGTCATTCACTGTGTCCGTAGTCACTCACTCTGTGCAATGTCATACACTGTCCCCGCAGTCATTCACTGCGCACAATTACGTACCCTCTCGCCGTAGTCATTCTCTTTGAACAAAGTTGTACACTTTCTCCGCAGTCACTAACTGTGCACAATGTCGTATAGAGTGTCCGCAGTCACTAAGTGTGCTCCATATCGTACAATGTGTCCACAGTCATTCACTGTGCACAATTACATACACTCTCGCCGCAGTCATTCTCTTTGAATAATGTCGTACACTGTGTCCGCAGTAATTCACTGAGCAAAATGTCGTATACTGAGTCCGCAGTCACTAAGTGTGCACAATGCCATTCTCTGTGTCTGGAGTCATTCACTGAGCAGAATGTCGTACACTCTGATGCAATCACTCACTGTGCACAATGTCCTAAAATGTGTCCGCAGTCATTCACTGAGTACAATGTCGTACACTGTGTCCGCAGTCATTCACTGTCAACAATGTCGTACACAGTGTCCGCAGTCACTGAGTGTGCACTATGTTGTACACTGTGTCCGCAGTCACTGACTGTGCACAATGTCATACACAGTGTCCGCAGTCACTGAGTGTGCACTATGTTATACACTGTGTCTGCAGTAATTCACTGAGCACAATGTCGTACACTCTTGCTGTCGTCATTATCTTTCAACAATGTCGTACACTTTCTCCACAGTCACTAACTGTGCACAATGTTGTATAGAATGTCCGCAGTCACTAAGTGTGCACTATATCGTACAATGTGTCCGCAGGCATTCACTGTGCACAATTACGTACACACCGCCTGCAGTCACTGACTGTGCACAATATCATACACAGTGTCTGCAGTTACTGAGTGTGCACTATATCGTACAATGTGTCCACAGTCATTCACTGTGCACAATTACGTACATACTGCCTGCAGTCACTCACTGTGCAGAAAGTCGTACAATGAGTCCGCAGTCACTCACTGTGCACAATGTCGCATACAGTGTCTGCAGTCACTGAGTGTGCACTATATCGTACACTGTGTCCGCAGTCAATGAGTGAGCACAATGTCGTTCACTGTGTCCGCTCACTCGCTCTGCGCAATGTCGTACACAGTGTCCGCAGTATTCACTGTGCACAATTATGTACACACTGCCTGCAGTCACGGACTGTGCACAATGTTGTACACTGTGTCCACAGTCACTAAGAGTGCACTATGTCGTACAATCTGTCTGCAGTCATTCACTGTGCACAATTACGCACACACTGCCTGTAGTCACTCAGCATGCACAATGTTGTACACTGTGTCCGCAGTCACTGACTGTGCACAATCTCGTACATAGTGTACACAGTTACTGACTGTACACAATGTCGTTCACTGTGACCGCATCTATTCACTGAGCAGAATGTCATTACACTGTGTCTGCACACACCGACTCTGCACAATGTCGTACACTGTGTCCGCAGTCATTCACTGCACACAATTTCGTACACTGTCGCCATAGTCATTCTCTTTGAACAAAGTCGTACACTTTCTCCGCAGTCACTAATTGTGCACAATGTCGTATAGAGTGTCCGCAGTCACTAAGTGTGCACTATATCGTACAATGTGTCCGCAGTCATTCACTGTGCACAATTACGTACACACTGCCTGCAGTCACTGATTGTGCACAATATCGTACACTGTGTCCGCAGTCACTAAGTGTGCACTATATCGTACAATGTGTCCGCAGTCATTCACTGTGCACAATTACGTACATACTGCCTGCAGTCACTCACTGTGCAGAATGTCGTACAATGTGTCCGCAGTCACTCACTGAGCACAATGTCGTACACTGTGTCAGCAGTCAATGAGTGGGCACAATGTCGTTCACTGTTTCCGCTCACTCACTCTGCGCAATGTCGTACACTGTGTTCGCAGTATTCACTGTGCTCAATTATGTACACACTGCCTGCAGTCACTGACTGTGCACAATGTTGTACACTGTGTTCGCAGTCACTAAGTGTGCACTATGTTGTACAATGTGTCTGCAGTCATTCACTGTGCACAATTACGTGCACACTGTCTGCAGTCACTCACTGTGCACAATGTGGTACACTGTGTCCGCAGTCACTGACTGTGCACAATCTCGTACATAGTGTACACAGTTACTGACTGTACACAATGTTGTTCACTGTGACCGCAGCTATTCACTCAGCAGAATGTCGTTACACTGTGTCCGCACACACCGACTCTGCACAATGTCTTACAATGTGTACGCAGTCACTGACTGTGCACAATCTCACGCACTGTGTCCGCAGTCATTCAACGTACACAATGTTGTTCACTATGTCTGCAGTCTGTTACTGAGCAGAATGTCTTACACTGTGTCCGCAGTCACTCACTGGGCACAATGCCGTACACAATGTCTGCAGTAAATAAGAGGGCACTATGTCATTCACTGTGTCCACAGTCATTCGCTGAGCAGAATGTCGTACACTGTGTCCACAGTTATTGTCTGTGCTAAATGTCGTACTCTGTGTCCGCAGTCATTCGCTGTCCACAATGTCGTACATTGTGTCAGCCGTCATTCACTATGCCGAATGTTGAACACAGTGTCCACAGTCATTCACTGTGCTGAATGACGAAAACAGTGTCCGCAGTGATTCACTGTGCCGAATATCGTACACTATATCATCAGTCATTCACTGTGCACAAAGTCTTACACTGTGTCCGCAGCCATTCACCAGGTACAATGTCGTACACTGTACCCGCAGTCATTCACAGTGAACAATGTCGTACGCAGTGTCCGCAGTCATTCATCGTGCAAAAAGTCAAACACTGTGTCCGCAGTCACTCACTGTGCACAATTACGTACACTCTGCCCACAGTCATTCTCTATGCACAATCACGTAAACTTTGCCCGCAGTCATTCACTGTGCACAATTACGTACACTCTCGCCGCAGTCATTCTCTTTGAACAATGTCGTACACTGTGTCTGCAGTAATTCACTGAGCAAAATGTCGCATACTGAGTCCGCAGTCACTAAGTGTGCACAATGCCATTCTCTGTGTATGGAGTCATTCACTGAGCAGAATGTCGTACACTCTTCTTGCAATCACTCACTGTGCACAATGTCCTAAAATGTGTCCGCAGTCATTCACTGAGCACAATGTCGTACACTGTGTCCGCAGTCATTCACTGTCAACAATGTCATACACAGTGTCCGCAGTCACTGAGTGTGCACTATGTCGTACACAGTGTCCGCAGTCACTCAATCTGTGCAATGTCGTACACTGTGCCCGCAGTCATTCACTGTGCACAATGTCGTACACAATGTCTGCAGTAAATAAGTGTGCACTATGTCATTCACTGTGTCCACAGTCATTCGCTGAGCAGAATGTCGTACACTGTGTTCGCAGTCTTTCGCTGTCCACAATGTCGTACATTGTGTCAGCCGTCATTCACTGTGCCGAATGTTGAATACAGTGTCCACAGTCATTCACTGTGCTGAATATCGAAAACAGTGTCCGCAGTGATTCACTGTGCCGAATATCGTACACTATATCATCAGTCATTCACTGTGCACAAAGTCTTACACTATCCGCAGCCATTCACCAGGTACAATGTCGTACACTGTACCTGCAGTCATTCACAGTGAACAATGTCGTACGCAGTGTCCGCAGTCATTCATCGTGCAAAATGTCAAACACTGTGTCCGCAGTCATTCGCTGTCCACAATGTCGTACATTGTGTCAGCCGTCATTCACTGTGCAAAATGTTGAATACAGTGTCCACAGTCATTCACTGTGCTGAATATCGAAAACAGTGTCCGCAGTGATTCACTGTGCCGAATATCGTACACTATATCATCAGTCATTCACTGTGCACAAAGTCTTACACTATCCGCAGCCATTCACCAGGTACAATGTCGTACACTGTACCTGCAGTCATTCACAGTGAACAATGTCGTACGCAGTGTCCGCAGTCAATCACCGTGCAAAATGTCAAACACTGTGTCCGCAATCATTCACTGTGCACAATTACGTGCACTCTGCCCACAGTCATTCTCTATGCACAATCACGTACACAGTGTCCGCAGTCATTCACTCTGCACAATTACGTACAGTCTGCCGGCAGTCATTCTCTGTGCACAATATCGTACACTTTGTCCGCAGTCATTCTCTGTGCACAATTACATACACTCTCGCCGCAGTCATTCTCTTTGAATAATGTCGTACACTGTGTCCGCAGTAATTCACTGAGCAAAATGTCGTATACTGAGTCCGCAGTCACTAAGTGTGCACAATGCCATTCTCTGTGTCTGGAGTCATTCACTGAGCAGAATGTCGTACACTCTGATGCAATCACTCACTGTGCACAATGTAGTACACTGTGTCCGCAGTCACTGACTGTGCACAATGTCATACACAGTGTCCGCAGTCACTGAGTGTGCACTATGTTATACACTGTGTCTGCAGTAATTCACTGAGCACAATGTCGTACACTCTTGCTGTCGTCATTATCTTTCAACAATGTCGTACACTTTCTCCACAGTGACTCACTGTGCACAATGTCATACACAGTGTCCGCAGTCACTGAGTGTGCACTATGTTGTACACTGTGTCCGCAGTCACTAACTGTGCACAATGTCATACACAGTGTCCGCAGTCACTGAGTGTGCACTATGTTGTACACTGTGTCCACAGTCATTTACTGTGCACAATGTCGTACACAGTGTCCGCAGTCACTACGTGTGCCCTGTGTCGTACACTGTGTCAGCAGTCAATCAGAGTGCACAATGTCATTCACTGTGTCCGTAGTCACTCACTCTGTGCAATGTCATACACTGTCCCCGCAGTCATTCACTGCGCACAATTACGTACCCTCTCGCCGTAGTCATTCTCTTTGAACAAAGTTGTACACTTTCTCCGCAGTCACTAACTGTGCACAATGTCGTATAGAGTGTCCGCAGTCACTAAGTGTGCTCCATATCGTACAATGTGTCCACAGTCATTCACTGTGCACAATTACGTACATTCTGCCCGCAGTCATTCACTGTGCACAATTACGTACACTCTGCCCACAGTCATTCTCTATGCACAATCAAGTACACTGTGTCCGCAGTCATTCACTCTGCACAATTACGTACATTCTGCCCGCAGTCATTCTCTATGCACAATCACGTACACAGTGTCCGCAGTCATTCACTCTGCACAATTACGTACATTCTGCCCGCAGTCATTCACTGTGCACAATTAGGTACACTCTTGCTGTAGTCATTCTCTTTGAAAAATGTCGTACACTTTCTCCACAGTCACTCAGTGTGCACAATTACGTACACACTGCCTGCAGTCACTGACTGTGCAGAATGTCGTACAATGAGTCCGCAGTCACTCACTGTGCACAATGTCGTACACTGTGTCCGCAGTCAATGAGTGAGCACAATGTCATTCACTGTTTCCGCTCACTCACTCTGCGCAATGTCGTACACTGTGTTCACAGTATTCACTGTGCACAATTATGTACACACCGCCTGCAGTCACTGACTGTGCACAATGTTGTACACTGTGACCACAGTCACTAAGTGTGCACTATGTCGTACAATGTGTCTGCAGTCATTCACTGTGCACAATTACGCACACACTAACTGCAGTCACTCAGCGTGCACAATGTTGTACACTGTGTCCGCAGTCACTGACTCTGCACAATCTCGTACATAGTGTACACAGTTACTGACTGTACACAATGTCGTTCACTGTGACCGCAGCTATTCACTCAGCAGAATGTCGTTACACTGTGTCCGCACACACCGACTCTGCACAATGTCTTACAATGTGTACGCAGTCACTGACTGTGCACAATGTCATGCACTGTGTCCGCAGTCACTCAACGTGCACAATGTTGTTCACTATGTCCGCAGGTTGTCACTGAGCAGAATGTCTTACACTGTGTCCGCAGTCACTCACTGTGCACAATGTCGTGCACAATGTCTGCAGTAAATAAGTGGGCACTATGTCATTCACTGTGTCCGCAGTCATTCACTGAGTACAATGTCGTACACTGTGTCCGCAGTCATTCACTGTCAACAATGTCATACACAGTGTCCGCAGCCACTGAGTGTGCACTATGTTGTACACTGTGTCCGCAGCCACTGACTGTGCACAATGTCATACACAGTGTCCACAGTCACTGAGTGTGCTCTATGTTGTACACTGTGTCCGCAGTCATTTACTGTGCACAATGTCGTACACAGTGTCCGCAGTCACTAAGTGTGCCCTGTGTCGTACACTGTGTCAGCAGTCAACCAGTGTGCACAATGTCATTCACTGTGTCCGTAGTCACTCACTCTGTGCAATGTCATACACTGTGCCCTCAGTCATTCTCTATGCAGAATCACGTACACAGTGTCCGCAGTCATTCATTCTGCACAATTACGTACATTCTGCCCGCAGTCATTCACTGTGCACAATTAGGTACACTCTTGCAGTAGTCATTCTCTTTGAAAAATGTCGTACACTTTCTCCGCAGTCACTCACTGGGCACAATGTTGTATAGAATGTCCGCAGTCACTAAGTGTGCACTATATCGTACAATGTGTCCGCAGTCATTCACTGTGCACAATTATGTACACACCGCCTGCAGTCACTGACTGTGCACAATATCGTACACAGTGTCTGCAGTTACTGAGTGTGCACTATATCGTACACTGTGTCTGCAGTCAATGAGTGAGCACAATGTCGTTCACTGTATCCTTTCACACGCTCTGCGCAATGTCGTACACAGTGTCCGCAGTAATCACTGTGCACAATTATGTACACACCGCCTGCAGTCACTGACTGTGCACAATGTTGTACACTGTGTCCACAGTCACTAAGTGTGCACTATGTCGTACAATGTGTCTGCAGTCATTCACTGTGCACAATTACGCACACACTGCCTGCAGTCACTCAGCGTGCACAATGTTGTACACTGTGTCCGCACACACCGACTCTGCACAATGTCTTACAATGTGTACGCAGTCACTGACTGTGCACAATGTCATGCACTGTGTCCGCAGTCACTCAACGTGCACAATGTTGTTCACTATGTTCGCAGTCTGTCGCTGAGCAGAATGTCTTACACTGTGTCCGCAGTCACTCACTGGGCACAATGTCGTAAACAATGTCTGCAGTAAATAAGTGGGCACTATGTCATTCACTGTGTCCACAGTCATTCGCTGAGCAGAATGTCGTACACTGTGTTCGCAGTCTTTCGCTGTCCACAATGTCGTACATTGTGTCAGCCATCATTCACTGTTTTGAATGTTGAACACAGTGTCCACAGTCATTCACTGTGCTGAATATCGAAAACAGTGTCCGCAGTGATTCACTGTGCCGAATATCGTACACTATATCATCAGTCATTCACTGTGCACAAAGTCTTACACTGTCCGCAGCCATTCACCAGGTACAATGTCGTACACTGTACCCGCAGTCATTCACAGTGAACAATGTCGTACGCAGTGTCCGCAGTCATTCATCGTGCAAAATGTCAAACACTGTGTCCGCAGTCATTCGCTGTCCACAATGTCGTACATTGTGTCAGCCGTCATTCACTGTGCCGAATGTTGAACACAGTGTCCACAGTGATTCACTGTGCCGAATATCGTACACTATATCACCAGTCATTCACTGTGCACAAAGTCTTACACTGTACACAGCCATTCACCAGGTACAATGTCGTACACTGTACCTGCAGTCATTCACAGTGAACAATGTTGTACGCAGTGTCCGCAGTCAATCACCGTGCAAAATGTCAAACACTGTGTCCGCAATCATTTACTGTGCACAATTACGTGCACTCTGCCCACAGTCATTCTCTATGCACAATCACGTACACAGTGTCCGCAGTCATTCACTCTGCACAATTACGTACAGTCTGCCGGCAGTCATTCTCTGTGCACAATATCGTACACTTTGTCCGCAGTCATTCACTGTGCACAATTACGTACACATTTGCCGCAGTCATTCTCTTTGAACAATGTCGTACACTGTGTCCGCAGTAATTCACTGAGCAAAATGTCGTATACTGAGTCCGCAGTCACTAAGTGTGCACAATGCCATTCTCTGTGTCTGGAGTCATTCACTGAGCAGAATGTCGTACACTGTGTCCGCAGTCACTGAGTGTGCACTATGTTGTACACTGTGTCCGCAGTCACTGACTGTGCACAATGTCATACACAGTGTCCGCAGTCACTGAGTGTGCACTATGTTGTACACTGTGTCCGCAGTCATTTACTGTGCACAATGTCGTACACAGTGTCCGCAGTCACTAAGTGTGCCCTGTGTCGTACACTGTGTCAGCAGTCAATCAGTGTGCACAATGTCATTCACTGTGTCCGTAGTCACTCACTCTGTGCAATGTCATACACTGTGCCCGCAGTCATTCACTGCGCACAATTACGTACCCTCTCGCCGTAGTCATTCTCTTTGAACAAAGTCGTACACTTTCTCCGCAGTCACTAACTGTGCACAATGTCGTATAGAGTGTCCGCAGTCACTAAGTGTGCTCCATATCGTACAATGTGTCCACAGTCATTCACTGTGCACTATTACGTACACTCTGCCCACAGTCATTCTCTATGCACAATCAAGTACACAGTGTCCGCAGTTATTCACTCTGCACAATTACGTACATTCTGCCCGCAGTCATTCTCTATGCACAATCACGTACACAGTGTCCGCAGTCATTCACTCTGCACAATTACGTACATTCTGCCCGCAGTCATTCACTGTGCACAATTACGTACACTCTTGCTGTAGTCATTCTCTTTGAAAAATGTCGTACACTTTCTCCGCAGTCACTCACTGTGCACAATTACGTACACACTGCCTGCAGTCACTCACTGTGCACAATGTCGTACTCAGTGTATGCAGTCACTGAGTGTGCACTATATAGTACACTGTGTCCGCAGTCAATGAGTGAGCACAATGTCATTCACTGTGTCCGCTCACTCACTCTGCGCAATGTTGTACACTGTGTTCGCAGTATTCACTGTGCACAATTATGTACACACTGCCTGCAGTCACTGACTGTGCACAATGTTTTACACTGTGTCCACAGTCACTAAGTGTGCACTATGTCGTACAATGTGTCTGCAGTCATTCACTGTGCACAATTACGCACACACTAACTGCAGTCACTCAGCGTGCACAATGTTGTTCACTATGTTCGCAGTCTGTCACTGAGCAGAATGTCTTACACTGTGTCCGCAGTCACTCAACGTGCACAATGTTGTTCACTATGTTCGCAGTCTGTCACTGAGCAGAATGTCTTACACTGTGTCCGCAGTCACTCACTGGGCACAATGTCGTAAACAATGTCTGCAGTAAATAAGTGGGCACTATGTCATTCACTGTGTCCACAGTCATTCGCTGAGCAGAATGTCGTACACTGTGTTCGCAGTCTTTCGCTGTCCACAATGTCGTACATTGTGTCAGCCATCATTCACTGTGCCGAATGTTGAACACAGTGTCCACAGTCATTCACTGTGCTGAATATCGAAAACAGTGTCCGCAGTGATTCACTGTGCCGAATATCGTACACTATATCATCAGTCATTCACTGTGCACAAAGTCTTACACTGTCCGCAGCCATTCACCAGGTACAATGTCGTACACTGTACCCGCAGTCATTCACAGTGAACAATGTCGTACGCAGTGTCCGCAGTCATTCATCGTGCAAAATGTCAAACACTGTGTCCGCAGTCATTCGCTGTCCACAATGTCGTACATTGTGTCAGCCGTCATTCACTGTGCCGAATGTTGAACACAGTGTCCACAGTGATTCACTGTGCCGAATATCGTACACTATATCACCAGTCATTCACTGTGCACAAAGTCTTACACTGTACGCAGCCATTCACCAGGTACAATGTCGTACACTGTACCTGCAGTCATTCACAGTGAACAATGTTGTACGCAGTGTCCGCAGTCAATCACCGTGCAAAATGTCAAACACTGTGTCCGCAATCATTCACTGTGCACAATTACGTGCACTCTGCCCACAGTCATTCTCTATGCACAATCACGTACACAGTGTCCGCAGTCATTCACTCTGCACAATTACGTACATTCTGCCGGCAGTCATTCTCTGTGCACAATATCGTACACTTTGTCCGCAGTCATTCACTGTGCACAATTACATACACTCTCGCCGCAGTCATTCTCTCTGAACAATGTCGTACACTGTGTCCGCAGTAATTCACTGAGCAAAATGTCGTATACTGAGTCCGCAGTCACTAAGTGTGCACAATGCCATTCTCTGTGTCTGGAGTCATTCACTGAGCAGAATGTCGTATACTCTGCTTGCAATCACTCACTGTGCACAATGTCCTAAAATGTGTCCGCAGTCATTCACTGAGTACAATGTCGTACACTGTGTCCGCAGTCACTGAGTGTGCACTATGTTGTACACTGTGTCCGCAGTCACTGACTGTGCACAATGTCATACACAGTGTCCGCAGTCACTGAGTGTGCACTATGTTGTACACTGTGTCCGCAGTCATTTACTGTGCACAATGTCGTACACAGTGTCCGCAGTCACTAAGTGTGCCCTGTGTCGTACACTGTGTCAGCAGTCAATCAGTGTGCACAATGTCATTCACTGTGTCCGTAGTCACTCACTCTGTGCAATGTCATACACTGTGCCCGCAGTCATTCACTGCGCACAATTACGTACCCTCTCGCCGTAGTCATTCTCTTTGAACAAAGTCGTACACTTTCTCCGCAGTCACTAACTGTGCACAATGTCGTATAGAGTGTCCGCAGTCACTAAGTGTGCTCCATATCGTACAATGTGTCCACAGTCATTCACTGTGCACTATTACGTACACTCTGCCCACAGTCATTCTCTATGCACAATCAAGTACACAGTGTCCGCAGTCATTCACTCTGCACAATTACGTACATTCTGCCCGCAGTCATTCTCTATGCACAATCACGTACACAATGTCCGCAGTCATTCACTCTGCACAATTACGTACATTCTGCCCGCAGTCATTCACTGTGCACAAATACGTACACTCTTGCTGTAGTCATTCTCTTTGAAAAATGTCGTACACTTTCTCCGCAGTCACTCACTGTGCACAATGTCGTACTCAGTGTCTGCAGTCACTGAGTGTGCACTATATAGTACACTGTGTCCGCAGTCAATGAGTGAGCACAATGTCATTCACTGTTTCCGCTCACTCACTCTGCGCAATGTTGTACACTGTGTTCGCAGTATTCACTGTGCACAATTATGTACACACCGCCTGCAGTCACTGACTGTGCACAATGTTTTACACTGTGTCCACAGTCACTAAGTGTGCACTATGTCGTACAATGTGTCTGCAGTCATTCACTGTGCACAATTACGCACACACTAACTGCAGTCACTCAGTGTGCACAATGTTGTACACTGTGTCCGCAGTCACTGACTCTGCACAATCTCGTACATAGTGTACACAGTTACTGACTGTACACAATGTCGTTCACTGTGACCTCAGCTATTCACTCAGCAGAATGTTGTTACACTGTGTCCGCACACACCGACTCTGCACAATGTCTTACAATGTGTACGCAGTCACAGACTGTGCACAATGTCATGCACTGTGTCTGCAGTCACTCAACGTGCACAATGTTGTTCACTATGTCCGCAGTCTGTCACTGAGCAGAATGTCTTACACTGTGTCCGCAGTCACTCACTGTGCACAATGTCGTACACAATGTCTGCAGTAAATAAGTGGGCACTATGTCATTCACTGTGTCCACAGTCATTCGCTGAGCAGAATGTCGTACACTGTGTTCGCAGTCTTTCGCTGTCCACAATGTCGTACATTGTGTCAGCCGTCATTCACTGTGCCGAATGTTGAACACAGTGTCCACAGTCATTCACTGTGCTGAATATCGAAAACAGTGTCCGCAGTGATTCACTGTGCCGAATATCGTACACTATATCATCAGACATTCACTGTGCACAAAGTCTTACACTGTCCGCAGCCATTCACCAGGTACAATGTCGTACACTGTACCCGCAGTCATTCACAGTGAACAATGTCGTACGCAGTGTCCGCAGTCATTCATCGTGCAAAATGTCAAACACTGTGTCCGCAGTCATTCGCTGTCCACAATGTCGTACATTGTGTCAACCGTCATTCACTGTGCCGAATGTTGAACACAGTGTCCACAGTGATTCACTGTGCCGAATATCGTACACTATATCACCAGTCATTCACTGTGCACAAAGTCTTACACTGTACGCAGCCATTCACCAGGTTCAATGTCATACACTGTACCCGCAGTCATTCACAGTGAACAATGTTGTACGCAGTGTCCGCAGTCAATCACCGTGCAAAATGTCAAACACTGCGTCCGCAATCATTTACTGTGCACAATTACGTGCACTCTGCCCACAGTCATTCTCTATGCACAATCACGCACACAGTGTCCGCAGTCATTCACTCTGCACAATTACGTACATTCTGCCGGCAGTCATTCTCTGTGCACAATATCGTACACTTTGTCCGCAGTCATTCACTGTGCACAATTACATACACTCTCGCCGCAGTCATTCTCTCTGAACAATGTCGTACACTGTGTCCGCAGGAATTCACTGAGCAAAATGTCGTATACTGAGTCCGCAGTCACTAAGTGTGCACAATGCCATTCTCTGTGTCTGGAGTCATTCACAGAGCAGAATGTCGTATACTCTGCTTGCAATCACTCACTGTGCACAATGTCCTAAAATGTGTCCGCAGTCATTCACTGAGTACAATGTCGTACACTGTGTCCGCAGTCATTCACTGTCAACAATGTCATACACAGTGTCCGCAGTCACTGAGTGTGCACTATGTTGTACACTGTGTCCGCAGTCACTGACTGTGCACAATGTCATACACAGTGTCCGCAGTCACTGAGTGTGCACTATGTTGTACACTGTGTCCGCAGTCATTTACTGTGCACAATGTCATACACAGTGTCCGCAGTCACTAAGTGTGCCCTGTGTCGTACACTGTGTCAGCAGTCAATCAGTGTGCACAATGTCATTCACTGTGTCCGTAGTCACTCACTCTGTGCAATGTCATACACTGTGCCCGCAGTCATTCACTGCGCACAATTACGTACCCTCTCGCCGTAGTCATTCTCTTTGAACAAAGTCGTACACTTTCTCCGCAGTCACTAACTGTGCACAATGTCGTATAGAGTGTCCGCAGTCACTAAGTGTGCTCCATATCGTACAATGTGTCCACAGTCATTCACTGTGCACTATTACGTACACTCTGCCCACAGTCATTCTCTATGCACAATCAAGTACACAGTGTCCGCAGTCATTCACTCTGCACAATTACGTACATTCTGCCCGCAGTCATTCTCTATGCACAATCACGTACACAGTGTCCGCAGTCATTCACTCTGCACAATTACGTACATTCTGCCCGCAGTCATTCACTGTGCACAATTACGTACACTCTTGCTGTAGTCATTCTCTTTGAAAAATGTCGTACACTTTCTCCGCAGTCACTCACTGTGCACAATTACGTACACACTGCCTGCAGTCACTCACTGTGCACAATGTCGTACTCAGTGTCTGCAGTCACTGAGTGTGCACTATATAGTACACTGTGTCCGCAGTCAATGAGTGAGCACAATGTCATTCACTGTGTCCGCTCACTCACTCTGCGCAATGTTGTACACTGTGTTCGCAGTATTCACTGTGCACAATTATGTACACACCGCCTGCAGTCACTGACTGTGCACAATGTTTTACACTGTGTCCACAGTCACTAAGTGTGCACTATGTCGTACAATGTGTCTGCAGTCATTCACTGTGCACAATTACGCACACACTAACTGCAGTCACTCAGTGTGCACAATGTTGTACACTGTGTCCGCAGTCACTGACTCTGCACAATCTCGTACATAGTGTACACAGTTACTGACTGTACACAATGTCGTTCACTGTGACCTCAGCTATTCACTCAGCAGAATGTTGTTACACTGTGTCCGCACACACCGACTCTGCACAATGTCTTACAATGTGTACGCAGTCACAGACTGTGTACAATGTCATGCACTGTGTCTGCAGTCACTCAACGTGCACAATGTTGTTCACTATGTCCGCAGTCTGTCACTGAGCAGAATGTCTTACACTGTGTCCGCAGTCACTCACTGGGCACAATGTCGTACACAATGTCTGCAGTAAATAAGTGGGCACTATGTCATTCACTGTGTCCACAGTCATTCGCTGAGCAGAATGTCGTACACTGTGTTCGCAGTCTTTCGCTGTCCACAATGTCGTACATTGTGTCAGCCGTCATTCACTGTGCCGAATGTTGAACACAGTGTCCACAGTCATTCACTGTGCTGAATATCGAAAACAGTGTCCGCAGTGATTCACTGTGCCGAATATCGTACACTATATCATCAGACATTCACTGTGCACAAAGTCTTACACTGTCCGCAGCCATTCACCAGGTACAATGTCGTACACTGTACCCGCAGTCATTCACAGTGAACAATGTCGTACGCAGTGTCCGCAGTCATTCATCGTGCAAAATGTCAAACACTGTGTCCGCAGTCATTCGCTGTCCACAATGTCGTACATTGTGTCAACCGTCATTCACTGTGCCGAATGTTGAACACAGTGTCCACAGTGATTCACTGTGCCGAATATCGTACACTATATCACCAGTCATTCACTGTGCACAAAGTCTTACACTGTACGCAGCCATTCACCAGGTTCAATGTCATACACTGTACCCGCAGTCATTCACAGTGAACAATGTTGTACGCAGTGTCCGCAGTCAATCACCGTGCAAAATGTCAAACACTGTGTCCGCAATCATTCACTGTGCACAATTACGTGCACTCTGCCCACAGTCATTCTCTATGCACAATCACGTACACAGTGTCCGCAGTCATTCACTCTGCACAGTTACGTACATTCTGCCGGCAGTCATTCTCTGTGCACAATATCGTACACTTTGTCCGCAGTCATTCACTGTGCACAATTACATACACTCTCGCCGCAGTCATTCTCTCTGAACAATGTCGTACACTGTGTCCGCAGTAATTCACTCTGCACAATTACGTACATTCTGCCCGCAGTCATTCACTGTGCACAATTACGTACACTCTTGCTGTAGTCATTCTCTTTGAAAAATGTCGTACACTTTCTCCGCAGTCACTCACTGTGCACAATTACGTACACACTGCCTGCAGTCACTCACTGTGCACAATGTCGTACTCAGTGTCTGCAGTCACTGAGTGTGCACTATATAGTACACTGTGTCCGCAGTCAATGAGTGAGCACAATGTCATTCACTGTGTCCGCTCACTCACTCTGCGCAATGTTGTACACTGTGTTCGCAGTATTCACTGTGCACAATTATGTACACACTGCCTGCAGTCACTGACTGTGCACAATGTTTTACACTGTGTCCACAGTCACTAAGTGTGCACTATGTCGTACAATGTGTCTGCAGTCATTCACTGTGCACAATTACGCACACACTAACTGCAGTCACTCAGTGTGCACAATGTTGTACACTGTGTCCGCAGTCACTGACTCTGCACAATCTCGTACATAGTGTACACAGTTACTGACTGTACACAATGTCGTTCACTGTGACCTCAGCTATTCACTCAGCAGAATGTTGTTACACTGTGTCCGCACACACCGACTCTGCACAATGTCTTACAATGTGTACGCAGTCACAGACTGTGCACAATGTCATGCACTGTGTCTGCAGTCACTCAACGTGCACAATGTTGTTCACTATGTCCGCAGTCTGTCACTGAGCAGAATGTCTTACACTGTGTCCGCAGTCACTCACTGGGCACAATGTCGTACACAATGTCTGCAGTAAATAAGTGGGCACTATGTCATTCACTGTGTCCACAGTCATTCGCTGAGCAGAATGTCGTACACTGTGTTCGCAGTCTTTCGCTGTCCACAATGTCGTACATTGTGTCAGCCGTCATTCACTGTGCCGAATGTTGAACACAGTGTCCACAGTCATTCACTGTGCTGAATATCGAAAACAGTGTCCGCAGTGATTCACTGTGCCGAATATCGTACACTATATCATCAGACATTCACTGTGCACAAAGTCTTACACTGTCCGCAGCCATTCACCAGGTACAATGTCGTACACTGTACCCGCAGTCATTCACAGTGAACAATGTCGTACGCAGTGTCCGCAGTCATTCATCGTGCAAAATGTCAAACACTGTGTCCGCAGTCATTCGCTGTCCACAATGTCGTACATTGTGTCAACCGTCATTCACTGTGCCGAATGTTGAACACAGTGTCCACAGTGATTCACTGTGCCGAATATCGTACACTATATCACCAGTCATTCACTGTGCACAAAGTCTTACACTGTACGCAGCCATTCACCAGGTTCAATGTCATACACTGTACCCGCAGTCATTCACAGTGAACAATGTTGTACGCAGTGTCCGCAGTCAATCACCGTGCAAAATGTCAAACACTGTGTCCGCAATCATTTACTGTGCACAATTACGTGCACTCTGCCCACAGTCATTCTCTATGCACAATCACGTACACAGTGTCCGCAGTCATTCACTCTGCACAGTTACGTACATTCTGCCGGCAGTCATTCTCTGTGCACAATATCGTACACTTTGTCCGCAGTCATTCACTGTGCACAATTACATACACTCTCGCCGCAGTCATTCTCTCTGAACAATGTCGTACACTGTGTCCGCAGTAATTCACTGAGCAAAATGTCGTATACTGAGTCTGCAGTCACTAACTGTGCACAATGCCATTCTCTGTGTCTGGAGTCATTCACTGAGCAGAATGTCGTACACTCTGCTTGCAATCACTCACTGTGCACAATGTCCTAAAATGTGTCCGCAGTCATTCACTGAGTACAATGTCGTACACTGTGTCCGCAGTCATTCACTGTCAACAATGTCATACACAGTGTCCGCAGTCACTGAGTGTGCACTATGTTGTACACTGTGTCCGCAGTCACTGACTGTGCACAATGTCATACACAGTGTCCGCAGTCACTGAGTGTGCACTATGTTGTACACTGTGTCTGCAGTAATTCACTGAGCACAATGTCGTACACTCTTGCCGTCGTCATTATCTTTCAACAATTTCGTACACTTTCTCCACAGTGACTCACTGTGCAGAATGTCGTATAGAGTGTCTGCAGTCACTAAGTCTGCACTATGTCGTAAAATGTGTCCGCAGTCATACACTGTGCACAATTACGTAATCTCTCGCCGTAGTCATTCTCTATGAACTACGTGGTACACTTTGTCTGCAGTCACTTACTGTGCACAATGTCGTACACTATGTCAGCAGTCAATCAGTGTGCACAATGTCGTACACTTTCTCCGCAGTCACTCACTGTGCACAATGTTGTATAGAATGTCCGCTGTCACTAAGTGTGCACTATATCGTACAATGTGTCCGCAGTCATTCACTGTGCACAATTATGTACACACCGCCTGCAGTCACTGACTGTGCACAATATCATACACAGTGTCTGCAGTTACTGAGTGTGCACTATATCGTACAATGTGTCCACAGTCATTCACTGTGCACAATTATGTACACACCGCCTGCAGTCACTCACTGTGCAGAAAGTCGTACAATGAGTCCGCAGTCACTCACTGTGCACAATGTCGCATACAGTGTCTGCAGTCACTGAGTGTGCACTATATCGTACACTGTGTCCGCAGTCACTGAGTGTGCACTATATCGTACAATGTGTCCACAGTCATTCAATGTGCACAATTACGTACACACCGCCTGCAGTCACTGACTGTGCACAATATCGTACACAGTGTCTGCAGTTACTGAGTGTGCAGTATATCGTACAGTGTCCGCAGTCAATGAGTGAGCACAATGTCGTTCACTGTGTCCATTCACACGCTCTGCGCAATGTCGTACACAGTGTCCGCAGTATTCACTGTGCACAATTATGTACACACCGCCTGCAGTCACTGACTGTGCACAATGTTGTACACTGTGTCCACAGTCACTAAGTGTGCACTATGACGTACAATGTGTCTGCAGTCATTCAGTGTGCACAATTACGCACACACTGCCTGCAGTCACTCACTGTGCACAATGTGGTACACTGTGTCCACAGTCATTCACTGTGCACAATTACGTACACACTGCCTGCAGTCACTCACTGTGCACAATGTTGTACACTGTGTCCGCAGTCACTGACTCTGCACAATCTCGTACGTAGTGTACACAGTTACTGACTGTACACAATGTCGTTCACTGTGACCGCAGCTATTCACTCAGCAGAATGTTGTTACACTGTATCCGCACACACCGACTCTGCACAATGTCTTACACTGTGCCCGCAGACACTCACTCTGCGCAATGTCGTAAACTGTGTCCGCAGTCATTCACTGTGCACAATTACGCACACACTAACTGCAGTCACTCAGCGTGCACAATGTTGTACACTGTGTCTGCAGTCACTGACTCTGCACAATCTCGTACATAGTGTACACAGTTACTGACTGTACACAATGTCGTTCACTGTGACCGCAGCTATTCACTCAGCAGAATGTCGTTACACTGTGTACGCACACACCGACTCTGCACAATGTCTTACAATGTGTACGCAGTCACTGACTGTGCACAATGTCATGCACTGTGTCCGCAGTCACTCAACATGCACAATGTTGTTCACTATGTCCGCAGTCTGTCACTGAGCAGAATGTCTTACACTGGGTCCGCAGTCACTCACTGTGCACAATGTCGTGCACAATGTCTGCAGTAAATAAGTGGGCACTATGTCATTCACTGTGTCCACAGTCATTCGCTGAGCAGAATGTCGTACACTGTGTTCGCAGTCTTTCGCTGTCCACAATGTCGTACACTGTGTCAGCCATCATTCACTGTGCTGAATGTTGAACACAGTGTCCACAGTCATTCACTGTGCTGAATATCGAAAACAGTGTCCGCAGTGATTCACTGTGCCGAATATCTTACACTATATCATCAGTCATTCACTGTGCACAAAGTCTTACACTGTCCGCAGCCATTCACCAGGTACAATGTCGTACACTGTACCCGCAGTCATTCACAGTGAACAATATCGTAAGCAGTGTCTGCAGTCATTCATCGTGCAAAATGTCAAACACTGTGTCCGCAGTCATTCGCTGTCCACAATGTCGTACATTGTGTCAGCCATCATTCACTGTGCCGAATGTTGAACACAGTGTCCACAGTGATTCACTGTGCCGAATATCGTACACTATGTCACCAGTCATTCACTGTGCACAAAGTCTTACACTGTACGCAGCCATTCACCAGGTACAATGTCGTACACTGTACCCGCAGTCATTCACAGTGAACAATGTTGTACGCAGTGTCCGCAGTATTCACCGTGCACAATTATGTACACACCGCCTGCAGTCACTGACTGTGCACAATGTTGTACACTGTGTCCACAGTCACTAAGTGTGCACTATGACGTACAATGTGTCTGCAGTCATTCAGTGTGCACAATTACGCACACACTGCCTGCAGTCACTCAGCGTGCACAATGTTGTACACTGTGTCCGCAGTCACTGACTCTGCACAATCTCGTACATAGTGTACAAAGTTACTGACTGTACACAATGTCGTTCACTGTGACCGCAGCTATTCACTCAGCAGAATGTTGTTACACTGTATCCGCACACACCGACTCTGCACAATGTCTTACAATGTGTACGCAGTCACTGACTGTGCACAATGTCATGCACTGTGTCCGCAGTCACTCAACATGCACAATGTTGTTCACTATGTCCGCAGTCTGTCACTGAGCAGAATGTGTTACACTGTGTCCGCAGTCACTCACTGGGCACAATGTCGTACACAATGTCTGCAGTAAATAAGTGGGCACTATGTCATTCACTGTGTCCACAGTCATTCGCTGAGCAGAATGTCGTACACTGTGTTCGCAGTCTTTCGCTGTCCACAATGTCGTACATTGTGTCAGCCATCATTCACTGTGCCGAATGTTGAACACAGTGTCCACAGTCATTCACTGTGCTGAATATCGAAAACAGTGTCCGCAGTGATTCACTGTGCCGAATATCGTACACTATATCATCAGTCATTCACTGTGCACAAAGTCTTACACTGTCCGCAGCCATTCACCAGGTACAATGTCGTACACTGTACCCGCAGTCATTCACAGTGAACAATATCGTAAGCAGTGTCCGCAGTCATTCATCGTGCAAAATGTCAAACACTGTGTCCGCAGTCATTTGCTGTCCACAATGTCGTACATTGTGTCAGCCGTCATTCACTGTGCCGAATGTTGAACACAGTGTCCACAGTGATTCACTGTGCCGAATATCGTACACTATGTCACCAGTCATTCACTGTGCACAAAGTCTTACACTGTACGCAGACAATCACCAGGTACAATGTCGTACACTGTACCCGCAGTCATTCACAGTGAACAATGTCGTACGCAGTGTCCGCAGTCAATCACCGTGCAAAATGTCAAACAGTGTGTCCGCAGTCATTCACTGTGCACAATTACGTGCACTCTGCCCACAGTCATTCTCTATGCACAATCACGTACACAGTGTCCGCAGTCATTCACTCTGCACAATTACGTAAATTCTGCCGGCAGTCATTCTCTGTGCACAATATCGTACACTTTGTCCACAGTCATTCACTGTGCACAATTACATACACTCTCGCCGCAGTCATTCTCTTTGAACAATGTCGTACACTGTGTCCGCAGTAATTCACTGAGCAAAATGTCGTATACTGAGTCCGCAGTCACTAAGTGTGCACAATGCCATTCTCTGTGTCTGGAGTCATTCACTGAGCAGAATGTCATACACTCTGCTTGCAATCACTCACTGCGCACAATGTCCTAAAATGTGTCCGCAGTCATTCACTGAGTACAATGTCGTACACTGTGTCCGCAGTCATTCACTGTCAACAATGTCGTACACAATGTCCACAGTCACTGACTGTGCACTATGTTGTACACTGTGTCCGCAGTCACTGACTGTGCACTATGTTGTACACTGTGTCTGCAGTAATTCACTGAGCACAATGTCGTACACTCTTGCCGTCGTCATTATCTTTCAACAATTTCGTACACTTTCTCCAGTGACTCACTGTGCACAATGTCGTATAGAGTGTCTGCAGTCACTAAGTCTGCACTATGTCGTACCATGTGTCCGCATTCATACACTGTGCACAATTACTTACACACTGCCTGCAGTCACTCACTGTGCACAATGGCGTATGCTGTGTCCGCAGTCACTAAGTGTGCACTATGTCGTACACTCTGTCCACAGTCATTCACTGTGCACAATATTGTACATTATGTCCACAGTCATTCACTGTGCACAATTACGTAAACTCTCGCCGTAGTCATTCTCTATGAACTATGTAGTACACTTTGTCCGCAGTCACTTACTGTGCACAATGTCGTACACAGTGTCCGCAGTCACTCAATCTGTGCAATATCGTACACTTTCTCCGCTGTCACTCACTGTGCACAATGTTGTATAGAATGTCCGCAGTCACTAAGTGTGCACTATATCGTACAATGTGTCTGCAGTCATTCACTGTGCACAATTACGTACACAACGCCTGCAGTCACTGACTGTGCACTATATCGTACACTGTGTCCGCAGTCAATGAGTGAGCACAATGTCGTTCACTGTGTCCGTTCACACGCTCTGCGCAATGTCGTACACAGTGTCCGCAGTATTCACTGTGCACAATTATGTACACACCGCCTGCAGTCACTGACTGTGCACAATGTTGTACACTGTGTCCACAGTCACTAAGTGTGCACTATGTCGTACAATGTGTCTGCAGTCATTCACTGTGCACAATTACGCACACACTGCCTGCAGTCACTCAGCGTGCACAAAGTTGTACACTGTTTCCGCAGTCACTGACTCTGCACAATCTCGTACATAGTGTACACAGTTACTGACTGTACACAATGTCATTCACTGTGTCCACAGTCATTCGCTGAGCAGAATGTCTTACACTGTGTCCGCAGTCACTCACTGGGCACAATGTCGTACACAATGTCTGCAGTAAATAAGTGGGCACTATGTCATTCACTGTGTCCACAGTCATTCGCTGAGCAGAATGTCGTACACTGTGTTCGCAGTCTTTCGCTGTCCACAATGTCGTAATTGTGTCAGCCGTCATTCACTGTGCCGAATGTTGAACACAGTGTCCACAGTCATTCACTGTGCTGAATATCGAAAACAGTGTCCGCAGTGATTCACTGTGCCGAATATCGTACACTATATCATCAGTCATTCACTGTGCACAAAGTCTTACACTGTCCGCAGCCATTCACCAGGTACAATGTCGTACACTGTACCCGCAGTCATTCACAGTGAACAATGTCGTACGCAGTGTCCGCAGTCATTCATCGTGCAAAATTTCAAACACTGTGTCCGTAGTCATTCGCTGTCCACAATGTCGTACATTGTGTCAGCCGTCATTCACTGTGCCGAATGTTGAACACAGTGTCCACAGTGATTCACTGTGCCGAATATCGTACACTTTATCACCAGTCATTCACTGTGCACAAAGTCTTACACTGTACGCAGCCATTCACCAGGTACAATGTCGTACACTGTACCCGCAGTCCTTCACAGTGAACAATGTTGTACGCAGTGTCCGCAGTCAATCACCGTGCAAAATGTCAAACACTGTGTCCGCAATCATTCACTGTGCACAATTACGTGCACTCTGCCCACAGTCATTCTCTATGCACAATCACGTACACAGTGTCCGCAGTCATTCACTCTGCACAATTACGTACATTCTGCCGGCAGTCATTCTCTGTGCACAATATCGTACACTTTGTCCGCAGTCATTCACTGTGCACAATTACATACACTCTCGCCGCAGTCATTCTCTTTGAACAATGTCGTACACTGTGTCCGCAGTAATTCACTGAGCAAAATGTCGTATACTGAGTCCGCAGTCACTAACTGTGCACAATGCCATTCTCTGTGTCTGGAGTCATTCACTGAGTACAATGTCGTACACTGTGTCCGCAGTCATTCACTGTCAACAATGTCATACACAGTGTCCGCAGTCACTGAGTGTGCACTATGTTGTACACTGTGTCCGCAGTCACTGAGTGTGCACTATGTTGTACACTGTGTCTGCAGTAATTCACTGAGCACAATGTCGTACACTCTTGCCGTCGTCATTATCTTTCAACAATTTCGTACACTTTCTCCACAGTGACTCACTGTGCAGAATGTCGTATAGAGTGTCTGCAGTCACTAAGTCTGCACTATGTCGTAAAATGTGTCCGCAGTCATACACTGTGCACAATTACGTAATCTCTCGCCGTAGTCATTCTCTATGAACTATGTGGTACACTTTGTCTGCAGTCACTTACTGTGCACAATGTCGTACACTATGTCAGCAGTCAATCAGTGTGCACAATGTCGTTCACTGTGTCCGTAGTCACTCAATCTGTGCAATGTCGTACACTTTCTCCGCAGTCACTCACTGTGCACAATGTTGTATAGAATGTCTGCAGTCACTAAGTGTGCACTATATCGTACAATGTGTCCGCAGTCATTCACTGTGCACAATTATGTACACACCGCCTGCAGTCACTGACTGTGCACAATATCATACACAGTGTCTGCAGTTACTGAGTGTGCACTATATCGTACAATGTGTCCACAGTCATTCACTGTGCACAATTATGTACACACCGCCTGCAGTCACTCACTGTGCAGAAAGTCGTACAATGAGTCCGCAGTCACTCACTGTGCACAATGTCGCATACAGTGTCTGCAGTCACTGAGTGTGCACTATATCGTACACTGTGTCCGCAGTCACTGAGTGTGCACTATATCGTACAATGTGTCCACAGTCATTCAATGTGCACAACTACGTACACACCGCCTGCAGTCACTGACTGTGCACAATATCGTACACAGTGTCTGCAGTTACTGAGTGTGCAGTATATCGTACAGTGTCCGCAGTCAATGAGTGAGCACAATGTCGTTCACTGTGTCCATTCACACGCTCTGCGCAATGTCGTACACAGTGTCCGCAGTATTCACTGTGCACAATTATGTACACACCGCCTGCAGTCACTGACTGTGCACAATGTTGTACACTGTGTCCACAGTCACTAAGTGTGCACTATGACGTACAATGTGTCTGCAGTCATTCAGTGTGCACAATTACGCACACACTGCCTGCAGTCACTCAGCGTGCACAATGTTGTACACTGTGTCCGCAGTCACTGACTCTGCACAATCTCGTACGTAGTGTACACAGTTACTGACTGTACACAATGTCGTTCACTGTGACCGCAGCTATTCACTCAGAAGAATGTTGTTACACTGTATCCGCACACACCGAATCTGCACAATGTCTTACACTGTGCCCGCAGACACTCACTCTGCGCAATGTCGTAAACTGTGTCCGCAGTTATTCACTGCACACAATTACGTACACTCTCGCCGTAGACATTCTCTTTGAACAAAGTCGTACACTTTCTCCTCAGTCACTAACAGTGCACAATTTCGTATAGAGTGTCTGCAGTCACTAAGTGTGCACTATATCGTACAATGTGTCCGCAGTCATTCAGTGTGCACAATTACGTACACACTGCCTGCAGTCACTTACTGTGCACAATGGCGTACACTATGTCAGCAGTCAATCAGTGTGCACAATTTCGTTCACTGTGTCCGTAGTCACTCAATATGTGCAATGTCGTACACTTTCTCCGCAGTCACTCACTTTGCACAATGTTGTATAGAATGTCCGCAGTCACTAAGTGTGCACAATATCGTACAATGTGTCCGCAGTCATTCACTGTGCACAATTATGTACACACCGCCTGCAGTCACTGACTGTGCACAATATCATACACAGTGTCTGCAGTTACTGAGTGTGCACTATATCGTACAATGTGACCACAGTCATTCACTGTGCACAATTATGTGCACACCGCCTGCAGTCACTCACTGTGCAGAAAGTCGTACAATGAGTCCGCAGTCACTCACTGTGCACAATGTCGCATACAGTGTCTGCAGTCACTGAGTGTGCACTATATCGTACACTGTGTCCGCAGTCACTGAGTGTGCACTATATCGTACAATGTGTCCACAGTCATTCAATGTGCACAATTACGTACACACCGCCTGCAGTCACTGACTGTGCACAATATCGTACACAGTGTCTGCAGTTACTGAGTGTGCACTATATCGTACACTGTGTCCGCAGTCAATGAGTGAGCACAATGTCGTTCACTGTGTCCGTTCACACGCTCTGCGCAATGTCGTACACAGTGTCCGCAGTATTCACTGTGCACAATTATGTACACACCGCCTGCAGTCACTGACTGTGCACAATGTTGTACACTGTGTCCACAGTCACTAAGTGTGCACTATGATGTACAATGTGTCTGCAGTCATTCAGTGTGCACAATTACACACACACTGCCTGCAGTCACTCAGCGTGCACAAAGTTGTACACTGTTTCCGCAGTCACTGACTCTGCACAATCTCGTACATAGTGTACACAGTTACTGACTGTACACAATGTCATTCACTCTGACCACAGCTATTCACTCAGCAGAATGTTGTTACAGTATATCCGCACACACCGAATCTGCACAATGTCTTACACTGTGCCCGCAGACACTCACTCTGCGCAATGTCGTAAACTGTGGACGCAGTTATTCACTGCACACAATTACGTACACTCTCGCCGTAGTCATTCTCTTTGAACAAAGTCGTACACTTTCTCCTCAGTCACTAACAGTGCACAATGTCGTATAGAGTGTCTGCAGTCACTAAGTGTGCACTATATCATACAATGTGTCCGCAGTCATTCACTGTGCACAATTACATACACACTGCCTGCAGTCACTTACTGTGCACAATGTCGTACACTATGTCAGCAGTCAATCAGTGTGCACAATGTCGTTCACTGTGTCCATAGTCACTCAATCTGTGCAATATCGTACACTTTCTCCGCAGTCACTCACTGTACACAATGTTGTATAGAATGTCCGCAGTCACTATGTGTGCACTATATCGTACAATGTGTCCGCAGTCATTCACTGTGCACAATTACGTACACAACGCCTGCAGTCACTGACTGTGCACTATATCGTACACTGTGTCCGCAGTCAATGAGTGAGCACAATGTCGTTCACTGTGTCCGTTCACACGCTCTGCGCAATGTCGTACACTGTGTCCGCAGTATTGACTGTGCACAATTATGTACACACCGCCTGCAGTCACTGACTGTGCACAATGTTGTACACTGTGTCCACAGTCACTAAGTGTGCACTATGTCGTACAATGTGTCTGCAGTCATTCACTGTGCGCAATTACGTACAAACTGCCTGCATTCACTGTCTGTGCACAATATCTTACATTGTGGCCGCAGTCACTAAGAGTGCACTATGTCATACACTGTGTCCTCAGTCATTCACTGAGCACAAAGTCTACACTACCCGCAGCCAATCACCATGTACAATGTCATACACTGTACCCGCAGTCATTCAAAGTGAACAATGTCGTACCCAGTGTCCGCAGTCATTCACTGTGCACAATGACGTACACAGTGTCCGCAGTCATTCACTCTGCACAATTACGTATATTCTGCCCACAGTCATTCTCTGTGCACAAGATCGTACACTTTGTCCGCAATCATTATTGAGCACAATTATGAACACTCTCGCCGCAGTAATTCTCTTTCAACAATGTCGTACACTGTGTCCGCAGTCACTCACCGTGCACAATGTTGTACACTGTGTCCGCAGTCATTCACTGTGCACCATTACGTACACACTGCCTGCAGTCATTCACTAAGCAGAATGTCAAACACTGTGTCAGCAGTCAATCAGTGAGCACAATGTCATTCACTGTGTCCGCTCACTCACTCTGCACAATGTCGTACACTGTGTCAGCAGACAATGAGTGAGCACAATGTCATTCACTGTGTCCGCTCACTCACTCTGCGCAATGTTGTACACTGTGTCCGCAGAATTCATTGTACACAATTATGTACACACTGCCTGCAGTCACTGACTGCACAATGTTGTACACTGTGTCCGCAGTCATTAAGTGTGCACTATGTCATACAATGTGTCCACAGTCATTCACTATGCACAATTACGTACATACTGCCTGCAGTCACTCACTGTGAAGAATGTCGTACGCAGTGACCGCAGTCATTCATCGTGCACAATGTTGAACACTGTGTCCGCAGTCATTCACTCTGCACAATTACGTACACTCTGCCCGCAGTCATTCTCTTTGAACAATGTAGTACACTTTGTCCGCAGTCACTCACTGTACACAAAGTCGTACACAGTGTCTGCATTCACTTAAGTGTGCACTACGTCTTACAATGTGTCCGCAGTCATTCACTGTGCACCATTACGTACACACTGTCTGCAGTCATTCACTAAGCACAATGTCGTACACTGTGTCAGCAGTCAATCAATGAGCACAATGTCGTTCACTGTGTCCGCTCACTCACTGTGCGCAATGTCTTACACTGTGTCCGCAGTCATTCACTGCGCACAATTAAGTACACACTCGCCGCAGTCATTCTCTTTGAACAAAGACGTACACTTTCTCCGCAGTCACTCACTGTGCACAATGTCGTATAGAGTGTCCACAGTCACAAAGTGTGCACTATATCGTACAATGTGTCCGCAGTCATTCATTGTGCACAATTACGTAAAAACTGCCTGCAGTCACTGACTGTGCACAATATCGTACACTGTGGCCACAGTCACTAAGTGTGCACTATGTCATACACTGTGTCCTCAGTCATTCACTGAGCACAAAGTCTTACACTATCCGTCGCCATTCACCATGTACAATGTCATACACTGTACCCGCAGTCATTCACCGTGCACAATGACGTACACAGTGTCCACAGTCACTAAGTGTGCACTATATCGTACAATGTGTCCGCAGTCATTCACTGAGCACAAAGTCTTACACTATCCGTCGCCATTCACCATGTACAATGTCATACACTGTACCCGCAGTCATTCACCGTGCACAATGACGTACACAGTGTCCACAGTCACTAAGTGTGCACTATATCGTACAATGTGTCCGCAGTCATTCACTGTGCACCATTACGTACACATTGCCTGCAGTCATTCACTAAGCACAACGTCGTATACTGTGTCAGCAGTCAATCAGTGAGCACAATGTCGTTCACTGTGTCCACTCACTCACTCTGCGCAATGTCGTACACTGTGTCAGCAGTCAATGAGTGAGCACAATGTCGTTCACTGTGTCCGCTCATTCACTCTGCGCAAAGTTGTACACTGTGTCCGCAGTATTCACTGTGCAAAATTATGTACACACTGCCTGCAGTCACTGACTGTGCACAATGTCGTACAGAGTGTCCGCAGTCACTAAGTGTGCAATATGTCGTACAATGTGTCTGCAGTCATTCACTGTGCACCATTACGTACACACTGCCTGCAGTCACTCACTGTACAGAATGTCGTACACTGTACCTGCAGTCACTCACTGTGAACAATGTCGTACGCAGTGACCGCAGTCATTCATTGTGCACAATGTTGAACACTGTGTCCGCAGTCATTCACTGTGCACAATTATGTACACTCTGCCTGCAGTCATTCTCTTTGAACAATGTAGTACACTTTGTCCGCAGTCACTCACTGTACACAAAGTCGTACACAGTGTCTGCATTCACTTAAGTGTGCACTACGTCTTACAATGTGTCCGCAGTCATTCACTGCGCACAATTAAGTACACACTCGCCGCAGTCATTCTCTTTGAACAAAGACGTACACTTTCTCCGCAGTCACTCACTGTGCACAATGTCGTATAGAGTGTCCACAGTCACAAAGTGTGCACTATATTGTACAATGTGTCCGCAGTCATTCATTGTGCGCAATTACGTACAAACTGCCTGCAGTCACTGACTGTGCACAATATCATACACTGTGGCTGCAGTCACTAAGTGTGCACTATGTCATACACTGTGTCCTCAGTCATTCACTGAGCACAAAGTCTTACACTATCCATAGCCATTCACCATGTACAATGTCATACACTGTACCCGCAGTCATTCACCGTGCACAATGACGTACACAGTGTCCGCAGTCATTCAACGTGCACAATGTCGTACATTCTGCCCGCAGTCATTCTCTGTGCACAATATCGTACACTGTGTCCGCAGTCATTCACTGTGCACCATTACGTACACACAGCTGCAGTCATTCACTAAGCACAACATCGTATACTGTGTCAGCAGTCAATGAGTGAGCACAATGTCGTTCACTGCGTCCGCTCACTCACTCTGCGCAAAGTTGTACACTGTGTCCGCAGTATTCACTGTGCACAATTACGTACACACTGCCTGCAGTCACTTACTGTGCACAATATCGTACACTGGGTCCGCAGTCATTAAGTGTGCACTATGTCGTACAATGTATCCACAGTCATTCACTGTGCACAATTACGTACATACTGCCTGCAGTCTCTCACTGTACAGAATGTCGTACAATGTGTCCGCAGTCACTCACTGTGCACAATGTCGTACAGAATATCCTCAGTCATTCACTGTGCACTAAGTCTTACACTGTCAGCAGCCATTCACCAGGTACAATGTCGTACACTTTACCTGCAGTCATTCACAGAGAAGAATGTCTTACGCAGTGACCGCAGTCATTCATCGTGCACAATGTTGAACACTGTGTCCGCAGTCATTCACTGTGCACAACTACGTACACTCTGCCCGCAGTCATTCTCTGTGCACAATATCATACACTGCGTCCGCAGTCATTCACTGTGCACAATTACGTACACTCTCGCCGCAGTCATTCTCTTTGAACAATGTAGTATACTTTGAGCGCAGTCACTCACCGTGCACAAAGTTGTACACAGTGTCTGCAGTCACTAAGTGTGCACAATGTCGCACACTGTGTCTGCATTCATTCACTGTGCACAATTACGTACACTCTCGCCGCAGTCATTCTCTTTGAACAATGTGGTACACTTTGTCCGCAGTCACTCACCATGCACAAACTCGTACACAGTGTCTGCAGTCACTTAAGTGTGCACTATGTCTTACAATGTGTCAGCAGTCATTCACTGTGCACCATTACGTACACACTGCCTGCAGTCATTCACTAAGCACAATGTCGTACACTGTGTCCGCAGTCATTCACTGTGCACAATTACGTACACACTGCCTGCAGTCATTCACTAAGCACAATGTTGTACACTGTGCCAGGAGTCAATCAGTGAGCACAATGTTGTTCTCTGTTTCCGCTCACTCACTCTGTGCAATGTCGTACACTGTGCCCGCAGACACTCACTCTGCGCAATGTCGTACACTGTGTCAACAGTCAATCAATGAGCACAATCTCGTTCACTGTGTCCGCTCACTCACTCTCTGCAATGTCGTACACTGTGCATGCAGTCATTCACTGTGCACCTTTACGTACACACTGTCTGCAGGCATTCACTAAGCACAATGTCGTACACTGTGTCAGCAGTCAATCAGTGAGCACAATGTCATACACTGTGTCCTCAGTCATTCACTGAGCACAAAGTCTTACACTATCCGCAGCCGTTCACCATGTACAATGTCATACACTTTACCCGCAGTAATTCTCTTTGAACAATGTCGTACGCTGTGTCCGCAGAAATTCACTGAGCACAATGTTGTACAATGTGTCCGCAGTCACTCACTGTGCACAATTACATACACTCTGCCCGCAGTCATTCTCTGTGCACAATATCGTACACTGTGTCCGCAGTCATTCACTGTGCACCATTACGTACACATTGCCTGCAGTCATTCACTAAGCACAACGTCGTATACTGTGTCAGCAGTCAATCAGTGAGCACAATGTCGTTCACTGTGTCCACTCACTCACTCTGCGCAATGTCGTACACTGTGTCAGCAGTCAATGAGTGAGCACAATGTCGTTCACTGTGTCCGCTCATTCACTCTGCGCAAAGTTGTACACTGTGTCCGCAGTATTCACTGTGCAAAATTATGTACACACTGCCTGCAGTCACTGACTGTGCACAATGTTGTACACTGTGTCCGCAGTCACTAAGTGTGCAATATGTCGTACAATGTGTCTGCAGTCATTCACTGTGCACAATTACATACACACTGCCTGCAGTCACTCACTGTACAGAATGTCGTACACTGTACCTGCAGTCACTCACTGTGAACAATGTCGTACGCAGTGACCGCAGTCATTCATTGTGCACAATGTTGAACACTGTGTCCGCAGTCATTCACTGTGCACAATTATGTACACTCTGCCTGCAGTCATTCTCTTTGAACAATGTAGTACACTTTGTCCGCAGTCACTCACTGTACACAAAGTCGTACACAGTGTCTGCATTCACTTAAGTGTGCACTACGTCTTACAATGTGTCCGCAGTCATTCACTGCGCACAATTAAGTACACACTCGCCGCAGTCATTCTCTTTGAACAAAGACGTACACTTTCTCCGCAGTCACTCACTGTGCACAATGTCGTATAGAGTGTCCACAGTCACAAAGTGTGCACTATATTGTACAATGTGTCCGCAGTCATTCATTGTGCGCAATTACGTACAAACTGCCTGCAGTCACTGACTGTGCACAATATCATACACTGTGGCTGCAGTCACTAAGTGTGCACTATGTCATACACTGTGTCCTCAGTCATTCACTGAGCACAAAGTCTTACACTATCCATAGCCATTCACCATGTACAATGTCATACACTGTACCCGCAGTCATTCACCGTGCACAATGACGTACACAGTGTCCGCAGTCATTCAACGTGCACAATTAAGTACACACTCGCCGCAGTCATTCTCTTTGAACAAAGACGTACACTTTCTCTGCAGTCACTCACTGTGCACAATGTCGTATAGAGTGTCCACAGTCACAAAGTGTGCACTATATTGTACAATGTGTCCGCAGTCATTCATTGTGTGCAATTACGTACAAACTGCCTGCAGTCACTGACTGTGCACAATATCATACACTGTGGCTGCAGTCACTAAGTGTGCACTATGTCATACACTGTGTCCTCAGTCATTCACTGAGCACAAAGTCTTACACTATCCATAGCCATTCACCATGTACAATGTCATACACTGTACCCGCAGTCATTCACCGTGCACAATGACGTACACAGTGTCCGCAGTCATTCAACGTGCACAATGTCGTACATTCTGCCCGCAGTCATTCTCTGTGCACAATATCGTACACTGTGTCCGCAGTCATTCACTGTGCACCATTACGTACACACAGCTGCAGTCATTCACTAAGCACAACATCGTATACTGTGTCAGCAGTCAATGAGTGAGCACAATGTCGTTCACTGCGTCCGCTCACTCACTCTGCGCAAAGTTGTACACTGTGTCCGCAGTATTCACTGTGCAAAATTATGTACACACTGCCTGCAGTCACTGACTGTGCACAATGTTGCACACTGTGTCCGCAGTCACTAAGTGTGCAATATGTCGCACACTGTGTCTGCATTCATTCACTGTGCACAATTACGTACACTTTCGCCGCAGTCATTCTCTTTGAACAATGTGGTACACTTTGTCCGCAGTCACTCACCATGCACAAACTCGTACACAGTGTCTGCAGTCACTTAAGTGTGCACTATGTCTTACAATGTGTCAGCAGTCATTCACTGTGCACCATTACGTACACACTGCCTGCAGTCATTCACTAAGCACAATGTCGTACACTGTGTCCGCAGTCATTCACTGTGCACAATTACGTACACACTGCCTGCAGTCATTCACTAAGCACAATGTTGTACACTGTGCCAGGAGTCAATCAGTGAGCACAATGTTGTTCTCTGTTTCCGCTCACTCACTCTGTGCAATGTCGTACACTGTGCCCGCAGACACTCACTCTGCGCAATGTCGTACACTGTGTCAACAGTCAATCAATGAGCACAATCTCGTTCACTGTGTCCGCTCACTCACTCTCTGCAATGTCGTACACTGTGCACGCAGTCATTCACTGTGCACCTTTACGTACACACTGTCTGCAGGCATTCACTAAGCACAATGTCGTACACTGTGTCAGCAGTCAATCAGTGAGCACAATGTCATACACTGTGTCCTCAGTCATTCACTGAGCACAAAGTCTTACACTATCGGCAGCCGTTCACCATGTACAATGTCATACACTTTACCCGCAGTAATTCTCTTTGAACAATGTCGTACGCTGTGTCCGCAGAAATTCACTGAGCACAATGTCGTACAATGTGTCCGCAGTCACTCACTGTGCACAATTACATACACTCTGCCCGCAGTCATTCTCTGTGCACAATATCGTACACTTTGTCCGCAGTCATTATTGTGCACAATTATGAACACTCTCGCCGCAGTAATTCTCTTTGAATACTGTCGTACACTGTGTTCGCAGTCACTCACCGTGCACAATGTTGTACACTGTGTCCGCAGTCATCCACTGTGCACCATTACGTACACACTGCCTGCAGTCATTCACTAAGCACAATGTCGTACACTGTGTCAGCAGTCAATCAGTGAGCACAATGTCGTTCACTGTGTCTGCTCACTCACTCTGCGCAATGTCGTACACTGTGCCCGCAGACACTCACTCTGCGCAATGTCGTACACTGTGTCCGCAGTCATTCACTGCACACAATTACGTACACTGTCGCCGTAGTCATTCTCTTTGAACAAAGACGTACACTTTCTCCGCAGTCACTCACTGTGCACAATGTCGTATAGAGTGTCCACAGTCACTGAGTGTGCACTATATCGTACAATGTGTCCGCAGTCATTCACTCTGCACAATTACGTACATTCTGCCCGCAGTCATTCTCTGTGCACAATATCGTACACTGTGTCCGCAGTCATTCACTGTGCACCATTACGTACACATTGCCTGCAGTCATTCACTAAGCACAACGTCGTATACTGTGTCAGCAGTCAATCAGTGAGCACAATGTCGTTCACTGTGTCCACTCACTCACTCTGCGCAATGTCGTACACTGTGTCAGCAGTCAATGAGTGAGCACAATGTCGTTCACTGTGTCCGCTCATTCACTCTGCGCAAAGTTGTACACTGTGTCCGCAGTATTCACTGTGCAAAATTATGTACACACTGCCTGCAGTCACTGACTGTGCACAATGTTGCACACTGTGTCCGCAGTCACTAAGTGTGCAATATGTCGTACAATGTGTCTGCAGTCAATGAGTGAGCACAATGTCGTTCACTGTGTCCGCTCATTCACTCTGCGCAAAGTTGTACACTGTGTCCGCAGTATTCACTGTGCAAAATTATGTACACACTGCCTGCAGTCACTGACTGTGCACAATGTTGTACACTGTGTCCGCAGTCACTAAGTGTGCAATATGTCGTACAATGTGTCTGCAGTCATTCACTGTGCACAATTACATACACACTGCCTGCAGTCACTCACTGTACAGAATGTCGTACACTGTACCTGCAGTCACTCACTGTGAACAATGTCGTACGCAGTGACCGCAGTCATTCATTGTGCACAATGTTGAACACTGTGTCCGCAGTCATTCACTGTGCACAATTATGTACACTCTGCCTGCAGTCATTCTCTTTGAACAATGTAGTACACTTTGTCCGCAGTCACTCACTGTACACAAAGTCGTACACAGTGTCTGCATTCACTTAAGTGTGCACTACGTCTTACAATGTGTCCGCAGTCATTCACTGCGCACAATTAAGTACACACTCGCCGCAGTCATTCTCTTTGAACAAAGACGTACACTTTCTCCGCAGTCACTCACTGTGCACAATGTCGTATAGAGTGTCCACAGTCACAAAGTGTGCACTATATTGTACAATGTGTCCGCAGTCATTCATTGTGCGCAATTACGTACAAACTGCCTGCAGTCACTGACTGTGCACAATATCATACACTGTGGCTGCAGTCACTAAGTGTGCACTATGTCATACACTGTGTCCTCAGTCATTCACTGAGCACAAAGTCTTACACTATCCATAGCCATTCACCATGTACAATGTCATACACTGTACCCGCAGTCATTCACCGTGCACAATGACGTACACAGTGTCCGCAGTCATTCAACGTGCACAATGTCGTACATTCTGCCCGCAGTCATTCTCTGTGCACAATATCGTACACTGTGTCCGCAGTCATTCACTGTGCACCATTACGTACACACAGCTGCAGTCATTCACTAAGCACAACATCGTATACTGTGTCAGCAGTCAATGAGTGAGCACAATGTCGTTCACTGCGTCCGCTCACTCACTCTGCGCAAAGTTGTACACTGTGTCCGCAGTATTCACTGTGCAAAATTATGTACACACTGCCTGCAGTCACTGACTGTGCACAATGTTGTACACTGTGTCCGCAGTCACTAAGTGTGCAATATGTCGTACAATGTGTCTGCAGTCATTCACTGTGCACAATTACGTACACACTGCCTGCAGTCACTTACTGTGCACAATATCGTACACTGGGTCCGCAGTCATTAAGTGTGCACTATGTCGTACAATGTATCCACAGTCATTCACTGTGCACAATTACGTACATACTGCCTGCAGTCTCTCACTGTACAGAATGTCGTACAATGTGTCCGCAGTCACTCACTGTGCACAATGTCGTACAGAATATCCTCAGTCATTCACTGTGCACTAAGTCTTACACTGTCAGCAGCCATTCACCAGGTACAATGTCGTACACTTTACCTGCAGTCATTCACAGAGAAGAATGTCTTACGCAGTGACCGCAGTCATTCATCGTGCACAATGTTGAACACTGTGTCCGCAGTCATTCACTGTGCACAACTACGTACACTCTGCCCGCAGTCATTCTCTGTGCACAATATCATACACTGCGTCCGCAGTCATTCACTGTGCACAATTACGTACACTCTCGCCGCAGTCATTCTCTTTGAACAATGTAGTATACTTTGAGCGCAGTCACTCACCGTGCACAAAGTCGTACACAGTGTCTGCATTCACTTAAGTGTGCACTACGTCTTACAATGTGTCCGCAGTCATTCACTGTGCACCATTACATACACACTGCCTGTAGTCATTCACTAAGCACAATGTCGTTCACTGTGTCCGCTCACTCACTCTGCGCAATGTCGTACACTGTGTCCGCAGTCATTCACTGCGCACAATTAAGTACACACTCGCCGCAGTCATTCTCTTTGAACAAAGACGTACACTTTCTCCGCAGTCACTCACTGTGCACAATGTCGTATAGAGTGTCCACAGTCACAAAGTGTGCACTATTTCGTACAATGTGTCCGCAGTCATTCATTGTGCGCAATTACGTACAAACTGCCTGCAGTCACTGACTGTGCACAATATCATACACTGTGGCCACAGTCACTAAGTGTGCACTATGTCATACACTGTGTCCTCAGTCATTCACTGAGCACAAAGTCTTACACTATCCGTAGCCATTCACCATGTACAATGTCATACAGTGTACCCGCAGTCATTCACCGTGCACAATGACGTACACAGTGTCCGCAGTCACTAAGTGTGCACTATATCGTACAATGTGTCTGCAGTCATTCACTCTGCACAATTATGTACATTCTGCCCGCAGTCATTCTCTGTGCACAATATCGTACACTGTGTCCGCAGTCATTCACTGTGCACAATTACGTACACTCTCGCCGCAGTCATTCTCTTTGAACAATGTAGTATACTTTGAGCGCAGTCACTCACCGTGCACAAAGTTGTACACAGTGTCTGCAGTCACTAAGTGTGCACAATGTCGCACACTGTGTCCGCAGTCATTCACTGTGCACAATTACGTACGCTCTGCCCGCAGTCATTCTCTTTGAACAAAGACGTACACTTTGTCCGCAGTCACTCACCGTGCACAAAGTCGTACACAGTGTCTGCAGTCACTTAAGTGTGCACTATGTCTTACAATGTGTCAGCAGTCATTCACTGTGCACCATTACGTACACACTGCCTGCAGTCATTCACTAAGCACAATGTTGTACACTGTGTCAGGAGACAATCAGTGAGCACAATGTTGTTCTCTGTTTCCGCTCACTCACTCTGCGCAATGTCGTACACTGTGCCCTCAGACACTCACACTGCGCAATGTCGTACACTGTGTCAACAGTCAATCAATGAGCACAATGTCGTTCACTGTGTCCGCTCACTCACTCTCTGCAATGTCGCACACTGTGCACGCAGACACTCACACTGCGCAATGTCGTACACTGTGTCAACAGTCAATCAATGAGCACAATGTCGTTCACTGTGTCTGCTCACTCACTCTCTGCAATGTCGTACACTGTGCACGCAGTCATTTACTGTGCACCATTACGTACACACTGTCTGCAGGCATTCAGTAAGCACAATGTCGTACACTGTGTCAGCAGTCAATCAGAGAGCACAATGTCATACACTGTGTCCTCAGTCATTCACTGAGCACAAAGTCTTACACTATCCACAGCCATTCACCATGTACAATGTCATACACTTTACCCGCAGTAATTCTCTTTGAACAATGTCGTACAATGTGTCTGCAGTCACTCAGTGTGCACCATTACGTACACACTGCCTGCAGTCATTCACTAAGCACAATGTCGTACACTGAGCCCGCAGACACTCACTCTGCGCAATGTCGTACACTGTGTCCGCAGTCATTCACTGCGCACAATTAAGTACACACTCGCCGCAGTCATTCTCTTCGAACAAAGACGTACACTTTCTCCGCAGTCACTCACTGTGCACAATGTCGTATAGAGTGTCCACAGTCACTAAGTGTGCACTATATCGTACAATGTGTCCGCAGTCATTCACTGTGCGCAATTACGTACAAACTGCCTGCAGTCACTGACTGTGCACAATATCGTACACTGTGGCCGCAGTCACTAAGTGTGCACTATGTCATACACTGTGTCCTCAGTCATTCACTGAGCACAAAGTCTTACACTACCCGCAGCCATTCACCATGTACAATGTCATAGACTGTACCCGCAGTCATTCACAGTGAACAATGTCGTACCCAGTGTCCGCAGTCATTCACCGTGCACAATGACGTACACAGTTTACGCAGTCATTCAATCTGCACAATTACGTACATTCTGCCCGCAGTCATTCTCTGTGCACAATATCGTACACTTAGTCCGCAGTCATTATTGAGCACAATTATGAACACTCTCGCCGCAGTAATTCTCTTTCAACAATGTCGTACACTGTGTCCGCAGTCACTCACCGAGCACAATGTTGTACACTGTGTCCGCAGTCATTCACTGTGCACCATTACGTACACACTGCCTGCAGTCATTCACTAAGCACAATGTCTTACACTGTGTCAGCAGTCAATCAGTGAGCACAATGTCGTTCACTGTGTCCGCTCACTCACTCTGCGCAATGTCGTACACTGTGTCAGCAGTCAATCAGTGAGCAGAATGTCGTTCACTGTGTCCGCTCACTCACTCTGCACAATGTCGTACACTGTGTCTGCAGTCAATGAGTGAGCACAATGTCGTTCACTGTGTCCGCTCACTCACTCTGTGCAATGTTGTACACTGTGTCCGCAGAATTCATTGTACACAATTATGTGCACACTGCCTGCAGTCACTGACTGTGCACAATGTTGTACACTGTGTCCGCAGTCACTAAGTGTGCAATATGTCATACAATGTGTCTGCAGTCATTCACTGTGCACAATTGCGTACACACTGCCTGCAGTCACTGACTGCACAATGTTGTACACTGTGTCCGCAGTCATTAAGTGTGCACTATGTCGTACAATGTATCCACAGTCATTCACTGTGCACAATTACGTACATACTGCCTGCAGTCACTCACTGTACAGAATATCGTACACTGTACCTGCAGTCACTCACTGTACAGAATGTCGTACACTGTACCTGCAGTCACTCACTGTGAACAATGCCGTACGCAGTGACCGCAATCATTCATCGTGCACAATGTTGAACACTGTGTCCGCAGTCATTCACTGTGCACAATTACGTACACTCTGCCCGCAGTCATTCTCTTTGAACAATGTAGTACACTTTGTCCGCAGTCATTCACTGTACACAAAGTCGTACACAGTGTCTGCATTCACTTAAGTGTGCACTATGTGTTACAATGTGTCCGCAGTCATTCACTGTGCACCATTACATACACACTGCCTGCAGTCATTCACTAAGCACAATGTCGTACACTGTGTCAGCAGTCATTCACTGCGCACAATTAAGTACACACTCGCCGCAGTCATTCTCTTTGAACAAAGACGTACACTTTCTCTGCAGTCACTCACTGTGCACAATGTCGTATAGTGTGTCCACAGTCACTAAGTGTGCAATATATCGTACAATGTGTCAGAAGTCATTCATTGTGCGCAATTACGTACAAACTGCCTGCAGTCACTGACTGTGCACAATATCGTACACTGTGGCCACAGTCACTAAGTGTGCACTATGTCATACACTGTGTCCTCAGTCATTCACTGAGCCCAAAGTCTTACACTATCCGTAGCCATTCACCATGTACAATGTCATACACTGTATCCGCAGTCATTCACCGTGCACAATGACATACACAGTGTCCGCAGTCACTAAGTGTGCACTATATCGTACAATGTGTCCGCAGTCATTCACTCTGCACCATTACGTACACACTGCCTGCAGTCATTCACTAAGCACAATGTCGTATACTGTGTCAGCAGTCAATCAGTGAGCACAATGTCATTCACTGTGTCCGCTCACTCACTCTGCGCAATGTCGTACACTGTGTCAGCAGTCAATCAGTGAGCACAATGTCGTTCACTGCGTCCGCTCACTCACTCTGCGCAAAGTTGTACACTGTGTGCGCAGTATTCACTGTGTAAAATTATGTATACACTGCCTGCAGTCACTGACTGAGCACAATGTTGTACACTGTGTCCGCAGTCACTAAGTGTGCATTATGTCGTACACAGTGTCTGCAGTCACTTAAGTGTGCACTATTTCTTACAATGTGTCCGCAGACATTCACTGTGCACCATTACATACACACTGCCTGTAGTCATTCACTAAGCACAATGTCGTTCACTGTGTCCGCTCACTCACTCTGCGCAATGTCGTACACTGTGTCCGCAGTCATTCACTGCGCACAATTAAGTACACACTCGCCGCAGTCATTCTCTTTGAACAAAGACGTACACTTTCTCCGCAGTCACTCACTGTGCACAATGTCGTATAGAGTGTCCACAGTCACAAAGTGTGCACTATTTCGTACAATGTGTCCGCAGTCATTCATTGTGCGCAATTACGTACAAACTGCCTGCAGTCACTGACTGTGCACAATATCATACACTGTGGCCACAGTCACTAAGTGTGCACTATGTCATACACTGTGTCCTCAGTCATTCACTGAGCACAAAGTCTTACACTATCCGTAGCCATTCACCATGTACAATGTCATACAGTGTACCCGCAGTCATTCACCGTGCACAATGACGTACACAGTGTCCGCAGTCACTAAGTGTGCACTATATCGTACAATGTGTCTGCAGTCATTCACTCTGCACAATTACGTACATTCTGCCCGCAGTCATTCTCTGTGCACAATATCGTACACTGTGTCCGCAGTCATTCACTGTGCACAATTACGTACACTCTCGCCGCAGTCATTCTCTTTGAACAATGTAGTATACTTTGAGCGCAGTCACTCACCGTGCACAAAGTTGTACACAGTGTCTGCAGTCACTAAGTGTGCACAATGTCGCACACTGTGTCCGCAGTCATTCACTGTGCACAATTACGTACGCTCTGCCCGCAGTCATTCTCTTTGAACAAAGACGTACACTTTGTCCGCAGTCACTCACCGTGCACAAAGTCGTACACAGTGTCTGCAGTCACTTAAGTGTGCACTATGTCTTACAATGTGTCAGCAGTCATTCACTGTGCACCATTACGTACACACTGCCTGCAGTCATTCACTAAGCACAATGTTGTACACTGTGTCAGGAGACAATCAGTGAGCACAATGTTGTGCTCTGTTTCCGCTCACTCACTCTGCGCAATGTCGTACACTGTGCCCTCAGACACTCACACTGCGCAATGTCGTACACTGTGTCAACAGTCAATCAATGAGCACAATGTCGTTCACTGTGTCCGCTCACTCACTCTCTGCAATGTCGCACACTGTGCACGCAGACACTCACACTGCGCAATGTCGTACACTGTGTCAACAGTCAATCAATGAGCACAATGTCGTTCACTGTGTCTGCTCACTCACTCTCTGCAATGTCGTACACTGTGCACGCAGTCATTTACTGTGCACCATTACGTACACACTGTCTGCAGGCATTCAGTAAGCAGAATGTCGTACACTGTGTCAGCAGTCAATCAGAGAGCACAATGTCATACACTGTGTCCTCAGTCATTCACTGAGCACAAAGTCTTACACTATCCGCAGCCATTCACCATGTACAATGTCATACACTTTACCCGCAGTAATTCTCTTTGAACAATGTCGTACAATGTGTCTGCAGTCACTCAGTGTGCACCATTACGTACACACTGCCTGCAGTCATTCACTAAGCACAATGTCGTACACTGTGCCCGCAGACACTCACTCTGCGCAATGTCGTACACTGTGTCCGCAGTCATTCACTGCGCACAATTAAGTACACACTCGCCGCAGTCATTCTCTTCGAACAAAGACGTACACTTTCTCCGCAGTCACTCACTGTGCACAATGTCGTATAGAGTGTCCACAGTCACTAAGTGTGCACTATATCGTACAATGTGTCCGCAGTCATTCACTGTGCGCAATTACGTACAAACTGCCTGCAGTCACTGACTGTGCACAATATCGTACACTGTGGCCGCAGTCACTAAATGTGCACTATGTCATACACTGTGTCCTCAGTCATTCACTGAGCACAAAGTCTTACACTACCCGCAGCCATTCACCATGTACAATGTCATAGACTGTACCCGCAGTCATTCACAGTGAACAATGTCGTACCCAGTGTCCGCAGTCATTCACCGTGCACAATGACGTACACAGTTTACGCAGTCATTCAATCTGCACAATTACGTACATTCTGCCCGCAGTCATTCTCTGTGCACAATATCGTACACTTAGTCCGCAGTCATTATTGAGCACAATTATGAACACTCTCGCCGCAGTAATTCTCTTTCAACAATGTCGTACACTGTGTCCGCAGTCACTCACCGTGCACAATGTTGTACACTGTGTCCGCAGTCACTAAGTGTGCAATATGTCATACACTGTGTCCGCAGTCATTCACTGTGCACCATTACGTACACACTGCCTGCAGTCATTCACTAAGCACAATGTTGTACACTGTGTCAGCAGTCAATCAGTGTGCACAATGTCGTTCTCTGTTTCCGCTCACTCACTCTGCGCAATGTCGTACAGTGTGCCCGCAGACACTCACTCTGCGCAATGTCGTACACTGTGCCCGCAGTCATTCACTGTGCACCATTACGTACACACTGTCTGCAGGCATTCACTAAGCACAATGTCGTACACTGTGTCAGCAGTCAATCAGTGAGCACAATGTCGTTCACTGTGTCCGCTCACTCACTCTGCAAAATGTCGTACACTGTGTCAGCAGACAATGAGTGAGCACAATGTCGTTCACTCTGTCCGCTCACTCACTCTGCGCAATGTTGTACACTGTGTCCGCAGAATTCATTGTACACAATTATGTACACACTGTTGCATCACTGACTGTGCACAATGTTGTACACTGTGTCCGCAGTCACTAAGTGTGCAATATGTCGTACAATGTGTATGCAGTCATTCACAGTGCACAATTACGTACACACTGCCTGCAGTCACTGACTGCACAATGTTGTACACTGTGTTCGCAGTCATTAAGTGTGCACTATGTCGTACAATGTGTCCACAGTCATTCACTGTGCACAATTACGTACATACTGCCTGTAGTTACTCACTGTACAGAATGTCGTACACTGTACCTGCAGTCACTCACTGTGAACAATGCCGTACGCAGTGACCGCAATCATTCATCGTGCACAATGTTGAACACTGTGTCCGCAGTCATTCACTGTGCACAATTACGTACACTCTGCCCGCAGTCATTCTCTTTGAACAATGTCGTACACTTTGTCCGCAGTCATTCACTGTACACAAAGTCGTACACAGTGTCTGCATTCACTTAAGTGTGCACTACGTCTTACAATGTGTCCGCAGTCATTCACTGTGCACCATTACATACACACTGCCTGCAGTCATTCACTAAGCACAATGTCGTACACTGTGTCAGCAGTCAATCAGTGAGCACAATGTTGTTCACTGTGTCCGCTCACTCACTCTGCACAATGTCGTACACTGTGTCAGCAGTCAATCAGTGAGCAGAATGTCGTTCACTGTGTCCGCAGTCATTCACTGCGCACAATTAAGTACACTCTCGCCGCAGTCATTCTCTTTGAACAAAGACGTACACTTTCTCCGCAGTCACTCACTGTGCACAATGTCGTATAGAGTGTCCACAGTCACTAAGTGTGCACTATATCGTACAATGTGTCCGCAGTCATTCACTGTGCGCAATTATGTACAAACTGCCTGCAGTCACTGACTGTGCACAATATCATACACTGTGGCCGCAGTCACTAAGTGTGCACTATGTCATACACTGTGTCCGCAGTCATTCACTGTGCACAATTACGTACACTCTGCCCGCAGTCATTCTCTTTGAACAATGTAGTACACTTTGTCCGCAGTCATTCACTGTACACAAAATCGTACACAGTGTCTGCATTCAGTTAAGAGTGCACTACGTCTTACAATGTGTCCGCAGTCATTCACTGTGCACCATTACATACACACTGTCTGCAGTCATTCACTAAGCACAATATTGTACACTGTGTCAGCTGTCAATCAGTGAGCACAATGTCGTTCACTGTGTCCGCTCACTCACTCTGCGCAATGTCGTACACTGTGTCCGCAGTCATTCACTGCGCACATTTAAGTACACACTCACTGCAGTCATTCTCTTTGAACAAAGACATACACCTTCTCCGCAGTCACTCACTGTGCACAATGTCGTATAGAGTGTCCACAGTCACTAAGTGTGCAATATATCGTACAATGTGTCCGCAGTCATTCATTGTGCGCAATTACGTACAAACTGCCTGCAATCACTGACTGTGCACAATATCATACACTGTGGCCGCAGTCACTAAGTGTGCACTATGTCATACACTGTGTCCTCAGTCATTCACTGAGCACAAAGTCTTACACTACCCACAGCCATTTACCATGTACAATGTCATACACTGTACCCGCAGTCATTCACCGTGCACAATGACGTACACAGTGTCCGCAGTCACTAAGTGTGCACTATATCGTACAATGTGTCCGCAGTCATTCACTCTGCACAATTACGTACATTCTGCCCGCAGTCATTCTCTTTGCAAAATATCGTACACTGTGTCTGCAGTCATTCACTGTGCACCATTACGTACACACTGCCTGCAGTCATTCACTAAGTACAATGTCGTACACTGTGTCAGCAGTCAATCAGTGAGCACAATGTCGTTCACTGTGTCCGCTCACTCACTCTGCGCAAAGTTGTACACTGTGTCCGCAGTATTCACTGTGCAAAATTATGTACACTCTGCCTGCAGTCACTGACTGTGCACAATGTTGTACACTGTGTCCGCAGTCACTAAGTGTGCAATATGTCGTACACAGTGCCTGCAGTCACTTAAGTGTGCACTATGTCTTACAATGTGTCCGCAGACATTCACTGTGCACCATTACGTACACACTGCCTGCAGTCATTCACTAAGCACAATGTTGTACACTGTGTCAGCAGTCAATCAGTGAGCACAATGTTGTTCTCTGTTTCCGCTCACTCACTCTGCGCAATGTCGTACACTGTGCCCGCAGACACTCACTCTGCGCAATGTCGTACACTGTGTCAACAGTCAATCAATGAGCACAATGTCGTTCACTGTGTCCGCTCACTCACTCTCTGCAATGTCGTACACTGTGCACGCAGTCATTCACTGTGCACCATTACGTACACACTGTCTGCAGGCATTCACTAAGCACAATGTCGTACACTGTGTCAGCAGTCAATCAGTGAGCACAATGTCATACACTGTGTCCTCAGTCATTCACTGAGCACAAAGTCTTACACTATCCGCAGCCATTCACCATGTACAATGTCATACAATTTACCTGCAGTCATTCACAGTGAACAATGTCGTACCCAGTGTCCGCAGTCATTCACCGTACACAATGAGGTACACAGTGTGCGCAGTCATTCACTCTGCACAATTACGTACATTCTGCCCGCAGTCATTCTCTGTGCACAATATCGTACACTTTGTCCGCAGTCATTATTGTGCACAATTACGTACACTCTCGCCGCAGTAATTCTCTTTGAACAATGTCGTACACTGTGTCCGCAGTAATTCACTGAGCACAATGTTGTTTACTGTGCCCGCTCACTCACTCTGCGCAAAGTTGTACACTGTCTCCGCAGTATTCACTGTGCAAAATTGTGTACACACTGCCTGCAGTCACTGACTGTGCACAATGTTGTACACTGTGTCCAGAGTCATTATGTGTGCAATATGTCGTACAATGTGTCTGCAGTCATTCACTGTGCACAATTACGTACACACTGCCTGCAGTCACTTACTGTGCACAATATCATACACCGGGTCCGCAGTCATTAAGTGTGCACTATGTCGTACAATGTGTCCAGTCATTCACTGCGCAAAATTACGTACATACTGCCTGCAGTCACTCACTGTACAGAATGTCGTACAATGTGTCCGCAGTCAGTCTCTGTGCACAATATCGTACACTTTCTCCGCAGTCATTATAGTGCACAATTACGTACACTCTCGCCGCAGTCATTCTCTTTGAACAATGTCGTACATTTTGTCTGCAGTCACTCACTGTGCACAAAGTCGTACACAGTGTCTGCAGTCACTAAGTGTGCACTATGTCTTACAATGTGTCTGCAGTCATTCACTGTGCACCATTACGTACACACTGCCTGCAGTCATTCACTAAGCACAATGTCGTACACTGTGTCCGCAGTCATTCACTGTGCACAATTACGTACATTCTGCCCGCAGTCATTCTCTGTGCACAATATCGTACACTGCATCCGCATTCATTCACTGTGCACAATTACGTACACTCTCGCCACAGTCATTCTCTTTGAACAATGTAGTACACTTTGTCCGCAGTCACTCACTGTACACAAAGTCGTACACAGTGTCTGCAGTCACTTAACTGTGCACTACGTCTTACAATGTGTCCGCAGTCATTCACAGTGCACCATTACGTACACACTGCCTGCAGTCATTAACTAAGCACAATGTCGTACACTGTGTCAGCAGTCAATCAGTGAGCACAATGTCGTTCACTGTTTCCGCTCATTCACTCTGCGCAATGTCGTACACTGTGCCCGCAGACACTCGCTCTGCGCAATGTCGTACACTGTGTCAGCAGTCAATGAGTGAGCACAATGTCGTTCACTGTGTCCGCTCACTCACTCTGCGCAATGTCGTACACTGTGCCCGCAGACACTCACTCTGCGCAATGTCATACACTGTGTCCGCAGTCATTATTGGGCACAATTATTTACACTCTCGCCACAGTAATTCTCTTTGAACAATGTAGTACACTGTGTCCACAGTCACTCACTGTGCACAAAGTTGTACACTGTGTCCGCAGGCATTCACTGTGCACCATTACGTACACACTGTCTGCAGGCATTCACTAAGCACAATGTCGTACACTGTGTCAGCAGTCAATCAGTGAGCACAATGTCGTTCACTGTGTCCGCTCACTCACTCTGCGCAATGTCGTACACTGTGTCAGCAGTCAATCAGTGAGCAGAATGTCGTTCACTGTGTCCGCTCACTCACTCTGCACAATGTCGAACACTGTGTGAGCAGACAATGAGTGAGCACAATGTCGTTCACTGTGTCCGCTCACTCACTCTGCGCAATGTTGTACACTGTGTCCGCAGAATTCATTGTACACAATTATGTACACACTGCCTGCAGTCACTGACTGTGCACAATGTTGTACACTGTGTCCGCAGTCACTAAGTGTGCAATATGTCGTACACTGTGTCCGCAGTATTCACTGTGCACAATTACGTACACACTGCCTGCAGTCACTGACTGCACAATGTTGTACACTGTGTTCGCAGTCATTAAGTGTGCACTATGTCGTACAATGTGTCCACAGTCATTCACTGTGCACAAATACGTACATACTGCCTGCAGTCACTCACTGTACAGAATGTCGTACACTGTACCTGCAGTCACTCACTGTGAACAATGCCGTACACAGTGACCGCAATCATTCATCGTGCACAATGTTGAACACTGTGTCCGCAGTCATTCACTGTGCACAATTATGTACACTCTGCCCGCAGTCATTCTCTTTGAACAATGTAGTACACTTTGTCCGCAGTCACTCACTGTACACAAAATCGTACACAGTGTCTGCATTCACTTAAGTGTGCACTACGTCTTACAATGTGTCCGCAGTCATTCACTGTGCACCATTACATACACACTGCCTGCAGTCATTCACTAAGCACAATGTTGTACACTGTGTCAGCAGTCAATCAGTGAGCACAATGTCGTTCACTATGTCCGCTCACTCACTCTGCGCAATGTCGTACACTGTGTCCGCAGTCATTCACTGCGCACAATTAAGTACACACTCGCCGCAGTCATTCTCTTTGAACAAAGACGTACACTTTCTCCGCAGTCACTCACTGTGCACAATGTCGTATAGAGTGTCCACAGTCACTAAGTGTGCACTATATCGTACAATGTGTCCGCAGTCATTCACTGTGCGCAATTACGTACAAACTGCCTGCAGTCACTGACTGTGCACAATATCGTACACTGTGGCCACAGTCACTAAGTGTGCACTATGTCATACACTGTGTCCTCAGTCATTCACTGAGCACAAAGTCTTACACTATCCGTAGCCATTCACCATGTACAATGTCATACACTGTACCCGCAGTCATTCACCGTGCACAATGACGTACACAGTGTCCGCAGTCACTAAGTGTGCACTATATCGTACAATGTGTCCGCAGTCATTCACTCTGCACAATTACGTACATTCTGCCCGCAGTCATTCTCTGTGCACAATATCGTACACTGTGTCCGCAGTCAATCAGTGAGCACAATGTCGTACACTGTGTCAGCAGTCAATCAGTGAGCACAATGTCGTTCACTGCGTCCGCTCACTCACTCTGCGCAAAGTTGTACACTGTGTCCGCAGTATTCACTGTGCAAAATTATGTACACACTGCCTGCAGTCACTGACTGTGCACAATGTTGTACACTGTGTCCGCAGTCACTAAGTGTGCAATATGTCGTACACAGTGTCTGCAGTCACTTAAGTGTGCACTATGTCTTACAATGTGTCCGCAGACATTCACTGTGCACCATTACGTACACACTGCCTGCAGTCATTCACTAAGCACAATGTTGTACACTGTGTCAGCAGTCAATCAGTGAGCACAATGTTGTTCTCTGTTTCCGCTCACTCACTCTGCGCAATGTCGTACACTGTGCCCGCAGGCACTCACTCTGCGCAATGTCGTACACTGTGTCAACAGTCAATCAATGAGCACAATGTCGTTCACTGTGTCCGCTCACTCACTCTCTGCAATGTCGTACACTGTGCACGCAGTCATTCACTGTGCACCATTACGTACACACTGTCTGCAGGCATTCACTAAGCACAATGTCGTACACTGTGTCAGCAGTCAATCAGTGAGCACAATGTCATACACTGTGTCCTCAGTCATTCACTGAGCACAAAGTCTTACACTATCCACAGCCATTCACCATGTACAATGTCATACAATTTACCTGCAGTCATTCACAGTGAACAATGTCGTACCCAGTGTCCGCAGTCATTCACCGTACACAATGAGGTACACAGTGTGCGCAGTCATTCACTCTGCACAATTACGTACATTCTGCCCGCAGTCATTCTCTGTGCACAATATCGTACACTTTGTCCGCAGTCATTATTGTGCACAATTACGTACACTCTCGCCGCAGTAATTCTCTTTGAACAATGTCGTACACTGTGTCCGCAGTAATTCACTGAGCACAATGTTGTTCACTGTGCCCGCTCACTCACTCTGCGCAAAGTTGTACACTGTCTCCGCAGTATTCACTGTGCAAAATTGTGTACACACTGCCTGCAGTCACTGACTGTGCACAATGTTGTACACTGTGTCCAGAGTCATTATGTGTGCAATATGTCGTACAATGTGTCTGCAGTCATTCACTGTGCACAATTACGTACACACTGCCTGCAGTCACTTACTGTGCACAATATCATACACCGGGTCCGCAGTCATTAAGTGTGCACTATGTCGTACAATGTGTCCAGTCATTCACTGCGCAAAATTACGTACATACTGCCTGCAGTCACTCACTGTACAGAATGTCGTACAATGTGTCCGCAGTCAGTCTCTGTGCACAATATCGTACACTTTCTCCGCAGTCATTATAGTGCACAATTACGTACACTCTCGCCGCAGTCATTCTCTTTGAACAATGTCGTACATTTTGTCTGCAGTCACTCACTGTGCACAAAGTCGTACACAGTGTCTGCAGTCACTAAGTGTGCACTATGTCTTACAATGTGTCTGCAGTCATTCACTGTGCACCATTACGTACACACTGCCTGCAGTCATTCACTAAGCACAATGTCGTACACTGTGTCCGCAGTCATTCACTGTGCACAATTACGTACATTCTGCCCGCAGTCATTCTCTGTGCACAATATCGTACACTGCATCCGCATTCATTCACTGTGCACAATTACGTACACTCTCGCCACAGTCATTCTCTTTGAACAATGTAGTACACTTTGTCCGCAGTCACTCACTGTACACAAAGTCGTACACAGTGTCTGCAGTCACTTAACTGTGCACTACGTCTTACAATGTGTCCGCAGTCATTCACAGTGCACCATTACGTACACACTGCCTGCAGTCATTAACTAAGCACAATGTCGTACACTGTGTCAGCAGTCAATCAGTGAGCACAATGTCGTTCACTGTTTCCGCTCATTCACTCTGCGCAATGTCGTACACTGTGCCCGCAGACACTCGCTCTGCGCAATGTCGTACACTGTGTCAGCAGTCAATGAGTGAGCACAATGTCGTTCACTGTGTCCGCTCACTCACTCTGCGCAATGTCGTACACTGTGCCCGCAGACACTCACTCTGCGCAATGTCATACACTGTGTCCGCAGTCATTATTGGGCACAATTATTTACACTCTCGCCACAGTAATTCTCTTTGAACAATGTAGTACACTGTGTCCACAGTCACTCACTGTGCACAAAGTTGTACACTGTGTCCGCAGGCATTCACTGTGCACCATTACGTACACACTGTCTGCAGGCATTCACTAAGCACAATGTCGTACACTGTGTCAGCAGTCAATCAGTGAGCACAATGTCGTTCACTGTGTCCGCTCACTCACTCTGCGCAATGTCGTACACTGTGTCAGCAGTCAATCAGTGAGCAGAATGTCGTTCACTGTGTCCGCTCACTCACTCTGCACAATGTCGAACACTGTGTGAGCAGACAATGAGTGAGCACAATGTCGTTCACTGTGTCCGCTCACTCACTCTGCGCAATGTTGTACACTGTGTCCGCAGAATTCATTGTACACAATTATGTACACACTGCCTGCAGTCACTGACTGTGCACAATGTTGTACACTGTGTCCGCAGTCACTAAGTGTGCAATATGTCATACAATGTGTCTGCTGTCATTCACTGTGCACAATTACGTACACACTGCCTGCAGTCACTGACTGCACAATGTTGTACACTGTGTTCGCAGTCATTAAGTGTGCACTATGTCGTACAATGTGTCCACAGTCATTCACTGTGCACAAATACGTACATACTGCCTGCAGTCACTCACTGTACAGAATGTCGTACACTGTACCTGCAGTCACTCACTGTGAACAATGCCGTACACAGTGACCGCAATCATTCATCGTGCACAATGTTGAACACTGTGTCCGCAGTCATTCACTGTGCACAATTATGTACACTCTGCCCGCAGTCATTCTCTTTGAACAATGTAGTACACTTTGTCCGCAGTCACTCACTGTACACAAAATCGTACACAGTGTCTGCATTCACTTAAGTGTGCACTACGTCTTACAATGTGTCCGCAGTCATTCACTGTGCACCATTACATACACACTGCCTGCAGTCATTCACTAAGCACAATGTTGTACACTGTGTCAGCAGTCAATCAGTGAGCACAATGTCGTTCACTATGTCCGCTCACTCACTCTGCGCAATGTCGTACACTGTGTCCGCAGTCATTCACTGCGCACAATTAAGTACACACTCGCCGCAGTCATTCTCTTTGAACAAAGACGTACACTTTCTCCGCAGTCACTCACTGTGCACAATGTCGTATAGAGTGTCCACAGTCACTAAGTGTGCACTATATCGTACAATGTGTCCGCAGTCATTCACTGTGCGCAATTACGTACAAACTGCCTGCAGTCACTGACTGTGCACAATATCGTACACTGTGGCCACAGTCACTAAGTGTGCACTATGTCATACACTGTGTCCTCAGTCATTCACTGAGCACAAAGTCTTACACTATCCGTAGCCATTCACCATGTACAATGTCATACACTGTACCCGCAGTCATTCACCGTGCACAATGACGTACACAGTGTCCGCAGTCACTAAGTGTGCACTATATCGTACAATGTGTCCGCAGTCATTCACTCTGCACAATTACGTACATTCTGCCCGCAGTCATTCTCTGTGCACAATATCGTACACTGTGTCCGCAGTCAATCAGTGAGCACAATGTCGTACACTGTGTCAGCAGTCAATCAGTGAGCACAATGTCGTTCACTGCGTCCGCTCACTCACTCTGCGCAAAGTTGTACACTGTGTCCGCAGTATTCACTGTGCAAAATTATGTACACACTGCCTGCAGTCACTGACTGTGCACAATGTTGTACACTGTGTCCGCAGTCACTAAGTGTGCAATATGTCGTACACAGTGTCTGCAGTCACTTAAGTGTGCACTATGTCTTACAATGTGTCCGCAGACATTCACTGTGCACCATTACGTACACACTGCCTGCAGTCATTCACTAAGCACAATGTTGTACACTGTGTCAGCAGTCAATCAGTGAGCACAATGTTGTTCTCTGTTTCCGCTCACTCACTCTGCGCAATGTCGTACACTGTGCCCGCAGGCACTCACTCTGCGCAATGTCGTACACTGTGTCAACAGTCAATCAATGAGCACAATGTCGTTCACTGTGTCCGCTCACTCACTCTCTGCAATGTCGTACACTGTGCACGCAGTCATTCACTGTGCACCATTACGTACACACTGTCTGCAGGCATTCACTAAGCACAATGTCGTACACTGTGTCAGCAGTCAATCAGTGAGCACAATGTCATACACTGTGTCCTCAGTCATTCACTGAGCACAAAGTCTTACACTATCCGCAGCCATTCACCATGTACAATGTCATACAATTTACCTGCAGTCATTCACAGTGAACAATGTCGTACCCAGTGTCCGCAGTCATTCACCGTACACAATGAGGTACACAGTGTGCGCAGTCATTCACTCTGCACAATTACGTACATTCTGCCCGCAGTCATTCTCTGTGCACAATATCGTACACTTTGTCCGCAGTCATTATTGTGCACAATTACGTACACTCTCGCCGCAGTAATTCTCTTTGAACAATGTCGTACACTGTGTCCGCAGTAATTCACTGAGCACAATGTTGTTCACTGTGCCCGCTCACTCACTCTGCGCAAAGTTGTACACTGTCTCCGCAGTATTCACTGTGCAAAATTGTGTACACACTGCCTGCAGTCACTGACTGTGCACAATGTTGTACACTGTGTCCAGAGTCATTATGTGTGCAATATGTCGTACAATGTGTCTGCAGTCATTCACTGTGCACAATTACGTACACACTGCCTGCAGTCACTTACTGTGCACAATATCATACACCGGGTCCGCAGTCATTAAGTGTGCACTATGTCGTACAATGTGTCCAGTCATTCACTGCGCAAAATTACGTACATACTGCCTGCAGTCACTCACTGTACAGAATGTCGTACAATGTGTCCGCAGTCAGTCTCTGTGCACAATATCGTACACTTTCTCCGCAGTCATTATAGTGCACAATTACGTACACTCTCGCCGCAGTAATTCACTATGCACAATTACGTACACTCTCGCCGCAGTCATTCTCTTTGAACAATGTCGTACATTTTGTCTGCAGTCACTCACTGTGCACAAAGTCGTACACAGTGTCTGCAGTCACTAAGTGTGCAATATGTCTTACAATGTGTCTGCAGTCATTCACTGTGCACAATTACGTACACACTGCCTGCAGTCACTGACTGCACAATGTTGTACACTGTGTTCGCAGTCATTAAGTGTGTACTATGTCGTACAATGTGTCCACAGTCATTCACTGTGCTCAAATACGTACATACTGCCTGCAGTCACTCACTGTACAGAATGTCGTACACTGTACCCGCAGTAATTCTCTTTGAACAATGTCGTACCCAGTGTCCGCAGTCATTCACTCTGCACAATTACGTACATTCTGCCCGCAGTCATTCTCTGTGCACAATATCGTACACTTTGTCCGCAGTCATTATTGTGCACAATTACGTACACTCTCACCGCAGTAATTCTCTTTGAACAATGTCGTACACAGTGTCCGCAGTAATTCACTGAGCACAATGTTGTTCACTGTGTCCGCTCACTCACTCTGCGCAAAGTTGTACACTGTGTCCGCAGTATTCACTGTGCAAAATTGTGTACACACTGCCTGCAGTCACTGACTGTGCACAATGATGTACACTGTGTCCAGAGTCATTATGTGTGCAATATGTCGTACAATGTGTCTGCAGTCATTCACTGTGCACAATTACATACACACTGCCTGCACTTACTGTGCACAATATCATACACTGGGTCCGCAGTCATTAAGTGTGCACTATGTCGTACAATGTGTCCAGTCATTCACTGCGCACAATTACGTACATGCTGCCTGAAGTCACTCACTGTACAGAATGTCGTACAATGTGTCCGCAGTCACTCACTGTGCACGATGTCGTACACACTATCCTCAGTCATTCACTGTGCACTAAGTCTTACACTGTCAGCAGCCATTCACCAGGTACAATGTCATACACTGTACCTGCAGTCATTCACAGTGAACAATGTCGTACGCAGTGACCGCAGTCATTCATCGTGCACAATGTTGAACACTGTGTCTGCAGTCATTCACTGTGCACAATTACGTACACTCTGCCCGCAGTCATTCTCTGTGCACAATATCGTACACTTTCTCCGCAGTCATTATAGTGCACAATTACGTACACTCTCGCCACAGTAATTCTCTAATAAGAATGTAGTACACTGTGTCCACAGTCACTCACTGTGCACAAAGTTGTACACTGTGTCCGCAGGCATTCACTGTGCACCATTACGTACACACTGTCTGCAGTCATTCACTAAGCACAATGTCGTACACTGTGTCCGCTGACTCACTCTGCGCAATGTCGTACACTGCGTCCGCAGTCATTATTGTGCACAATTATTTACACTCTCACCGCAGTAATTCTCTTTGAACAATGTAGTACACTGTGTCCACAGTCACTCACTGTGCACAAAGTTGTACACTGTGTCCGCAGGCATTCACTGTGCACCATTACGTACACACTACCTGCAGTCATTCACTAAGCACAATGTCGTACACTGTGTCAGCAGTCAATGAGTGAGCACAATGTCGTTCACTGTGTCCGCTCACTCACTCTGCGCAAAGTTGTACACTGTGTCCGCAGTATTAACTGTGCACAATTATGTACACACTGCCTGCAGTCACTGACTGTGCACAATGTTGATCACTGTGTCCGCAGTCACTAAGTGTGCAATATGTCGTACAATGTGTCTGCAGTCATTCACTGTGCACAATTATGTACACACTGCCTGCAGTTACTTACTGTGCACAATATCGTACACTGGGTCCGCAGTCATTAAGTGTGCACTATGTCGTACAATGTATCCACAGTCATTCACTGTGCACAATTACGTACATACTGCCTGCAGTCTCTCACTGTACAGAATGTCGTACAATGTGTCCGCAGTCACTCACTGAGCACGATGTCGTACACAATATCCTCAGTCATTCACTGTGCACTAAGTCTTACACTGTCAGCAGCCATTCACCAGGTACAATGTCGTACACTGTACCTGCAGTCATTCACAGTGAACAATGTCTTACGCAGTGACCGCAGTCATTCACTGTGCACAATTACGTACACTCTCGCCGCAGTCATTCTGTTTGAACAATGTAGTACACTTTATCCGCAGTCACTCACCGTGCACAAAGTCGTACACAGTGTCTGCAGTCACATAAGTGTGCACTATGTCTTACAATGTGTCTGCAGTCATTCACTGTGCACCATTACGTACACACTGCCTGCAGTCATTCACTAAGCACAATGTTGTACACTGTGTCAGCAGTCAATCAGTGTGCACAATGTCGTTCTCTGTTTCCGCTCACTCACTCTGCGCAATGTCGTACACTGTGCCCGCAGACACTCACTCTGCGCAATGTCGTACACTGTGTCAACAGTCAATCAATAAGCACAATGTCGTTCACTGTGTCTGCTCACTCACTCTCTGCAATGTCGTACACTGTGCCCGCAGTCATTCACTGTGCACCATTACGTACACACTGTCTGCAGGCATTCACTAAGCACAATGTTGTACACTGTGTCAGCAGTCAATCAGTGAGCACAATGTTGTTCTCTGTTTCCGCTCACTCACTCTGCGCAATGTCGTACACTGTGCCCGCAGGCACTCACTCTGCGCAATGTCGTACACTGTGTCAACAGTCAATCAATGAGCACAATGTCGTTCACTGTGTCCGCTCACTCACTCTCTGCAATGTCGTACACTGTGCACGCAGTCATTCACTGTGCACCATTACGTACACACTGTCTGCAGGCATTCACTAAGCACAATGTCGTACACTGTGTCAGCAGTCAATCAGTGAGCACAATGTCATACACTGTGTCCTCAGTCATTCACTGAGCACAAAGTCTTACACTATCCGCAGCCATTCACCATGTACAATGTCATACAATTTACCTGCAGTCATTCACAGTGAACAATGTCGTACCCAGTGTCCGCAGTCATTCACCGTACACAATGAGGTACACAGTGTGCGCAGTCATTCACTCTGCACAATTACGTACATTCTGCCCGCAGTCATTCTCTGTGCACAATATCGTACACTTTGTCCGCAGTCATTATTGTGCACAATTACGTACACTCTCGCCGCAGTAATTCTCTTTGAACAATGTCGTACACTGTGTCCGCAGTAATTCACTGAGCACAATGTTGTTCACTGTGCCCGCTCACTCACTCTGCGCAAAGTTGTACACTGTCTCCGCAGTATTCACTGTGCAAAATTGTGTACACACTGCCTGCAGTCACTGACTGTGCACAATGTTGTACACTGTGTCCAGAGTCATTATGTGTGCAATATGTCGTACAATGTGTCTGCAGTCATTCACTGTGCACAATTACGTACACACTGCCTGCAGTCACTTACTGTGCACAATATCATACACCGGGTCCGCAGTCATTAAGTGTGCACTATGTCGTACAATGTGTCCAGTCATTCACTGCGCAAAATTACGTACATACTGCCTGCAGTCACTCACTGTACAGAATGTCGTACAATGTGTCCGCAGTCAGTCTCTGTGCACAATATCGTACACTTTCTCCGCAGTCATTATAGTGCACAATTACGTACACTCTCGCCGCAGTAATTCACTATGCACAATTACGTACACTCTCGCCGCAGTCATTCTCTTTGAACAATGTCGTACATTTTGTCTGCAGTCACTCACTGTGCACAAAGTCGTACACAGTGTCTGCAGTCACTAAGTGTGCAATATGTCTTACAATGTGTCTGCAGTCATTCACTGTGCACAATTACGTACACACTGCCTGCAGTCACTGACTGCACAATGTTGTACACTGTGTTCGCAGTCATTAAGTGTGTACTATGTCGTACAATGTGTCCACAGTCATTCACTGTGCTCAAATACGTACATACTGCCTGCAGTCACTCACTGTACAGAATGTCGTACACTGTACCCGCAGTAATTCTCTTTGAACAATGTCGTACCCAGTGTCCGCAGTCATTCACTCTGCACAATTACGTACATTCTGCCCGCAGTCATTCTCTGTGCACAATATCGTACACTTTGTCCGCAGTCATTATTGTGCACAATTACGTACACTCTCACCGCAGTAATTCTCTTTGAACAATGTCGTACACAGTGTCCGCAGTAATTCACTGAGCACAATGTTGTTCACTGTGTCCGCTCACTCACTCTGCGCAAAGTTGTACACTGTGTCCGCAGTATTCACTGTGCAAAATTGTGTACACACTGCCTGCAGTCACTGACTGTGCACAATGATGTACACTGTGTCCAGAGTCATTATGTGTGCAATATGTCGTACAATGTGTCTGCAGTCATTCACTGTGCACAATTACATACACACTGCCTGCACTTACTGTGCACAATATCATACACTGGGTCCGCAGTCATTAAGTGTGCACTATGTCGTACAATGTGTCCAGTCATTCACTGCGCACAATTACGTACATGCTGCCTGAAGTCACTCACTGTACAGAATGTCGTACAATGTGTCCGCAGTCACTCACTGTGCACGATGTCGTACACACTATCCTCAGTCATTCACTGTGCACTAAGTCTTACACTGTCAGCAGCCATTCACCAGGTACAATGTCATACACTGTACCTGCAGTCATTCACAGTGAACAATGTCGTACGCAGTGACCGCAGTCATTCATCGTGCACAATGTTGAACACTGTGTCTGCAGTCATTCACTGTGCACAATTACGTACACTCTGCCCGCAGTCATTCTCTGTGCACAATATCGTACACTTTCTCCGCAGTCATTATAGTGCACAATTACGTACACTCTCGCCACAGTAATTCTCTAATAAGAATGTAGTACACTGTGTCCACAGTCACTCACTGTGCACAAAGTTGTACACTGTGTCCGCAGGCATTCACTGTGCACCATTACGTACACACTGTCTGCAGTCATTCTCTAAGCACAATGTCGTACACTGTGTCCGCTGACTCACTCTGCGCAATGTCGTACACTGCGTCCGCAGTCATTATTGTGCACAATTATTTACACTCTCACCGCAGTAATTCTCTTTGAACAATGTAGTACACTGTGTCCACAGTCACTCACTGTGCACAAAGTTGTACACTGTGTCCGCAGGCATTCACTGTGCACCATTACGTACACACTACCTGCAGTCATTCACTAAGCACAATGTCGTACACTGTGTCAGCAGTCAATGAGTGAGCACAATGTCGTTCACTGTGTCCGCTCACTCACTCTGCGCAAAGTTGTACACTGTGTCCGCAGTATTAACTGTGCACAATTATGTACACACTGCCTGCAGTCACTGACTGTGCACAATGTTGATCACTGTGTCCGCAGTCACTAAGTGTGCAATATGTCGTACAATGTGTCTGCAGTCATTCACTGTGCACAATTATGTACACACTGCCTGCAGTTACTTACTGTGCACAATATCGTACACTGGGTCCGCAGTCATTAAGTGTGCACTATGTCGTACAATGTATCCACAGTCATTCACTGTGCACAATTACGTACATACTGCCTGCAGTCTCTCACTGTACAGAATGTCGTACAATGTGTCCGCAGTCACTCACTGAGCACGATGTCGTACACAATATCCTCAGTCATTCACTGTGCACTAAGTCTTACACTGTCAGCAGCCATTCACCAGGTACAATGTCGTACACTGTACCTGCAGTCATTCACAGTGAACAATGTCTTACGCAGTGACCGCAGTCATTCACTGTGCACAATTACGTACACTCTCGCCGCAGTCATTCTGTTTGAACAATGTAGTACACTTTATCCGCAGTCACTCACCGTGCACAAAGTCGTACACAGTGTCTGCAGTCACATAAGTGTGCACTATGTCTTACAATGTGTCTGCAGTCATTCACTGTGCACCATTACGTACACACTGCCTGCAGTCATTCACTAAGCACAATGTTGTACACTGTGTCAGCAGTCAATCAGTGTGCACAATGTCGTTCTCTGTTTCCGCTCACTCACTCTGCGCAATGTCGTACACTGTGCCCGCAGACACTCACTCTGCGCAATGTCGTACACTGTGTCAACAGTCAATCAATAAGCACAATGTCGTTCACTGTGTCTGCTCACTCACTCTCTGCAATGTCGTACACTGTGCCCGCAGTCATTCACTGTGCACCATTACGTACACACTGTCTGCAGGCATTCACTAAGCACAATGTTGTACACTGTGTCAGCAGTCAATCAGTGAGCACAATGTTGTTCTCTGTTTCCGCTCACTCACTCTGCGCAATGTCGTACACTGTGCCCGCAGGCACTCACTCTGCGCAATGTCGTACACTGTGTCAACAGTCAATCAATGAGCACAATGTCGTTCACTGTGTCCGCTCACTCACTCTCTGCAATGTCGTACACTGTGCACGCAGTCATTCACTGTGCACCATTACGTACACACTGTCTGCAGGCATTCACTAAGCACAATGTCGTACACTGTGTCAGCAGTCAATCAGTGAGCACAATGTCATACACTGTGTCCTCAGTCATTCACTGAGCACAAAGTCTTACACTATCCGCAGCCATTCACCATGTACAATGTCATACAATTTACCTGCAGTCATTCACAGTGAACAATGTCGTACCCAGTGTCCGCAGTCATTCACCGTACACAATGAGGTACACAGTGTGCGCAGTCATTCACTCTGCACAATTACGTACATTCTGCCCGCAGTCATTCTCTGTGCACAATATCGTACACTTTGTCCGCAGTCATTATTGTGCACAATTACGTACACTCTCGCCGCAGTAATTCTCTTTGAACAATGTCGTACACTGTGTCCGCAGTAATTCACTGAGCACAATGTTGTTCACTGTGCCCGCTCACTCACTCTGCGCAAAGTTGTACACTGTCTCCGCAGTATTCACTGTGCAAAATTGTGTACACACTGCCTGCAGTCACTGACTGTGCACAATGTTGTACACTGTGTCCAGAGTCATTATGTGTGCAATATGTCGTACAATGTGTCTGCAGTCATTCACTGTGCACAATTACGTACACACTGCCTGCAGTCACTTACTGTGCACAATATCATACACCGGGTCCGCAGTCATTAAGTGTGCACTATGTCGTACAATGTGTCCAGTCATTCACTGCGCAAAATTACGTACATACTGCCTGCAGTCACTCACTGTACAGAATGTCGTACAATGTGTCCGCAGTCAGTCTCTGTGCACAATATCGTACACTTTCTCCGCAGTCATTATAGTGCACAATTACGTACACTCTCGCCGCAGTAATTCACTATGCACAATTACGTACACTCTCGCCGCAGTCATTCTCTTTGAACAATGTCGTACATTTTGTCTGCAGTCACTCACTGTGCACAAAGTCGTACACAGTGTCTGCAGTCACTAAGTGTGCACTATGTCATACAATGTGTCCGCAGTCATTCACCGTGCACAATTACGTACACACTGCCTGCAGTCACTGACTGCACAATGTTGTACACTGTGTTCGCAGTCATTAAGTGTGTACTATGTCGTACAATGTGTCCACAGTCATTCACTGTGCACAAATACGTACATACTGCCTGCAGTCACTCACTGTACAGAATGTCGTACACTGTACCCGCAGTAATTCTCTTTGAACAATGTCGTACCCAGTGTCCGCAGTCATTCACTCTGCACAATTACGTACATTCTGCCCGCAGTCATTCTCTGTGCACAATATCGTACACTTTGTCCGCAGTCATTATTGTGCACAATTACGTACACTCTCACCGCAGTAATTCTCTTTGAACAATGTCGTACACAGTGTCCGCAGTAATTCACTGAGCACAATGTTGTTCACTGTGTCCGCTCACTCACTCTGCGCAAAGTTGTACACTGTGTCCGCAGTATTCACTGTGCAAAATTGTGTACACACTGCCTGCAGTCACTGACTGTGCACAATGATGTACACTGTGTCCAGAGTCATTATGTGTGCAATATGTCGTACAATGTGTCTGCAGTCATTCACTGTGCACAATTACATACACACTGCCTGCAGTCACTTACTGTGCACAATATCATACACTGGGTCCGCAGTCTTTAAGTGTGCACTATGTCGTACAATGTGTCCAGTCATTCACTGCGCACAATTACGTACATGCTGCCTGAAGTCACTCACTGTACAGAATTTCGTACAATGTGTCCGCAGTCACTCACTGTGCACGATGTCGTACACACTATCCTCAGTCATTCACTGTGCACTAAGTCTTACACTGTCAGCAGCCATTCACCAGGTACAATGTCATACACTGTACCTGCAGTCATTCACAGTGAACAATGTCGAACGCAGTGACCGCAGTCATTCATCGTGCACAATGTTGAACACTGTGTCTGCAGTCATTCACTGTGCACAATTACGTACACTCTGCCCGCAGTCATTCTCTGTGCACAATATCGTACACTTTCTCCGCAGTCATTATAGTGCACAATTACGTACACTCTCGCCACAGTAATTCTCTAATAAGAATGTAGTACACTGTGTCCACAGTCACTCACTGTGCACAAAGTTGTACACTGTGTCCGCAGGCATTCACTGTGCACCATTACGTACACACTGCCTGCAGTCATTCACTAAGCACAATGTTGTACACTGTGTCAGGAGTCAATCAGTGTGCACAATGTCGTTCTCTGTTTCCGCTCACTCACTCTGCGCAATGTCGTACACTGTGCCCGCAGACACTCACTCTGCGCAATGTCGTACACTGTGTCAACAGTCAATCAATAAGCACAATGTCGTTCACTGTGTCCGCTCACTCACTCTGCGCAATGTCGTACACTGTGCCCGCAGACACTCACTCTGCGCAATGTCGTACACTGTGCCCGCAGTCATTCACTGTGCACCATTACGTACACACTGTCTGCAGGCATTCACTAAGCACAATGTCGTACACTGTGTCAGCAGTCAATCAGTGAGCACAATGTCGTTCACTGTGTCCGCTCACTCACTCTGCAAAATGTCGTACACTGTGTCAGCAGACAATGAGTGAGCACAATGTCGTTCACTCTGTCTGCTCACTCACTCTGCGCAATGTTGTACACTGTGTCCGCAGAATTCATTGTACACAATTATGTACACACTGTTGCATCACTGACTGTGCACAATGTTGTACACTGTGTCCGCAGTCACTAAGTGTGCACTATGTCATACACTGTGTCCTCAGTCATTCACTGAGCACAAAGTCTTACACTATCCGTAGCCATTCACCATGTACAATGTCATACACTGTACCCGCAGTCATTCACCGTGCACAATGACGTACACAGTGTCCGCAGTCACTAAGTGTGCACTATATCGTACAATGTGTCCGCAGTCATTCACTCTGCACAATTACGTACATTCTGCCCGCAGTCATTCTCTGTGCACAATATCGTACACTGTGTCCGCAGTCAATCAGTGAGCACAATGTCGTACACTGTGTCCGCAGTCAATCAGTGAGCACAATGTCGTTCACTGCGTCCGCTCACTCACTCTGCGCAAAGTTGTACACTGTGTCCGCAGTATTCACTGTGCAAAATTATGTACACACTGCCTGCAGTCACTGACTGTGCACAATGTTGTACACTGTGTCCGCAGTCACTAAGTGTGCAATATGTCGTACACAGTGTCTGCAGTCACTTAAGTGTGCACTATGTCTTACAATGTGTCCGCAGACATTCACTGTGCACCATTACGTACACACTGCCTGCAGTCATTCACTAAGCACAATGTTGTACACTGTGTCAGCAGTCAATCAGTGAGCACAATGTTGTTCTCTGTTTCCGCTCACTCACTCTGCGCAATGTCGTACACTGTGCCCGCAGGCACTCACTCTGCGCAATGTCGTACACTGTGTCAACAGTCAATCAATGAGCACAATGTCGTTCACTGTGTCCGCTCACTCACTCTCTGCAATGTCGTACACTGTGCACGCAGTCATTCACTGTGCACCATTACGTACACACTGTCTGCAGGCATTCACTAAGCACAATGTCGTACACTGTGTCAGCAGTCAATCAGTGAGCACAATGTCATACACTGTGTCCTCAGTCATTCACTGAGCACAAAGTCTTACACTATCCGCAGCCATTCACCATGTACAATGTCATACAATTTACCTGCAGTCATTCACAGTGAACAATGTCGTACACAGTGTGCGCAGTCATTCACTCTGCACAATTACGTACATTCTGCCCGCAGTCATTCTCTGTGCACAATATCGTACACTTTGTCCGCAGTCATTATTGTGCACAATTACGTACACTCTCGCCGCAGTAATTCTCTTTGAACAATGTCGTACACTGTGTCCGCAGTAATTCACTGAGCACAATGTTGTTCACTGTGCCCGCTCACTCACTCTGCGCAAAGTTGTACACTGTCTCCGCAGTATTCACTGTGCAAAATTGTGTACACACTGCCTGCAGTCACTGACTGTGCACAATGTTGTACACTGTGTCCAGAGTCATTATGTGTGCAATATGTCGTACAATGTGTCTGCAGTCATTCACTGTGCACAATTACGTACACACTGCCTGCAGTCACTTACTGTGCACAATATCATACACCGGGTCCGCAGTCATTAAGTGTGCACTATGTCGTACAATGTGTCCAGTCATTCACTGCGCAAAATTACGTACATACTGCCTGCAGTCACTCACTGTACAGAATGTCGTACAATGTGTCCGCAGTCAGTCTCTGTGCACAATATCGTACACTTTCTCCGCAGTCATTATAGTGCACAATTACGTACACTCTCGCCGCAGTAATTCACTATGCACAATTACGTACACTCTCGCCGCAGTCATTCTCTTTGAACAATGTCGTACATTTTGTCTGCAGTCACTCACTGTGCACAAAGTCGTACACAGTGTCTGCAGTCACTAAGTGTGCAATATGTCTTACAATGTGTCTGCAGTCATTCACTGTGCACAATTACGTACACACTGCCTGCAGTCACTGACTGCACAATGTTGTACACTGTGTTCGCAGTCATTAAGTGTGTACTATGTCGTACAATGTGTCCACAGTCATTCACTGTGCTCAAATACGTACATACTGCCTGCAGTCACTCACTGTACAGAATGTCGTACACTGTACCCGCAGTAATTCTCTTTGAACAATGTCGTACCCAGTGTCCGCAGTCATTCACTCTGCACAATTACGTACATTCTGCCCGCAGTCATTCTCTGTGCACAATATCGTACACTTTGTCCGCAGTCATTATTGTGCACAATTACGTACACTCTCACCGCAGTAATTCTCTTTGAACAATGTCGTACACAGTGTCCGCAGTAATTCACTGAGCACAATGTTGTTCACTGTGTCCGCTCACTCACTCTGCGCAAAGTTGTACACTGTGTCCGCAGTATTCACTGTGCAAAATTGTGTACACACTGCCTGCAGTCACTGACTGTGCACAATGATGTACACTGTGTCCAGAGTCATTATGTGTGCAATATGTCGTACAATGTGTCTGCAGTCATTCACTGTGCACAATTACATACACACTGCCTGCACTTACTGTGCACAATATCATACACTGGGTCCGCAGTCATTAAGTGTGCACTATGTCGTACAATGTGTCCAGTCATTCACTGCGCACAATTACGTACATGCTGCCTGAAGTCACTCACTGTACAGAATGTCGTACAATGTGTCCGCAGTCACTCACTGTGCACGATGTCGTACACACTATCCTCAGTCATTCACTGTGCACTAAGTCTTACACTGTCAGCAGCCATTCACCAGGTACAATGTCATACACTGTACCTGCAGTCATTCACAGTGAACAATGTCGTACGCAGTGACCGCAGTCATTCATCGTGCACAATGTTGAACACTGTGTCTGCAGTCATTCACTGTGCACAATTACGTACACTCTGCCCGCAGTCATTCTCTGTGCACAATATCGTACACTTTCTCCGCAGTCATTATAGTGCACAATTACGTACACTCTCGCCACAGTAATTCTCTAATAAGAATGTAGTACACTGTGTCCACAGTCACTCACTGTGCACAAAGTTGTACACTGTGTCCGCAGGCATTCACTGTGCACCATTACGTACACACTGTCTGCAGTCATTCTCTAAGCACAATGTCGTACACTGTGTCCGCTGACTCACTCTGCGCAATGTCGTACACTGCGTCCGCAGTCATTATTGTGCACAATTATTTACACTCTCACCGCAGTAATTCTCTTTGAACAATGTAGTACACTGTGTCCACAGTCACTCACTGTGCACAAAGTTGTACACTGTGTCCGCAGGCATTCACTGTGCACCATTACGTACACACTACCTGCAGTCATTCACTAAGCACAATGTCGTACACTGTGTCAGCAGTCAATGAGTGAGCACAATGTCGTTCACTGTGTCCGCTCACTCACTCTGCGCAAAGTTGTACACTGTGTCCGCAGTATTAACTGTGCACAATTATGTACACACTGCCTGCAGTCACTGACTGTGCACAATGTTGATCACTGTGTCCGCAGTCACTAAGTGTGCAATATGTCGTACAATGTGTCTGCAGTCATTCACTGTGCACAATTATGTACACACTGCCTGCAGTTACTTACTGTGCACAATATCGTACACTGGGTCCGCAGTCATTAAGTGTGCACTATGTCGTACAATGTATCCACAGTCATTCACTGTGCACAATTACGTACATACTGCCTGCAGTCTCTCACTGTACAGAATGTCGTACAATGTGTCCGCAGTCACTCACTGAGCACGATGTCGTACACAATATCCTCAGTCATTCACTGTGCACTAAGTCTTACACTGTCAGCAGCCATTCACCAGGTACAATGTCGTACACTGTACCTGCAGTCATTCACAGTGAACAATGTCTTACGCAGTGACCGCAGTCATTCACTGTGCACAATTACGTACACTCTCGCCGCAGTCATTCTGTTTGAACAATGTAGTACACTTTATCCGCAGTCACTCACCGTGCACAAAGTCGTACACAGTGTCTGCAGTCACATAAGTGTGCACTATGTCTTACAATGTGTCTGCAGTCATTCACTGTGCACCATTACGTACACACTGCCTGCAGTCATTCACTAAGCACAATGTTGTACACTGTGTCAGCAGTCAATCAGTGTGCACAATGTCGTTCTCTGTTTCCGCTCACTCACTCTGCGCAATGTCGTACACTGTGCCCGCAGACACTCACTCTGCGCAATGTCGTACACTGTGTCAACAGTCAATCAATAAGCACAATGTCGTTCACTGTGTCTGCTCACTCACTCTCTGCAATGTCGTACACTGTGCCCGCAGTCATTCACTGTGCACCATTACGTACACACTGTCTGCAGGCATTCACTAAGCACAATGTTGTACACTGTGTCAGCAGTCAATCAGTGAGCACAATGTTGTTCTCTGTTTCCGCTCACTCACTCTGCGCAATGTCGTACACTGTGCCCGCAGGCACTCACTCTGCGCAATGTCGTACACTGTGTCAACAGTCAATCAATGAGCACAATGTCGTTCACTGTGTCCGCTCACTCACTCTCTGCAATGTCGTACACTGTGCACGCAGTCATTCACTGTGCACCATTACGTACACACTGTCTGCAGGCATTCACTAAGCACAATGTCGTACACTGTGTCAGCAGTCAATCAGTGAGCACAATGTCATACACTGTGTCCTCAGTCATTCACTGAGCACAAAGTCTTACACTATCCGCAGCCATTCACCATGTACAATGTCATACAATTTACCTGCAGTCATTCACAGTGAACAATGTCGTACCCAGTGTCCGCAGTCATTCACCGTACACAATGAGGTACACAGTGTGCGCAGTCATTCACTCTGCACAATTACGTACATTCTGCCCGCAGTCATTCTCTGTGCACAATATCGTACACTTTGTCCGCAGTCATTATTGTGCACAATTACGTACACTCTCGCCGCAGTAATTCTCTTTGAACAATGTCGTACACTGTGTCCGCAGTAATTCACTGAGCACAATGTTGTTCACTGTGCCCGCTCACTCACTCTGCGCAAAGTTGTACACTGTCTCCGCAGTATTCACTGTGCAAAATTGTGTACACACTGCCTGCAGTCACTGACTGTGCACAATGTTGTACACTGTGTCCAGAGTCATTATGTGTGCAATATGTCGTACAATGTGTCTGCAGTCATTCACTGTGCACAATTACGTACACACTGCCTGCAGTCACTTACTGTGCACAATATCATACACCGGGTCCGCAGTCATTAAGTGTGCACTATGTCGTACAATGTGTCCAGTCATTCACTGCGCAAAATTACGTACATACTGCCTGCAGTCACTCACTGTACAGAATGTCGTACAATGTGTCCGCAGTCAGTCTCTGTGCACAATATCGTACACTTTCTCCGCAGTCATTATAGTGCACAATTACGTACACTCTCGCCGCAGTAATTCACTATGCACAATTACGTACACTCTCGCCGCAGTCATTCTCTTTGAACAATGTCGTACATTTTGTCTGCAGTCACTCACTGTGCACAAAGTCGTACACAGTGTCTGCAGTCACTAAGTGTGCACTATGTCTTACAATGTGTCTGCAGTCATTCACTGTGCACAATTACGTACACACTGCCTGCAGTCACTGACTGCACAATGTTGTACACTGTGTTCGCAGTCATTAAGTGTGTACTATGTCGTACAATGTGTCCACAGTCATTCACTGTGCACAAATACGTACATACTGCCTGCAGTCACTCACTGTACAGAATGTCGTACACTGTACCCGCAGTAATTCTCTTTGAACAATGTCGTACCCAGTGTCCGCAGTCATTCACTCTGCACAATTACGTACATTCTGCCCGCAGTCATTCTCTGTGCACAATATCGTACACTTTGTCCGCAGTCATTATTGTGCACAATTACGTACACTCTCACCGCAGTAATTCTCTTTGAACAATGTCGTACACAGTGTCCGCAGTAATTCACTGAGCACAATGTTGTTCACTGTGTCCGCTCACTCACTCTGCGCAAAGTTGTACACTGTGTCCGCAGTATTCACTGTGCAAAATTGTGTACACACTGCCTGCAGTCACTGACTGTGCACAATGATGTACACTGTGTCCAGAGTCATTATGTGTGCAATATGTCGTACAATGTGTCTGCAGTCATTCACTGTGCACAATTACATACACACTGCCTGCAGTCACTTACTGTGCACAATATCATACACTGGGTCCGCAGTCTTTAAGTGTGCACTATGTCGTACAATGTGTCCAGTCATTCACTGCGCAAAATTACGTACATGCTGCCTGAAGTCACTCACTGTACAGAATTTCGTACAATGTGTCCGCAGTCACTCACTGTGCACGATGTCGTACACACTATCCTCAGTCATTCACTGTGCACTAAGTCTTACACTGTCAGCAGCCATTCACCAGGTACAATGTCATACACTGTACCTGCAGTCATTCACAGTGAACAATGTCGAACGCAGTGACCGCAGTCATTCATCGTGCACAATGTTGAACACTGTGTCTGCAGTCATTCACTGTGCACAATTACGTACACTCTGCCCGCAGTCATTCTCTGTGCACAATATCGTACACTTTCTCCGCAGTCATTATAGTGCACAATTACGTACACTCTCGCCACAGTAATTCTCTAATAAGAATGTAGTACACTGTGTCCACAGTCACTCACTGTGCACAAAGTTGTACACTGTGTCCGCAGGCATTCACTGTGCACCATTACGTACACACTGCCTGCAGTCATTCACTAAGCACAATGTTGTACACTGTGTCAGGAGTCAATCAGTGTGCACAATGTCGTTCTCTGTTTCCGCTCACTCACTCTGCGCAATGTCGTACACTGTGCCCGCAGACACTCACTCTGCGCAATGTCGTACACTGTGTCAACAGTCAATCAATAAGCACAATGTCGTTCACTGTGTCCGCTCACTCACTCTGCGCAATGTCGTACACTGTGCCCGCAGACACTCACTCTGCGCAATGTCGTACACTGTGCCCGCAGTCATTCACTGTGCACCATTACGTACACACTGTCTGCAGGCATTCACTAAGCACAATGTCGTACACTGTGTCAGCAGTCAATCAGTGAGCACAATGTCGTTCACTGTGTCCGCTCACTCACTCTGCAAAATGTCGTACACTGTGTCAGCAGACAATGAGTGAGCACAATGTCGTTCACTCTGTCTGCTCACTCACTCTGCGCAATGTTGTACACTGTGTCCGCAGAATTCATTGTACACAATTATGTACACACTGTTGCATCACTGACTGTGCACAATGTTGTACACTGTGTCCGCAGTCACTAAGTGTGCAATATGTCATACAATGTGTCTGCAGTCATTCACTGTGCACAATTACGTACACACTGCCTGCAGTCACTGACTGCACAATGTTGTACACTGTGTTCGCAGTCATAAAGTCTGCACTATGTCGTACAATGTGTCCACAGTCATTCACTGTGCACAATTACGTACATACTGCCTGCAGTTACTCACTGTACAGAATGTCGTACACTGTACCTGCAGTCACTGACTGTGAACAATGCCGTACACAGTGACCGCAATCATTCATCGTGCACAATGTTGAACACTGTGTCCGCAGTCATTCACTGTGCACAATTACGTACACTCTGCCCGCAGTCATTCTCTTTGAACAATGTAGTACACTTTGTCCACAGTCATTCACTGTACACAAAGTCGTACACAGTGTCTGCATTCACTTAAGTGTGCACTACGTCTTACAATGTGTCCGCAGTCATTCACTGTGCACCATTACATACACACTGCCTGCAGTCATTCACTAAGCACAATGTCGTACACTGTGTCAGCAGTCAATCAGTGAGCACAATGTTGTTCACTGTGTCCGCTCACTCACTCTGCACAATGTCGTACACTGTGTCAGCAGTCAATCAGTGAGCAGAATGTCGTTCACTGTGTCCGCAGTCATTCACTGCGCACAATTAAGTACACTCTCGCCGCAGTCATTCTCTTTGAACAAAGACGTACACTTTCTCCGCAGTCACTCACTGTGCACAATGTCGTATAGAGTGTCCACAGTCACTAAGTGTGCACTATATCGTACAATGTGTCCGCAGTCATTCATTGTGCGCAATTATGTACAAACTGCCTGCCGTCACTGACTGTGCACAATATCATACACTGTGGCCGCAGTCATTCACTGTGCACAATTACGTACATACTGCCTGCAGTTACTCACTGTACAGAATGTCGTACACTGTACCTGCAGTCACTCACTGTGAACAAAGCCTTACGCAGTGACCGCAATCATTCATCGTGCACAATGTTGAACACTGTGTCCGCAGTCATTCACTGTGCACAATTACGTACACTCTGCCCGCAGTCATTCTCTTTGAACAATGTAGTACACTTTGTCCGCAGTCATTCACTGTACACAAAATCGTACACAGTGTCTGCATTCAGTTAAGTGTGCACTACGTCTTACAATGTGTCCGCAGTCATTCACTGTGCACCATTACGTACACACTGTCTGCAGTCATTCACTAAGCACAATATTGTACACTGTGTCAGCAGTCAATCAGTGAGCACAATGTCGTTCACTGTGTCCGCTCACTCACTCTGCGCAATGTCGTACACTGTGTCCGCAGTCATTCACTGCGCACAAATAAGTACACACTCACTGCAGTCATTCTCTTTGAACAAAGACGTACACTTTCTCCGCAGTCACTCACTGTGCACAATGTCGTATAGAGTGTCCACAGTCACTAAGTGTGCACTATATCGTACAATGTGTCCGCAGTCATTCATTGTGCGCAATTACGTACAAACTGCCTGCAATCACTGACTGTGCACAATATCATACACTGTGGCCGCAGTCACTAAGTGTGCACTATGTCATACACTGTGTCCTCAGTCATTCACTGAGCACAAAGTCTTACACTACCCGCAGCCATTCACCATGTACAATGTCATACACTGTACCCGCAGTCATTCACCGTGCACAATGACGTACACAGTGTCCGCAGTCACTAAGTGTGCACTATATCGTACAATGTGTCCGCAGTCATTCACTCTGCACAATTACGTACATTCTGCCCGCAGTCATTCTCTGTGCAAAATATCGTACACTGTGTCTGCAATCATTCACTGTGCACCATTACGTACACACTGCCTGCAGTCATTCACTAAGTACAATGTCGTACACTGTGTCAGCAGTCAATCAGTGAGCACAATGTCGTTCACTGTGTCCGCTCACTCACTCTGCGCAAAGTTGTACACTGTGTCCGCAGTATTCACTGTGCAAAATTATGTACACTCTGCCTGCAGTCACTGACTGTGCACAATGTTGTACACTGTGTCCGCAGTCACTAAGTGTGCAATATGTCGTACACAGTGCCTGCAGTCACTTAAGTGTGCACTATGTCTTACAATGTGTCCGCAGACATTCACTGTGCACCATTACGTACACACTGCCTGCAGTCATTCACTAAGCACAATGTTGTACACTGTGTCAGCAGTCAATCAGTGTGCACAATGTCGTTCACTGTTTCCGCTCACTCACTCTGCGCAATGTCGTACACTGTGCCCGCAGACACTCACTCTGCGCAATGTCGTACACTGTGTCAACAGTCAATCAATGAGCACAATGTCGTTCACTGTGTCCGCTCACTCACTCTGCACAATGTCGTACACTGTGTCAGCAGTCAATCAGTGAGCAGAATGTCGTTCACTGTGTCCGCAGTCATTCACTGCGCACAATTAAGTACACTCTCGCCGCAGTCATTCTCTTTGAACAAAGACGTACACTTTCTCCGCAGTCACTCACTGTGCACAATGTCGTATAGAGTGTCCACAGTCACTAAGTGTGCACTATATCGTACAATGTGTCCGCAGTCATTCATTGTGCGCAATTATGTACAAACTGCCTGCCGTCACTGACTGTGCACAATATCATACACTGTGGCCGCAGTCATTCACTGTGCACAATTACGTACATACTGCCTGCAGTTACTCACTGTACAGAATGTCGTACACTGTACCTGCAGTCACTCACTGTGAACAAAGCCTTACGCAGTGACCGCAATCATTCATCGTGCACAATGTTGAACACTGTGTCCGCAGTCATTCACTGTGCACAATTACGTACACTCTGCCCGCAGTCATTCTCTTTGAACAATGTAGTACACTTTGTCCGCAGTCATTCACTGTACACAAAATCGTACACAGTGTCTGCATTCAGTTAAGTGTGCACTACGTCTTACAATGTGTCCGCAGTCATTCACTGTGCACCATTACGTACACACTGTCTGCAGTCATTCACTAAGCACAATATTGTACACTGTGTCAGCAGTCAATCAGTGAGCACAATGTCGTTCACTGTGTCCGCTCACTCACTCTGCGCAATGTCGTACACTGTGTCCGCAGTCATTCACTGCGCACAAATAAGTACACACTCACTGCAGTCATTCTCTTTGAACAAAGACGTACACTTTCTCCGCAGTCACTCACTGTGCACAATGTCGTATAGAGTGTCCACAGTCACTAAGTGTGCACTATATCGTACAATGTGTCCGCAGTCATTCATTGTGCGCAATTACGTACAAACTGCCTGCAATCACTGACTGTGCACAATATCATACACTGTGGCCGCAGTCACTAAGTGTGCACTATGTCATACACTGTGTCCTCAGTCATTCACTGAGCACAAAGTCTTACACTACCCGCAGCCATTCACCATGTACAATGTCATACACTGTACCCGCAGTCATTCACCGTGCACAATGACGTACACAGTGTCCGCAGTCACTAAGTGTGCACTATATCGTACAATGTGTCTGCAGTCATTCACTCTGCACAATTACGTACATTCTGCCCGCAGTCATTCTCTGTGCAAAATATCGTACACTGTGTCTGCAATCATTCACTGTGCACCATTACGTACACACTGCCTGCAGTCATTCACTAAGTACAATGTCGTACACTGTGTCAGCAGTCAATCAGTGAGCACAATGTCGTTCACTGTGTCCGCTCACTCACTCTGCGCAAAGTTGTACACTGTGTCCGCAGTATTCACTGTGCAAAATTATGTACACTCTGCCTGCAGTCACTGACTGTGCACAATGTTGTACACTGTGTCCGCAGTCACTAAGTGTGCAATATGTCGTACACAGTGCCTGCAGTCACTTAAGTGTGCACTATGTCTTACAATGTGTCCGCAGACATTCACTGTGCACCATTACGTACACACTGCCTGCAGTCATTCACTAAGCACAATGTTGTACACTGTGTCAGCAGTCAATCAGTGTGCACAATGTCGTTCACTGTTTCCGCTCACTCACTCTGCGCAATGTCGTACACTGTGCCCGCAGACACTCACTCTGCGCAATGTCGTACACTGTGTCAACAGTCAATCAATGAGCACAATGTCGTTCACTGTGTCCGCTCACTCACTCTCTGCAATGTCGTACACTGTGCACGCAGTCATTCACTGTGCACCATTACGTACACACTGTCTGCAGGCATTCACTAAGCACAATGTCGTGCACTGTGTCAGCAGTCAATCAGTGAGCACAATGTCATACACTGTGTCCTCAGTCATTCACTGAGCACAAAGTCTTACACTATCCGCAGCCATTCACCATGTACAATGTCATACAATTTACCTGCAGTCATTCACAGTGAACAATGTCGTACCCAGTGTCCGCAGTCATTCACCGTACACAATGAGGTACACAGTGTGCGCAGTCATTATTGTGCACAATTACGTACACTCTCGCCGCAGTAATTCTCTTTGAACAATGTCGTACACTGTGTCCGCAGTAATTCACTGAGCACAATGTTGTTTACTGTGCCCGCTCACTCACTCTGCGCAAAGTTGTACACTGTGTCCGCAGTATTCACTGTGCAAAATTGTGTACACACTGCCTGCAGTCACTGACTGTGCACAATGTTGTACACTGTGTCCAGAGTCATTATGTGTGCAATATGTCGTACAATGTGTCTGCAGTCATTCACTGTGCACAATTACGTACACACTGCCTGCAGTCACTTACTGTGCACAATATCATACACGGGGTCCGCAGTCATTAAGTGTGCACTATGTCGTACAATGTGTCCAGTCATTCACTGCGCAAAATTACGTACATACGGCCTGCAGTCACTCACTGTACAGAATGTCGTACAATGTGTCCGCAGTCAGTCTCTGTGCACAATATCGTACACTTTCTCCGCAGTCATTATAGTGCACAATTACGTACACTCTCGCCGCAGTCATTCTCTTTGAACAATGTCGTACATTTTGTCTGCAGTCACTCACTGTGCACAAAGTCGTACACAGTGTCTGCAGTCACTAAGTGTGCACTATGTCTTACAATGTGTCTGCAGTCATTCACTGTGCACCATTACGTACACACTGCCTGCAGTCATTCACTAAGCACAATGTCGTACACTGTGTCCGCAGTCATTCACTGTGCACAATTACGTACATTCTGCCCGCAGTCATTCTCTGTGCACAATATCGTACACTGCATCCGCATTCATTCACTGTGCACAATTACGTACACTCTCGCCACAGTCATTCTCTTTGAACAATGTAGTACACTTTGTTCGCAGTCACTCACTGTACACAAAGTCGTACACAGTGTCTGCAGTCACTTAACTGTGCACTACGTCTTACAATGTGTCCGCAGTCATTCACAGTGCACCATTACGTACACACTGCCTGCAGTCATTAACTAAGCACAATGTCGTACACTGTGTCAGCAGTCAATCAGTGAGCACAATGTCGTTCACTGTTTCCGCTCATTCACTCTGCGCAATGTCGTACACTGTGCCCGCAGACACTCGCTCTGCGCAATGTCGTACACTGTGTCAGCAGTCAATGAGTGAGCACAATGTCGTTCACTGTGTCCGCTCACTCACTCTGCGCAATGTCGTACACTGTGCCCGCAGACACTCACTCTGCGCAATGTCATACACTGTGTCCGCAGTCATTATTGGGCACAATTATTTACACTCTCGCCACAGTAATTCTCTTTGAACAATGTAGTACACTGTGTCCACAGTCACTCACTGTGCACAAAGTTGTACACTGTGTCCGCAGGCATTCACTGTGCACCATTACGTACACACTGTCTGCAGGCATTCACTAAGCACAATGTCGTACACTGTGTCAGCAGTCAATCAGTGAGCAGAATGTCGTTCACTGTGTCCGCTCACTCACTCTGCACAATGTCGTACACTGTGTGAGCAGACAATGAGTGAGCACAATGTCGTTCACTGTGTCCGCTCACTCACTCTGCGCAATGTTGTACACTGTGTCCGCAGAATTCATTGTACACAATTATGTACACACTGCCTGCAGTCACTGACTGTGCACAATGTTGTACACTGTGTCCGCAGTCACTAAGTGTGCAATATGTCATACAATGTGTCTGCAGTCATTCACTGTGCACAATTACGTACACACTGCCTGCAGTCACTGACTGCACAATGTTGTACACTGTGTTCGCAGTCATTAAGTGTGCACTATGTCGTACAATGTGTCCACAGTCATTCACTGTGCACAAATACGTACATACTGCCTGCAGTCACTCACTGTACAGAATGTCGTACACTGTACCTGCAGTCACTCACTGTGAACAATGCCGTACACTGTGACCGCAATCATTCATCGTGCACAATGTTGAACACTGTGTCCGCAGTCATTCACTGTGCACAATTATGTACACTCTGCCCGCAGTCATTCTCTTTGAACAATGTAGTACACTTTGTCCGCAGTCACTCACTGTACACAAAATCGTACACAGTGTCTGCATTCACTTAAGTGTGCACTACGTCTTACAATGTGTCCGCAGTCATTCACTGTGCACCATTACATACACACTGCCTGCAGTCATTCACTAAGCACAATGTTGTACACTGTGTCAGCAGTCAATCAGTGAGCACAATGTCGTTCACTATGTCCGCTCACTCACTCTGCGCAATGTCGTACACTGTGTCCGCAGTCATTCACTGCGCACAATTAAGTACACACTCGCCGCAGTCATTCTCTTTGAACAAAGACGTACACTTTCTCCGCAGTCACTCACTGTGCACAATGTCGTATAGAGTGTCCACAGTCACTAAGTGTGCACTATATCGTACAATGTGTCCGCAGTCATTCACTGTGCGCAATTACGTACAAACTGCCTGCAGTCACTGACTGTGCACAATATCGTACACTGTGGCCACAGTCACTAAGTGTGCACTATGTCATACACTGTGTCCTCAGTCATTCACTGAGCACAAAGTCTTACACTATCCGTAGCCATTCACCATGTACAATGTCATACACTGTACCCGCAGTCATTCACCGTGCACAATGACGTACACAGTGTCCGCAGTCACTAAGTGTGCACTATATCGTACAATGTGTCCGCAGTCATTCACTCTGCACAATTACGTACATTCTGCCCGCAGTCATTCTCTGTGCACAATATCGTACACTGTGTCCGCAGTCAATCAGTGAGCACAATGTCGTACACTGTGTCAGCAGTCAATCAGTGAGCACAATGTCGTTCACTGCGTCCGCTCACTCACTCTGCGCAAAGTTGTACACTGTGTCCGCAGTATTCACTGTGCAAAATTATGTACACACTGCCTGCAGTCACTGACTGTGCACAATGTTGTACACTGTGTCCGCAGTCACTAAGTGTGCAATATGTCGTACACAGTGTCTGCAGTCACTTAAGTGTGCACTATGTCTTACAATGTGTCCGCAGACATTCACTGTGCACCATTACGTACACACTGCCTGCAGTCATTCACTAAGCACAATGTTGTACACTGTGTCAGCAGTCAATCAGTGAGCACAATGTTGTTCTCTGTTTCCGCTCACTCACTCTGCGCAATGTCGTACACTGTGCCCGCAGGCACTCACTCTGCGCAATGTCGTACACTGTGTCAACAGTCAATCAATGAGCACAATGTCGTTCACTGTGTCCGCTCACTCACTCTCTGCAATGTCGTACACTGTGCACGCAGTCATTCACTGTGCACCATTACGTACACACTGTCTGCAGGCATTCACTAAGCACAATGTCGTACACTGTGTCAGCAGTCAATCAGTGAGCACAATGTCATACACTGTGTCCTCAGTCATTCACTGAGCACAAAGTCTTACACTATCCGCAGCCATTCACCATGTACAATGTCATACAATTTACCTGCAGTCATTCACAGTGAACAATGTCGTACCCAGTGTCCGCAGTCATTCACCGTACACAATGAGGTACACAGTGTGCGCAGTCATTCACTCTGCACAATTACGTACATTCTGCCCGCAGTCATTCTCTGTGCACAATATCGTACACTTTGTCCGCAGTCATTATTGTGCACAATTACGTACACTCTCGCCGCAGTAATTCTCTTTGAACAATGTCGTACACTGTGTCCGCAGTAATTCACTGAGCACAATGTTGTTCACTGTGCCCGCTCACTCACTCTGCGCAAAGTTGTACACTGTCTCCGCAGTATTCACTGTGCAAAATTGTGTACACACTGCCTGCAGTCACTGACTGTGCACAATGTTGTACACTGTGTCCAGAGTCATTATGTGTGCAATATGTCGTACAATGTGTCTGCAGTCATTCACTGTGCACAATTACGTACACACTGCCTGCAGTCACTTACTGTGCACAATATCATACACCGGGTCCGCAGTCATTAAGTGTGCACTATGTCGTACAATGTGTCCAGTCATTCACTGCGCAAAATTACGTACATACTGCCTGCAGTCACTCACTGTACAGAATGTCGTACAATGTGTCCGCAGTCAGTCTCTGTGCACAATATCGTACACTTTCTCCGCAGTCATTATAGTGCACAATTACGTACACTCTCGCCGCAGTAATTCACTATGCACAATTACGTACACTCTCGCCGCAGTCATTCTCTTTGAACAATGTCGTACATTTTGTCTGCAGTCACTCACTGTGCACAAAGTCGTACACAGTGTCTGCAGTCACTAAGTGTGCAATATGTCTTACAATGTGTCTGCAGTCATTCACTGTGCACAATTACGTACACACTGCCTGCAGTCACTGACTGCACAATGTTGTACACTGTGTTCGCAGTCATTAAGTGTGTACTATGTCGTCCAATGTGTCCACAGTCATTCACTGTGCTCAAATACGTACATACTGCCTGCAGTCACTCACTGTACAGAATGTCGTACACTGTACCCGCAGTAATTCTCTTTGAACAATGTCGTACCCAGTGTCCGCAGTCATTCACTCTGCACAATTACGTACATTCTGCCCGCAGTCATTCTCTGTGCACAATATCGTACACTTTGTCCGCAGTCATTATTGTGCACAATTACGTACACTCTCACCGCAGTAATTCTCTTTGAACAATGTCGTACACAGTGTCCGCAGTAATTCACTGAGCACAATGTTGTTCACTGTGTCCGCTCACTCACTCTGCGCAAAGTTGTACACTGTGTCCGCAGTATTTACTGTGCAAAATTGTGTACACACTGCCTGCAGTCACTGACTGTGCACAATGATGTACACTGTGTCCAGAGTCATTATGTGTGCAATATGTCGTACAATGTGTCTGCAGTCATTCACTGTGCACAATTACATACACACTGCCTGCACTTACTGTGCACAATATCATACACTGGGTCCGCAGTCATTAAGTGTGCACTATGTCGTACAATGTGTCCAGTCATTCACTGCGCACAATTACGTACATGCTGCCTGAAGTCACTCACTGTACAGAATGTCGTACAATGTGTCCGCAGTCACTCACTGTGCACGATGTCGTACACACTATCCTCAGTCATTCACTGTGCACTAAGTCTTACACTGTCAGCAGCCATTCACCAGGTACAATGTCATACACTGTACCTGCAGTCATTCACAGTGAACAATGTCGTACGCAGTGACCGCAGTCATTCATCGTGCACAATGTTGAACACTGTGTCTGCAGTCATTCACTGTGCACAATTACGTACACTCTGCCCGCAGTCATTCTCTGTGCACAATATCGTACACTTTCTCCGCAGTCATTATAGTGCACAATTACGTACACTCTCGCCACAGTAATTCTCTAATAAGAATGTAGTACACTGTGTCCACAGTCACTCACTGTGCACAAAGTTGTACACTGTGTCCGCAGGCATTCACTGTGCACCATTACGTACACACTGTCTGCAGTCATTCACTAAGCACAATGTCGTACACTGTGTCCGCTGACTCACTCTGCGCAATGTCGTACACTGCGTCCGCAGTCATTATTGTGCACAATTATTTACACTCTCACCGCAGTAATTCTCTTTGAACAATGTAGTACACTGTGTCCACAGTCACTCACTGTGCACAAAGTTGTACACTGTGTCCGCAGGCATTCACTGTGCACCATTACGTACACACTACCTGCAGTCATTCACTAAGCACAATGTCGTACACTGTGTCAGCAGTCAATGAGTGAGCACAATGTCGTTCACTGTGTCCGCTCACTCACTCTGCGCAAAGTTGTACACTGTGTCCGCAGTATTAACTGTGCACAATTATGTACACACTGCCTGCAGTCACTGACTGTGCACAATGTTGATCACTGTGTCCGCAGTCACTAAGTGTGCAATATGTCGTACAATGTGTCTGCAGTCATTCACTGTGCACAATTATGTACACACTGCCTGCAGTTACTTACTGTGCACAATATCGTACACTGGGTCCGCAGTCAATAAGTGTGCACTATGTCGTACAATGTATCCACAGTCATTCACTGTGCACAATTACGTACATACTGCCTGCAGTCTCTCACTGTACAGAATGTCGTACAATGTGTCCGCAGTCACTCACTGAGCACGATGTCGTACACAATATCCTCAGTCATTCACTGTGCACTAAGTCTTACACTGTCAGCAGCCATTCACCAGGTACAATGTCGTACACTGTACCTGCAGTCATTCACAGTGAACAATGTCTTACGCAGTGACCGCAGTCATTCATTGTGCACAATATCGTACACTGCGTCTGCAGTCATTCACTGTGCACAATTACGTACACTCTCGCCGCAGTCATTCTGTTTGAACAATGTAGTACACTTTATCCGCAGTCACTCACCGTGCACAAAGTCGTACACAGTGTCTGCAGTCACATAAGTGTGCACTATGTCTTACAATGTGTCTGCAGTCATTCACTGTGCACCATTACGTACACACTGCCTGCAGTCATTCACTAAGCACAATGTTGTACACTGTGTCAGCAGTCAATCAGTGTGCACAATGTCGTTCTCTGTTTCCGCTCACTCACTCTGCGCAATGTCGTACACTGTGCCCGCAGACACTCACTCTGCGCAATGTCGTACACTGTGTCAACAGTCAATCAATAAGCACAATGTCGTTCACTGTGTCCGCTCACTCACTCTCTGCAATGTCGTACACTGTGCCCGCAGTCATTCACTGTGCACCATTACGTACACACTGTCTGCAGGCATTCACTAAGCACAATGTTGTACACTGTGTCAGCAGTCAATCAGTGAGCACAATGTTGTTCTCTGTTTCCGCTCACTCACTCTGCGCAATGTCGTACACTGTGCCCGCAGGCACTCACTCTGCGCAATGTCGTACACTGTGTCAACAGTCAATCAATGAGCACAATGTCGTTCACTGTGTCCGCTCACTCACTCTCTGCAATGTCGTACACTGTGCACGCAGTCATTCACTGTGCACCATTACGTACACACTGTCTGCAGGCATTCACTAAGCACAATGTCGTACACTGTGTCAGCAGTCAATCAGTGAGCACAATGTCATACACTGTGTCCTCAGTCATTCACTGAGCACAAAGTCTTACACTATCCGCAGCCATTCACCATGTACAATGTCATACAATTTACCTGCAGTCATTCACAGTGAACAATGTCGTACCCAGTGTCCGCAGTCATTCACCGTACACAATGAGGTACACAGTGTGCGCAGTCATTCACTCTGCACAATTACGTACATTCTGCCCGCAGTCATTCTCTGTGCACAATATCGTACACTTTGTCCGCAGTCATTATTGTGCACAATTACGTACACTCTCGCCGCAGTAATTCTCTTTGAACAATGTCGTACACTGTGTCCGCAGTAATTCACTGAGCACAATGTTGTTCACTGTGCCCGCTCACTCACTCTGCGCAAAGTTGTACACTGTCTCCGCAGAATTCACTGTGCAAAATTGTGTACACACTGCCTGCAGTCACTGACTGTGCACAATGTTGTACACTGTGTCCAGAGTCATTATGTGTGCAATATGTCGTACAATGTGTCTGCAGTCATTCACTGTGCACAATTACGTACACACTGCCTGCAGTCACTTACTGTGCACAATATCATACACCGGGTCCGCAGTCATTAAGTGTGCACTATGTCGTACAATGTGTCCAGTCATTCACTGCGCAAAATTACGTACATACTGCCTGCAGTCACTCACTGTACAGAATGTCGTACAATGTGTCCGCAGTCAGTCTCTGTGCACAATATCGTACACTTTCTCCGCAGTCATTATAGTGCACAATTACGTACACTCTCGCCGCAGTCATTCTCTTTGAACAATGTCGTACATTTTGTCTGCAGTCACTCACTGTGCACAAAGTCGTACACAGTGTCTGCAGTCACTAAGTGTGCACTATGTCTTACAATGTGTCTGCAGTCATTCACTGTGCACCATTACGTACACACTGCCTGCAGTCATTCACTAAGCACAATGTTGTACACTGTGTCAGCAGTCAATCAGTGTGCACAATGTCGTTCTCTGTTTCCGCTCACTCACTCTGCGCAATGTCGTACACTGTGCCCGCAGACACTCACTCTGCGCAATGTCGTACACTGTGTCAACAGTCAATCAATAAGCACAATGTCGTTCACTGTGTCCGCTCACTCACTCTCTGCAATGTCGTACACTGTGCCCGCAGTCATTCACTGTGCACCATTACGTACACACTGTCTGCAGGCATTCACTAAGCACAATGTTGTACACTGTGTCAGCAGTCAATCAGTGAGCACAATGTTGTTCTCTGTTTCCGCTCACTCACTCTGCGCAATGTCGTACACTGTGCCCGCAGGCACTCACTCTGCGCAATGTCGTACACTGTGTCAACAGTCAATCAATGAGCACAATGTCGTTCACTGTGTCCGCTCACTCACTCTCTGCAATGTCGTACACTGTGCACGCAGTCATTCACTGTGCACCATTACGTACACACTGTCTGCAGGCATTCACTAAGCACAATGTCGTACACTGTGTCAGCAGTCAATCAGTGAGCACAATGTCATACACTGTGTCCTCAGTCATTCACTGAGCACAAAGTCTTACACTATCCGCAGCCATTCACCATGTACAATGTCATACAATTTACCTGCAGTCATTCACAGTGAACAATGTCGTACCCAGTGTCCGCAGTCATTCACCGTACACAATGAGGTACACAGTGTGCGCAGTCATTCACTCTGCACAATTACGTACATTCTGCCCGCAGTCATTCTCTGTGCACAATATCGTACACTTTGTCCGCAGTCATTATTGTGCACAATTACGTACACTCTCGCCGCAGTAATTCTCTTTGAACAATGTCGTACACTGTGTCCGCAGTAATTCACTGAGCACAATGTTGTTCACTGTGCCCGCTCACTCACTCTGCGCAAAGTTGTACACTGTCTCCGCAGAATTCACTGTGCAAAATTGTGTACACACTGCCTGCAGTCACTGACTGTGCACAATGTTGTACACTGTGTCCAGAGTCATTATGTGTGCAATATGTCGTACAATGTGTCTGCAGTCATTCACTGTGCACAATTACGTACACACTGCCTGCAGTCACTTACTGTGCACAATATCATACACCGGGTCCGCAGTCATTAAGTGTGCACTATGTCGTACAATGTGTCCAGTCATTCACTGCGCAAAATTACGTACATACTGCCTGCAGTCACTCACTGTACAGAATGTCGTACAATGTGTCCGCAGTCAGTCTCTGTGCACAATATCGTACACTTTCTCCGCAGTCATTATAGTGCACAATTACGTATACTCTCGCCGCAGTCATTCTCTTTGAACAATGTCGTACATTTTGTCTGCAGTCACTCACTGTGCACAAAGTCGTACACAGTGTCTGCAGTCACTAAGTGTGCACTATGTCTTACAATGTGTCTGCAGTCATTCACTGTGCACAATTACGTACACACTGCCTGCAGTCACTGACTGCACAATGTTGTACACTGTGTTCGCAGTCATTAAGTGTGTACTATGTCGTACAATGTGTCCACAGTCATTCACTGTGCACAAATACGTACATACTGCCTGCAGTCACTCACTGTACAGAATGTCGTACACTGTACCCGCAGTAATTCTCTTTGAACAATGTCGTACCCAGTGTCCGCAGTCATTCACTCTGCACAATTACGTACATTCTGCCCGCAGTCATTCTCTGTGCACAATATCGTACACTTTGTCCGCAGTCATTATTGTGCACAATTACGTACACTCTCACCGCAGTAATTCTCTTTGAACAATGTCGTACACAGTGTCCGCAGTAATTCACTGAGCACAATGTTGTTCACTGTGTCCGCTCACTCACTCTGCGCAAAGTTGTACACTGTGTCCGCAGTATTCACTGTGCAAAATTGTGTACACACTGCCTGCAGTCACTGACTGTGCACAATGATGTACACTGTGTCCAGAGTCATTATGTGTGCAATATGTCGTACAATGTGTCTGCAGTCATTCACTGTGCACAATTACATACACACTGCCTGCACTTACTGTGCACAATATCATACACTGGGTCCGCAGTCATTAAGTGTGCACTATGTCGTACAATGTGTCCAGTCATTCACTGCGCACAATTACGTACATGCTGCCTGAAGTCACTCACTGTACAGAATGTCGTACAATGTGTCCGCAGTCACTCACTGTGCACGATGTCGTACACACTATCCTCAGTCATTCACTGTGCACTAAGTCTTACACTGTCAGCAGCCATTCACCAGGTACAATGTCATACACTGTACCTGCAGTCATTCACAGTGAACAATGTCGTACGCAGTGACCGCAGTCATTCATCGTGCACAATGTTGAACACTGTGTCTGCAGTCATTCACTGTGCACAATTACGTACACTCTGCCCGCAGTCATTCTCTGTGCACAATATCGTACACTTTCTCCGCAGTCATTATAGTGCACAATTACGTACACTCTCGCCACAGTAATTCTCTAATAAGAATGTAGTACACTGTGTCCACAGTCACTCACTGTGCACAAAGTTGTACACTGTGTCCGCAGGCATTCACTGTGCACCATTACGTACACACTGCCTGCAGTCATTCACTAAGCACAATGTTGTACACTGTGTCAGGAGTCAATCAGTGTGCACAATGTCGTTCTCTGTTTCCGCTCACTCACTCTGCGCAAAGTTGTACACTGTGTCCGCAGTATTCACTGTGCAAAATTGTGTACACACTGCCTGCAGTCACTGACTGTGCACAATGATGTACACTGTGTCCAGAGTCATTATGTGTGCAATATGTCGTACAATGTGTCTGCAGTCATTCACTGTGCACAATTACATACACACTGCCTGCACTTACTGTGCACAATATCATACACTGGGTCCGCAGTCATTAAGTGTGCACTATGTCGTACAATGTGTCCAGTCATTCACTGCGCACAATTACGTACATGCTGCCTGAAGTCACTCACTGTACAGAATGTCGTACAATGTGTCCGCAGTCAGTCTCTGTGCACAATATCGTACACTTTCTCCGCAGTCATTATAGTGCACAATTACGTACACTCTCGCCGCAGTCATTCTCTTTGAACAATGTCGTACATTTTGTCTGCAGTCACTCACTGTGCACAAAGTCGTACACAGTGTCTGCAGTCACTAAGTGTGCACTATGTCTTACAATGTGTCTGCAGTCATTCACTGTGCACCATTACGTACACACTGCCTGCAGTCATTCACTAAGCACAATGTTGTACACTGTGTCAGCAGTCAATCAGTGTGCACAATGTCGTTCTCTGTTTCCGCTCACTCACTCTGCGCAATGTCGTACACTGTGCCCGCAGACACTCACTCTGCGCAATGTCGTACACTGTGTCAACAGTCAATCAATAAGCACAATGTCGTTCACTGTGTCCGCTCACTCACTCTCTGCAATGTCGTACACTGTGCCCGCAGTCATTCACTGTGCACCATTACGTACACACTGTCTGCAGGCATTCACTAAGCACAATGTTGTACACTGTGTCAGCAGTCAATCAGTGAGCACAATGTTGTTCTCTGTTTCCGCTCACTCACTCTGCGCAATGTCGTACACTGTGCCCGCAGGCACTCACTCTGCGCAATGTCGTACACTGTGTCAACAGTCAATCAATGAGCACAATGTCGTTCACTGTGTCCGCTCACTCACTCTCTGCAATGTCGTACACTGTGCACGCAGTCATTCACTGTGCACCATTACGTACACACTGTCTGCAGGCATTCACTAAGCACAATGTCGTACACTGTGTCAGCAGTCAATCAGTGAGCACAATGTCATACACTGTGTCCTCAGTCATTCACTGAGCACAAAGTCTTACACTATCCGCAGCCATTCACCATGTACAATGTCATACAATTTACCTGCAGTCATTCACAGTGAACAATGTCGTACCCAGTGTCCGCAGTCATTCACCGTACACAATGAGGTACACAGTGTGCGCAGTCATTCACTCTGCACAATTACGTACATTCTGCCCGCAGTCATTCTCTGTGCACAATATCGTACACTTTGTCCGCAGTCATTATTGTGCACAATTACGTACACTCTCGCCGCAGTAATTCTCTTTGAACAATGTCGTACACTGTGTCCGCAGTAATTCACTGAGCACAATGTTGTTCACTGTGCCCGCTCACTCACTCTGCGCAAAGTTGTACACTGTCTCCGCAGAATTCACTGTGCAAAATTGTGTACACACTGCCTGCAGTCACTGACTGTGCACAATGTTGTACACTGTGTCCAGAGTCATTATGTGTGCAATATGTCGTACAATGTGTCTGCAGTCATTCACTGTGCACAATTACGTACACACTGCCTGCAGTCACTTACTGTGCACAATATCATACACCGGGTCCGCAGTCATTAAGTGTGCACTATGTCGTACAATGTGTCCAGTCATTCACTGCGCAAAATTACGTACATACTGCCTGCAGTCACTCACTGTACAGAATGTCGTACAATGTGTCCGCAGTCAGTCTCTGTGCACAATATCGTACACTTTCTCCGCAGTCATTATAGTGCACAATTACGTACACTCTCGCCGCAGTCATTCTCTTTGAACAATGTCGTACATTTTGTCTGCAGTCACTCACTGTGCACAAAGTCGTACACAGTGTCTGCAGTCACTAAGTGTGCACTATGTCTTACAATGTGTCTGCAGTCATTCACTGTGCACAATTACGTACACACTGCCTGCAGTCACTGACTGCACAATGTTGTACACTGTGTTCGCAGTCATTAAGTGTGTACTATGTCGTACAATGTGTCCACAGTCATTCACTGTGCACAAATACGTACATACTGCCTGCAGTCACTCACTGTACAGAATGTCGTACACTGTACCCGCAGTAATTCTCTTTGAACAATGTCGTACCCAGTGTCCGCAGTCATTCACTCTGCACAATTACGTACATTCTGCCCGCAGTCATTCTCTGTGCACAATATCGTACACTTTGTCCGCAGTCATTATTGTGCACAATTACGTACACTCTCACCGCAGTAATTCTCTTTGAACAATGTCGTACACAGTGTCCGCAGTAATTCACTGAGCACAATGTTGTTCACTGTGTCCGCTCACTCACTCTGCGCAAAGTTGTACACTGTGTCCGCAGTATTCACTGTGCAAAATTGTGTACACACTGCCTGCAGTCACTGACTGTGCACAATGATGTACACTGTGTCCAGAGTCATTATGTGTGCAATATGTCGTACAATGTGTCTGCAGTCATTCACTGTGCACAATTACATACACACTGCCTGCACTTACTGTGCACAATATCATACACTGGGTCCGCAGTCATTAAGTGTGCACTATGTCGTACAATGTGTCCAGTCATTCACTGCGCACAATTACGTACATGCTGCCTGAAGTCACTCACTGTACAGAATGTCGTACAATGTGTCCGCAGTCACTCACTGTGCACGATGTCGTACACACTATCCTCAGTCATTCACTGTGCACTAAGTCTTACACTGTCAGCAGCCATTCACCAGGTACAATGTCATACACTGTACCTGCAGTCATTCACAGTGAACAATGTCGTACGCAGTGACCGCAGTCATTCATCGTGCACAATGTTGAACACTGTGTCTGCAGTCATTCACTGTGCACAATTACGTACACTCTGCCCGCAGTCATTCTCTGTGCACAATATCGTACACTTTCTCCGCAGTCATTATAGTGCACAATTACGTACACTCTCGCCACAGTAATTCTCTAATAAGAATGTAGTACACTGTGTCCACAGTCACTCACTGTGCACAAAGTTGTACACTGTGTCCGCAGGCATTCACTGTGCACCATTACGTACACACTGCCTGCAGTCATTCACTAAGCACAATGTTGTACACTGTGTCAGGAGTCAATCAGTGTGCACAATGTCGTTCTCTGTTTCCGCTCACTCACTCTGCGCAAAGTTGTACACTGTGTCCGCAGTATTCACTGTGCAAAATTGTGTACACACTGCCTGCAGTCACTGACTGTGCACAATGATGTACACTGTGTCCAGAGTCATTATGTGTGCAATATGTCGTACAATGTGTCTGCAGTCATTCACTGTGCACAATTACATACACACTGCCTGCACTTACTGTGCACAATATCATACACTGGGTCCGCAGTCATTAAGTGTGCACTATGTCGTACAATGTGTCCAGTCATTCACTGCGCACAATTACGTACATGCTGCCTGAAGTCACTCACTGTACAGAATGTCGTACAATGTGTCCGCAGTCACTCACTGTGCACGATGTCGTACACACTATCCTCAGTCATTCACTGTGCACTAAGTCTTACACTGTCAGCAGCCATTCACCAGGTACAATGTCATACACTGTACCTGCAGTCATTCACAGTGAACAATGTCGTACGCAGTGACCGCAGTCATTCATCGTGCACAATGTTGAACACTGTGTCTGCAGTCATTCACTGTGCACAATTACGTACACTCTGCCCGCAGTCATTCTCTGTGCACAATATCGTACACTTTCTCCGCAGTCATTATAGTGCACAATTACGTACACTCTCGCCACAGTAATTCTCTAATAAGAATGTAGTACACTGTGTCCACAGTCACTCACTGTGCACAAAGTTGTACACTGTGTCCGCAGGCATTCACTGTGCACCATTACGTACACACTGCCTGCAGTCATTCACTAAGCACAATGTTGTACACTGTGTCAGGAGTCAATCAGTGTGCACAATGTCGTTCTCTGTTTCCGCTCACTCACTCTGCGCAATGTCGTACACTGTGCCCGCAGACACTCACTCTGCGCAATGTCGTACACTGTGTCAACAGTCAATCAATAAGCACAATGTCGTTCACTGTGTCCGCTCACTCACTCTGCGCAATGTCGTACACTGTGCCCGCAGACACTCACTCTGCGCAATGTCGTACACTGTGCCCGCAGTCATTCACTGTGCACCATTACGTACACACTGTCTGCAGGCATTCACTAAGCACAATGTCGTACACTGTGTCAGCAGTCAATCAGTGAGCACAATGTCGTTCACTGTGTCCGCTCACTCACTCTGCGCAATGTTGTACACTGTGTCCGCAGAATTCATTGTACACAATTATGTACACACTGTTGCATCACTGACTGTGCACAATGTTGTACACTGTGTCCGCAGTCATTAAGTGTGCACTATGTAGTACAATGTGTCCACAGTCATTCACTGTGCACAATTACGTACATACTGCCTGCAGTTACTCACTGTACAGAATGTCGTACACTGTACCTGCAGTCACTCACTGTGAACAATGCCGTACGCAGTGACAGCAATCATTCATCGTGCACAATGTTGAACACTGTGTCCGCAGTCATTCACTGTGCACAATTACGTACACTCTGCCCGCAGTCATTCTCTTTGAACAATGTAGTACACTTTGTCCACAGTCATTCACTGTACACAAAGTCGTACACAGTGTCTGCATTCACTTAAGTGTGCACTACGTCTTACAATGTGTCCGCAGTCATTCACTGTGCACCATTACATACACACTGCCTGCAGTCATTCACTAAGCACAATGTCGTACAATGTGTCAGCAGTCAATCAGTGAGCACAATGTTGTTCACTGTGTCCGCTCACTCACTCTGCACAATGTCGTACACTGTGTCAGCAGTCAATCAGTGAGCAGAATGTCGTTCACTGTGTCCGCAGTCATTCACTGCGCACAATTAAGTACACTCTCGCCGCAGTCATTCTCTTTGAACAAAGACGTACACTTTCTCCGCAGTCACTCACTGTGCACAATGTCGTATAGAGTGTCCACAGTCACTAAGTGTGCACTATATCGTACAATGTGTCCGCAGTCATTCATTGTGCGCAATTATGTACAAACTGCCTGCAGTCACTGACTGTGCACAATATCATACACTGTGGCCGCAGTCATTCACTGTGCACAATTACGTACACTCTGCCCGCAGTCATTCTCTTTGAACAATGTAGCACACTTTGTCCGCAGTCATTCACTGTACACAAAATCGTACACAGTGTCTGCATTCAGTTAAGTGTGCACTACGTCTTACAATGTGTCCGCAGTCATTCACTGTGCACCATTACGTACACACTGTCTGCAGTCATTCACTAAGCACAATATTGTACACTGTGTCAGCAGTCAATCAGTGAGCACAATGTCGTTCACTGTGTCCGCTCACTCACTCTGCGCAATGTCGTACACTGTGTCCGCAGTCATTCACTGCGCACAATTAAGTACACACTCACTGCAGTCATTCTCTTTGAACAAAGACGTACACTTTCTCCGCAGTCACTCACTGTGCACAATGTCGTATAGAGTGTCCACAGTCACTAAGTGTGCAATATATCGTACAATGTGTCCGCAGTCATTCATTGTGCGCAATTACGTACAAACTGCCTGCAATCACTGACTGTGCACAATATCATACACTGTGGCCGCAGTCACTAAGTGTGCACTATGTCATACACTGTGTCCTCAGTCATTCACTGAGCACAAAGTCTTACACAACCCGCAGCCATTCACCATGTACAATGTCATACACTGTACCCGCAGTCATTCACCGTGCACAATGAAGTACACAGTGTCCGCAGTCACTAAGTGTGCACTATATCGTACAATGTGTCCGCAGTCATTCACTCTGCACAATTACGTACATTCTGCCCGCAGTCATTCTCTGTGCAAAATATCGTACACTGTGTCTGCAATCATTCACTGTGCACCATTACGTACACACTGCCTGCAGTCATTCACTAAGTACAATGTCGTACACTGTGTCAGCAGTCAATCAGTGAGCACAATGTCGTTCACTGTGTCCGCTCACTCACTCTGCGCAAAGTTGTACACTGTGTCCGCAGTATTCACTGTGCAAAATTATGTACACTCTGCCTGCAGTCACTGACTGTGCACAATGTTGTACACTGTGTCCGCAGTCACTAAGTGTGCAATATGTCGTACACAGTGCCTGCAGTCACTTAAGTGTGCACTATGTCTTACAATGTGTCCGCAGACATTCACTGTGCACCATTACGTACACACTGCCTGCAGTCATTCACTAAGCACAATGTTGTACACTGTGTCAGCAGTCAATCAGTGTGCACAATGTCGTTCACTGTTTCCGCTCACTCACTCTGCGCAATGTCGTACACTGTGCCCGCAGACACTCACTCTGCGCAATGTCGTACACTGTGTCAACAGTCAATCAATGAGCACAATGTCGTTCACTGTGTCCGCTCACTCACTCTCTGCAATGTCGTACACTGTGCACGCAGTCATTCACTGTGCACCATTACGTACACACTGTCTGCAGGCATTCACTAAGCACAATGTCGTGCACTGTGTCAGCAGTCAATCAGTGAGCACAATGTCATACACTGTGTCCTCAGTCATTCACTGAGCACAAAGTCTTACACTATCCGCAGCCATTCACCATGTACAATGTCATACAATTTACCTGCAGTCATTCACAGTGAACAATGTCGTACCCAGTGTCCACAGTCATTCACCGTACACAATGAGGTACACAGTGTGCGCAGTCATTATTGTGCACAATTACGTACACTCTCGCCGCAGTAATTCTCTTTGAACAATGTCGTACACTGTGTCCGCAGTAATTCACTGAGCACAATGTTGTTTACTGTGCCCGCTCACTCACTCTGCGCAAAGTTGTACACTGTCTCCGCAGTATTCACTGTGCAAAATTGTGTACACACTGCCTGCAGTCACTGACTGTGCACAATGTTGTACACTGTGTCCAGAGTCATTATGTGTGCAATATGTCGTACAATGTGTCTGCAGTCATTCACTGTGCACAATTACGTACACACTGCCTGCAGTCACTTACTGTGCACAATATCATACACGGGGTCCGCAGTCATTAAGTGTGCACTATGTCATACAATGTGTCCAGTCATTCACTGCGCAAAATTACGTACATACTGCCTGCAGTCACTCACTGTACAGAATGTCGTACAATGTGTCCGCAGTCAGTCTCTGTGCACAATATCGTACACTTTCTCCGCAGTCATTATAGTGCACAATTACGTACACTCTCACCGCAGTCATTCTCTTTGAACAATGTCGTACATTTTGTCTGCAGTCACTCACTGTGCACAAAGTCGTACACAGTGTCTGCAGTCACTAAGTGTGCACTATGTCTTACAATGTGTCTGCAGTCATTCACTGTGCACCATTACGTACACACTGCCTGCAGTCATTCACTAAGCACAATGTCGTACACTGTGTCCGCAGTCATTCACTGTGCACAATTACGTACATTCTGCCCGCAGTCATTCTCTGTGCACAATATCGTACACTGCATCCGCATTCATTCACTGTGCACAATTACGTACACTCTCGCCACAGTCATTCTCTTTGAACAATGTAGTACACTTTGTCCGCAGTCACTCACTGTACACAAAGTCGTACACAGTGTCTGCAGTCACTTAACTGTGCACTACGTCTTACAATGTGTCCGCAGTCATTCACAGTGCACCATTACGTACACACTGCCTGCAGTCATTAACTAAGCACAATGTCGTACACTGTGTCAGCAGTCAATCAGTGAGCACAATGTCGTTCACTGTTTCCGCTCATTCACTCTGCGCAATGTCGTTCACTGTTTCCGCTCATTCACTCTGTGCAATGTCGTACACTGTGCCCGCAGACACTCGCTCTGCGCAATGTCGTACACTGTGTCAGCAGTCAATGAGTGAGCACAATGTCGTTCACTGTGTCCGCTCACTCACTCTGCGCAATGTCGTACACTGTGCCCGCAGACACTCACTCTGCGCAATGTCATACACTGTGTCCGCAGTCATTATTGGGCACAATTATTTACACTCTCGCCACAGTAATTCTCTTTGAACAATGTAGTACACTGTGTCCACAGTCACTCACTGTGCACAAAGTTGTACACTGTGTCCGCAGGCATTCACTGTGCACCATTACGTACACACTGTCTGCAGGCATTCACTAAGCACAATGTCGTACACTGTGTCAGCAGTCAATCAGTGAGCACAATGTCGTTCACTGTGTCCGCTCACTCACTCTGCGCAATGTCGTACACTGTGTCAGCAGTCAATCAGTGAGCAGAATGTCGTTCACTGTGTCCGCTCACTCACTCTGCACAATGTCGTACACTGTGTGAGCAGACAATGAGTGAGCACAATGTCGTTCACTGTGTCCGCTCACTCACTCTGCGCAATGTTGTACACTGTGTCCGCAGAATTCATTGTACACAATTATGTACACACTGCCTGCAGTCACTGACTGTGCACAATGTTGTACACTGTGTCCGCAGTCACTAAGTGTGCAATATGTCATACAATGTGTCTGCAGTCATTCACTGTGCACAATTACGTACACACTGCCTGCAGTCACTGACTGCACAATGTTGTACACTGTGTTCGCAGTCATTAAGTGTGCACTATGTCGTACAATGTGTCCACAGTCATTCACTGTGCACAAATACGTACATACTGCCTGCAGTCACTCACTGTACAGAATGTCGTACACTGTACCTGCAGTCACTCACTGTGAACAATGCCGTACACAGTGACCGCAATCATTCATCGTGCACAATGTTGAACACTGTGTCCGCAGTCATTCACTGTGCACAATTATGTACACTCTGCCCGCAGTCATTCTCTTTGAACAATGTAGTACACTTTGTCCGCAGTCACTCACTGTACACAAAATCGTACACAGTGTCTGCATTCACTTAAGTGTGCACTACGTCTTACAATGTGTCCGCAGTCATTCACTGTGCACCATTACATACACACTGCCTGCAGTCATTCACTAAGCACAATGTTGTACACTGTGTCAGCAGTCAATCAGTGAGCACAATGTCGTTCACTATGTCCGCTCACTCACTCTGCGCAATGTCGTACACTGTGTCCGCAGTCATTCACTGCGCACAATTAAGTACACACTCGCCGCAGTCATTCTCTTTGAACAAAGACGTACACTTTCTCCGCAGTCACTCACTGTGCACAATGTCGTATAGAGTGTCCACAGTCACTAAGTGTGCACTATATCGTACAATGTGTCCGCAGTCATTCACTGTGCGCAATTACGTACAAACTGCCTGCAGTCACTGACTGTGCACAATATCGTACACTGTGGCTGCAGTCACTAAGTGTGCACTATGTCATACACTGTGTCCTCAGTCATTCACTGAGCACAAAGTCTTACACTATCCGTAGCCATTCACCATGTACAATGTCATACACTGTACCCGCAGTCATTCACCGTGCACAATGACGTACACAGTGTCCGCAGTCACTAAGTGTGCACTATATCGTACAATGTGTCCGCAGTCATTCACTCTGCACAATTACGTACATTCTGCCCGCAGTCATTCTCTGTGCACAATATCGTACACTGTGTCCGCAGTCAATCAGTGAGCACAATGTCGTACACTGTGTCAGCAGTCAATCAGTGAGCACAATGTCGTTCACTGCGTCCGCTCACTCACTCTGCGCAAAGTTGTACACTGTGTCCGCAGTATTCACTGTGCAAAATTATGTACACACTGCCTGCAGTCACTGACTGTGCACAATGTTGTACACTGTGTCCGCAGTCACTAAGTGTGCAATATGTCGTACACAGTGTCTGCAGTCACTTAAGTGTGCACTATGTCTTACAATGTGTCCGCAGACATTCACTGTGCACCATTACGTACACACTGCCTGCAGTCATTCACTAAGCACAATGTTGTACACTGTGTCAGCAGTCAATCAGTGAGCACAATGTTGTTCTCTGTTTCCGCTCACTCACTCTGCGCAATGTCGTACACTGTGCCCGCAGGCACTCACTCTGCGCAATGTCGTACACTGTGTCAACAGTCAATCAATGAGCACAATGTCGTTCACTGTGTCCGCTCACTCACTCTCTGCAATGTCGTACACTGTGCACGCAGTCATTCACTGTGCACCATTACGTACACACTGTCTGCAGGCATTCACTAAGCACAATGTCGTACACTGTGTCAGCAGTCAATCAGTGAGCACAATGTCATAAACTGTGTCCTCAGTCATTCACTGATCACAAAGTCTTACACTATCCGCAGCCATTCACCATGTACGATGTCATACAATTTACCTGCAGTCATTCACAGTGAACAATGTCGTACCCAGTGTCCGCAGTCATTCACCGTACACAATGAGGTACACAGTGTGCGCAGTCATTCACTCTGCACAATTACGTACATTCTGCCCGCAGTCATTCTCTGTGCACAATATCGTACACTTTGTCCACAGTCATTATTGTGCACAATTACGTACACTCTCGCCGCAGTAATTCTCTTTGAACAATGTCGTACACTGTGTCCGCAGTAATTCACTGAGCACAATGTTGTTTACTGTGCCCGCTCACTCACTCTGCGCAAAGTTGTACACTGTCTCCGCAGTATTCACTGTGCAAAATTGTGTACACACTGCCTGCAGTCACTGACTGTGCACAATGTTGTACACTGTGTCCAGAGTCATTATGTGTGCAATATGTCGTACAATGTGTCTGCAGTCATTCACTGTGCACAATTACGTACACACTGCCTGCAGTCACTTACTGTGCACAATATCATACACCGGGTCCGCAGTCATTAAGTGTGCACTATGTCGTACAATGTGTCCAGTCATTCACTGCGCAAAATTACGTACATACTGCCTGCAGTCACTCACTGTACAGAATGTTGTACAATGTGTCCGCAGTCAGTCTCTGTGCACAATATCGTACACTTTCTCCGCAGTCATTATAGTGCACAATTACGTACACTCTCGCCGCAGTAATTCACTATGCACAATTACGTACACTCTCGCCGCAGTCATTCTCTTTGAACAATGTCGTACATTTTGTCTGCAGTCACTCACTGTGCACAAAGTCGTACACAGTGTCTGCAGTCACTAAGTGTGCAATATGTCATACAATGTGTCTGCAGTCATTCACCGTGCACAATTACGTACACACTGCCTGCAGTCACTGACTGCACAATGTTGTACACTGTGTTCGCAGTCATTAAGTGTGCACTATGTCGTACAATGTGTCCACAGTCATTCACTGTGCACAAATACGTACATACTGCCTGCAGTTACTCACTGTACAGAATGTCGTACACTGTACCCGCAGTAATTCTCTTTAAACAATGTCATACCCAGTGTCCGCAGTCATTCACTCTGCACAATTACGTACATTCTGCCCGCAGTCATTCTCTGTGCACAATATCGTACACTTTGTCCGCAGTCATTATTGTGCACAATTACGTACACTCTCACCGCAGTAATTCTCTTTGAACAATGTCGTACACAGTGTCCGCAGTAATTCACTGAGCACAATGTTGTTCACTGTGTCCGCTCACTCACTCTGCGCAAAGTTGTACACTGTGTCCGCAGTATTCACTGTGCAAAATTGTGTACACACTGCCTGCAGTCACTGACTGTGCACAATGATGTACACTGTGTCCAGAGTCATTATGTGTGCAATATGTCGTACAATGTGTCTGCAGTCATTCACTGTGCACAATTACGTACACACTGCCTGCAGTCACTTACTGTGCACAATATCATACACTGGGTACGCAGTCATTAAGTGTGCACTATGTCGTACAATGTGTCCAGTCATTCACTGCGCACAATTACGTACATGCTGCCTGAAGTCACTCACTGTACAGAATGTCGTACAATGTGTCCGCAGTCACTCACTGTGCACGATGTCGTACACACTATCCTCAGTCATTCACTGTGCACTAAGTCTTACACTGTCAGCAGCCATTCACCAGGTACAATGTCATACACTGTACCTGCAGTCATTCACAGTGAACAATGTCGTACGCAGTGACCGCAGTCATTCATCGTGCACAATGTTGAACACTGTGTCTGCAGTCATTCACTGTGCACAATTACGTACACTCTGCCCGCAGTCATTCTCTGTGCACAATATCGTACACTTTCTCCGCAGTCATTATAGTGCACAATTACGTACACTCTCGCCACAGTAATTCTCTAATAAGAATGTAGTACACTGTGTCCGCAGGCATTCACTGTGCACCATTACGTACACACTGTCTGCAGGCATTCACTAAGCACAATGCCGTACACTGTGTCAGCAGTCAATCAGTGAGCACAATGTCGTTCACTGTGTCCGCACACTCACTCTGCAAAATGTCGTACACTGTGTCAGCAGACAATGAGTGAGCACAATGTCGTTCACTCTGTCCGCTCACTCACTCTGCGCAATGTTGTACACTGTGTCCGCAGAATTCATTGTACACAATTATGTACACACTGTTGCATCACTGACTGTGCACAATGTTGTACACTGTGTCTGCAGTCACTAAGTGTGCAATATGTCATACAATGTGTATGCAGTCATTCACTGTGCACAATTACGTACACACTGCCTGCAGTCACTGACTGCACAATGTTGTACACTGTGTTCGCAGTCATTAAGTGTGCACTATGTCGTACAATGTGTCCACAGTCATTCACTGTGCACAATTACGTACATACTGCCTGCAGTCTCTCACTGTACAGAATGTCGTACACTGTACCTGCAGTCACTCACTGTGAACAAAGCCTTACGCAGTGACCGCAATCATTCATCGTGCACAATGTTGTACACTGTGTCCGCAGTCATTCACTGTGCACAATTACGTACATACTGCCTGCAGTTACTCACTGTACAGAATGTCGTACACTGTACCTGCAGTCACTCACTGTGAACAAAGCCTTACGCAGTGACCGCAATCATTCATCGTGCACAATGTTGTACACTGTGTCCGCAGTCATTCACTGTGCACAATTACGTACACTCTGCCCGCAGTCATTCTCTTTGAACAATGTAGTACACTTTGTCCGCAGTCATTCACTGTACACAAAGTCGTACACAGTGTCTGCATTCACTTAAGTGTGCACTACGTCTTACAATGTGTCCGCAGTCATTCACTGTGCACCATTACATACACACTGCCTGCAGTCATTCACTAAGCACAATGTTGTACACTGTGTCAGCAGTCAATCAGTGAGCACAATGTTGTTCACTGTGTCCGCTCACTCACTCTGCACAATGTCGTTCACTGTGTCCGCAGTCATTCACTGCGCACAATTAAGTACACTCTCGCCGCAGTCATTCTCTTTGAACAAAGACGTACACTTTCTCCGCAGTCACTCACTGTGCACAATGTCGTATAGAGTGTCCACAGTCACTAAGTGTGCACTATATCGTACAATGTGTCCGCTGTCATTCATTGTGCGCAATTATGTACAAACTGCCTGCAGTCACTGACTGTGCACAATATCATACACTGTGGCCGCAGTCACTAAGTGTGCACTATGTCATACACTGTGTCCTCAGTCATTCACTGAGCACAAAGTCTTACACTACCCGCAGCCATTCACCATGTACAATGTCATACACTGTACCCGCAGTCATTCACCGTGCACAATGACGTACACAGTGTCCGCAGTCACTAAGTGTGCACTATATCGTACAATGTGTCCGCAGTCATTCACTCTGCACAATTACGTACATTCTGCCCGCAGTCATTCTCTGTGCAAAATATCGTACACTGTGTCTGCAGTCATTCACTGTGCACCATTACGTACACACTGCCTGCAGGCATTCACTAAGCACAACGTCGTACACTGTGTCAGCAGTCAATCAGTGAGCACAATGTCGTTCACTGTGTCCGCTCACTCACTCTGCGCAACGTTGTACACTGTGTCCGCAGTATTCACTGTGCAAAATTATGTACACACTGCCTGCAGTCACTGACTGTGCACAATGTTGTACACTGTGTCCGCAGTCACTAAGTGTGCAATATGTCGTACACAGTGCCTGCAGTCACTTAAGTGTGCACTATGTCTTACAATGTGTCCGCAGACATTCACTGTGCACCATTACGTACACACTGCCTGCAGTCATTCACTAAGCACAATGTTGTACACTGTGTCAGCAGTCAATCAGTGAGCACAATGTTGTTCTCTGTTTCCGCTCACTCACTCTGCGCAATGTCGTACACTGTGCCCGCAGACACTCACTCTGCGCAATGTCGTACACTGTGTCAACAGTCAATCAATGAGCACAATGTCGTTCACTGTGTCCGCTCACTCACTCTCTGCAATGTCGTACACTGTGCACGCAGTCATTCACTGTGCACCATTACGTACACACTGTCTGCAGGCATTCACTAAGCACAATGTCGTACACTGTGTCAGCAGTCAATCAGTGAGCACAATGTCATACACTGTGTCCTCAGTCATTCACTGAGCACAAAGTCTTACACTATCCGCAGCCATTCACCATGTACAATGTCATACAATTTACCTGCAGTCATTCACAGTGAACAATGTCGTACCCAGTGTCCGCAGTCATTCACCGTACACAATGAGGTACACAGTGTGCGCAGTCATTCACTCTGCACAATTACGTACATTCTGCCCGCAGTCATTCTCTGTGCACAATATCGTACACTTTGTCCGCAGTCATTATTGTGCACAATTACGTACACTCTCGCCGCAGTAATTCTCTTTGAACAATGTCGTACACTGTGTCCGCAGTAATTCACTGAGCACAATGTTGTTCACTGTGCCCGCTCACTCACTCTGCGCAAAGTTGTACACTGTCTCCGCAGTATTCACTGTGCAAAATTGTGTACACACTGCCTGCAGTCACTGACTGTGCACAATGTTGTACACTGTGTCCAGAGTCATTATGTGTGCAATATGTCGTACAATGTGTCTGCAGTCATTCACTGTGCACAATTACGTACACACTGCCTGCAGTCACTTACTGTGCACAATATCATACACCGGGTCCGCAGTCATTAAGTGTGCACTATGTCGTACAATGTGTCCAGTCATTCACTGCGCAAAATTACGTACATACTGCCTGCAGTCACTCACTGTACAGAATGTTGTACAATGTGTCCGCAGTCAGTCTCTGTGCACAATATCGTACACTTTCTCCGCAGTCATTATAGTGCACAATTACGTACACTCTCGCCGCAGTAATTCACTATGCACAATTACGTACACTCTCGCCGCAGTCATTCTCTTTGAACAATGTCGTACATTTTGTCTGCAGTCACTCACTGTGCACAAAGTCGTACACAGTGTCTGCAGTCACTAAGTGTGCAATATGTCATACAATGTGTCTGCAGTCATTCACCGTGCACAATTACGTACACACTGCCTGCAGTCACTGACTGCACAATGTTGTACACTGTGTTCGCAGTCATTAAGTGTGCACTATGTCGTACAATGTGTCCACAGTCATTCACTGTGCACAAATACGTACATACTGCCTGCAGTTACTCACTGTACAGAATGTCGTACACTGTACCCGCAGTAATTCTCTTTAAACAATGTCATACCCAGTGTCCGCAGTCATTCACTCTGCACAATTACGTACATTCTGCCCGCAGTCATTCTCTGTGCACAATATCGTACACTTTGTCCGCAGTCATTATTGTGCACAATTACGTACACTCTCACCGCAGTAATTCTCTTTGAACAATGTCGTACACAGTGTCCGCAGTAATTCACTGAGCACAATGTTGTTCACTGTGTCCGCTCACTCACTCTGCGCAAAGTTGTACACTGTGTCCGCAGTATTCACTGTGCAAAATTGTGTACACACTGCCTGCAGTCACTGACTGTGCACAATGATGTACACTGTGTCCAGAGTCATTATGTGTGCAATATGTCGTACAATGTGTCTGCAGTCATTCACTGTGCACAATTACGTACACACTGCCTGCAGTCACTTACTGTGCACAATATCATACACTGGGTACGCAGTCATTAAGTGTGCACTATGTCGTACAATGTGTCCAGTCATTCACTGCGCACAATTACGTACATGCTGCCTGAAGTCACTCACTGTACAGAATGTCGTACAATGTGTCCGCAGTCACTCACTGTGCACGATGTCGTACACACTATCCTCAGTCATTCACTGTGCACTAAGTCTTACACTGTCAGCAGCCATTCACCAGGTACAATGTCATACACTGTACCTGCAGTCATTCACAGTGAACAATGTCGTACGCAGTGACCGCAGTCATTCATCGTGCACAATGTTGAACACTGTGTCTGCAGTCATTCACTGTGCACAATTACGTACACTCTGCCCGCAGTCATTCTCTGTGCACAATATCGTACACTTTCTCCGCAGTCATTATAGTGCACAATTACGTACACTCTCGCCACAGTAATTCTCTAATAAGAATGTAGTACACTGTGTCCGCAGGCATTCACTGTGCACCATTACGTACACACTGTCTGCAGGCATTCACTAAGCACAATGCCGTACACTGTGTCAGCAGTCAATCAGTGAGCACAATGTCGTTCACTGTGTCCGCACACTCACTCTGCAAAATGTCGTACACTGTGTCAGCAGACAATGAGTGAGCACAATGTCGTTCACTCTGTCCGCTCACTCACTCTGCGCAATGTTGTACACTGTGTCCGCAGAATTCATTGTACACAATTATGTACACACTGTTGCATCACTGACTGTGCACAATGTTGTACACTGTGTCTGCAGTCACTAAGTGTGCAATATGTCATACAATGTGTATGCAGTCATTCACTGTGCACAATTACGTACACACTGCCTGCAGTCACTGACTGCACAATGTTGTACACTGTGTTCGCAGTCATTAAGTGTGCACTATGTCGTACAATGTGTCCACAGTCATTCACTGTGCACAATTACGTACATACTGCCTGCAGTCTCTCACTGTACAGAATGTCGTACACTGTACCTGCAGTCACTCACTGTGAACAAAGCCTTACGCAGTGACCGCAATCATTCATCGTGCACAATGTTGTACACTGTGTCCGCAGTCATTCACTGTGCACAATTACGTACATACTGCCTGCAGTTACTCACTGTACAGAATGTCGTACACTGTACCTGCAGTCACTCACTGTGAACAAAGCCTTACGCAGTGACCGCAATCATTCATCGTGCACAATGTTGTACACTGTGTCCGCAGTCATTCACTGTGCACAATTACGTACACTCTGCCCGCAGTCATTCTCTTTGAACAATGTAGTACACTTTGTCCGCAGTCATTCACTGTACACAAAGTCGTACACAGTGTCTGCATTCACTTAAGTGTGCACTACGTCTTACAATGTGTCCGCAGTCATTCACTGTGCACCATTACATACACACTGCCTGCAGTCATTCACTAAGCACAATGTTGTACACTGTGTCAGCAGTCAATCAGTGAGCACAATGTTGTTCACTGTGTCCGCTCACTCACTCTGCACAATGTCGTTCACTGTGTCCGCAGTCATTCACTGCGCACAATTACGTACACTCTCGCCGCAGTCATTCTCTTTGAACAATGTCGTACATTTTGTCTGCAGTCACTCACTGTGCACAAAGTCGTACACAGTGTCTGCAGTCACTAAGTGTGCAATATGTCATACAATGTGTCTGCAGTCATTCACCGTGCACAATTACGTACACACTGCCTGCAGTCACTGACTGCACAATGTTGTACACTGTGTTCGCAGTCATTAAGTGTGCACTATGTCGTACAATGTGTCCACAGTCATTCACTGTGCACAAATACGTACATACTGCCTGCAGTTACTCACTGTACAGAATGTCGTACACTGTACCCGCAGTAATTCTCTTTAAACAATGTCATACCCAGTGTCCGCAGTCATTCACTCTGCACAATTACGTACATTCTGCCCGCAGTCATTCTCTGTGCACAATATCGTACACTTTGTCCGCAGTCATTATTGTGCACAATTACGTACACTCTCACCGCAGTAATTCTCTTTGAACAATGTCGTACACAGTGTCCGCAGTAATTCACTGAGCACAATGTTGTTCACTGTGTCCGCTCACTCACTCTGCGCAAAGTTGTACACTGTGTCCGCAGTATTCACTGTGCAAAATTGTGTACACACTGCCTGCAGTCACTGACTGTGCACAATGATGTACACTGTGTCCAGAGTCATTATGTGTGCAATATGTCGTACAATGTGTCTGCAGTCATTCACTGTGCACAATTACGTACACACTGCCTGCAGTCACTTACTGTGCACAATATCATACACTGGGTACGCAGTCATTAAGTGTGCACTATGTCGTACAATGTGTCCAGTCATTCACTGCGCACAATTACGTACATGCTGCCTGAAGTCACTCACTGTACAGAATGTCGTACAATGTGTCCGCAGTCACTCACTGTGCACGATGTCGTACACACTATCCTCAGTCATTCACTGTGCACTAAGTCTTACACTGTCAGCAGCCATTCACCAGGTACAATGTCATACACTGTACCTGCAGTCATTCACAGTGAACAATGTCGTACGCAGTGAC